>NC_059288.1:12598325-12623198 GCF_017591435.1 Portunus trituberculatus
TGATCTTTCTAAGATTTCCGATTGGGGCAGAAAAAAATTAGTAGTTTTCAATGCCTCAAAAACTCAATTCATCCATCTATCAACTCGAAACAATCTTCCAGACAACTAAACCCTCTTCTTCAGTGACACTCAACTGTCTCTCTCTTCCACACTGAATATCCTCGGTCTGTCCTTTGCTCATAATCTTAACTGGAAACTTCACATCTCATCTCTTGCTAAAACTGCTTCTATGAAGTTAGGCGTTCTGCGGCGTCTCCGCCAATTTTTCTCGCCCCTTCAACTGCTAACTCTGTACAAGGGCCTTATCCATCCTTGTGCTCTTCGCATGTTTGAGGGCGTTCTGCTCACACAGCTTTATTAGAGAGGGTGGAATCAAAAACTTTTCGTCTCATCAACTCCCCTCTTCTAACTGACTGTCTTCAGCCTCTTTCTCACTGCCGAAATGTTGCATCTCTTTCTGTCTTTTGTCACTATTTTCATGCTAACTTCTCTACTAATCTTGCTAACTGCATGCTTCCCCTCCTCCTGCGGCCTCATTGCACAAGGCTTTCTTCTTCCTCTCATCCCTATTCTGTCCAACTCTCTAATACAAGAGTCAACCAGTATTCTTAATCATTCATACCTTTCTCTGGTAAACTCTGGAACTCTCAGCCTGCTTCTGTTGTTCCACCTTCCTATGACTTGACTTCCTTTAAGAGGGAGGTCTCAAGTAATTTGTCCCTAAATTTTGGTTAACTCTCTTGACTTTTAAGGGAACTGGCAACCAAGTGGGCCTTTTTATCCCATTTTTTTTTTTTTGCCCTTGATCAGTTGCCCCTCCTTCATAAAAAAAATATCTAATCTTTCCCTGCAGTCTCTCGGCATTCCTTTTATTAGTTTGCTCTTAATCAACCTGACCTGAGACGGCACGTCATCAGCATCGGTCCTTACGGTAACCAAAGCTAGTTTACATTTCAACCTTGTCATAAACTCGATGGGGTCGTCCTTCACCGAATATTTTAAATCATTCAGAGAATCAAATAACCTTTCCTCATTCTGGTCCGTGAGCTCCTTTGTAAGATATTGCTTAAATTGTGCCCAGGTTACTTCCTTCTCCACTACCGCTTGCACCAGTAAAGCTAATGGGGCTTCCACACGCATTTTAACTATCTGTTGCCTCTCTCTATTATCTATTGAGCAACTTTCCACCTGTGAGAAAAAAAAAAACAGCTAACCGGCCAACTCTTACTCCACTCAAGTGACGCAGTTCAAGGACGGGGATGTCACGGGGCTTCATGAGGCATTTAACAGGGACACTCGCAGGCCTCTCCTGTTCTCTCTAACTTCCTGCAACAAATCGTAGACACAATCACGCAAGGCATCTACCTTCATCTCTAAGTTATTTACTGGTTCTGCACCTGACGGACTTACGCTCGTTATCTGGTTAACTACCGTATCATCTTCGGTTTTAACTACTGGTTCATTTTCCTTTTTAGGCGTCCACTCCGCCCTTAAGCTCAGAAAATCCGCCAACTCATCCATAACGAAAGAAAAAATACCTGACAACTTGTCACAAACTGAACAAAATGAATATTGAGTGAACAGTGGCTTTCTGTTTCACCAAAACACAACTTAAATTCTCATTATAAAAACAACGTACCTTCCTGTGGAGACAAGAAGCTAATCACACCAAAATATCAAGGCATAAGAAAACAACTTATTGAAAAAAAAACATGCCAGAACATATGAGCCAAATGGGAAATGTAAAAAAAAAATTACCCCTAAACTGAAAAAAAAAAAAATAAATAAAAATTTTGGTCTCCTCCCCTAGCTTATCCGCGCGGATAAACTAGAGGTGGGAGGGTAGCAAGGGGGACCGACACGGCGCCAACTACCACCTAAAGGTAATTACTTGTGGGGGGAGTGTGGGGGCCCCCCGTGCTACCGCCGAACCACCAACAAAACATCATGGGGGAAGGGACGAACACCTAACTCTCACTGTTCCCCTTCCTCTTTCCTGCCGCTGTGACTCCATACTGGCTACTCGAAACATGAGAAAAAAAATAAATAAAAAATAAAAAATAAACGGAGGAGAAACACCACTTCAATACTAAACAAGGGGGATAAGCAGTTACGTGGGTCGATGTGCCTATATAAAACACATCTAAACCGCTGCCACCATCTATACTGAACCTTCGTGAGGCTCAGTCTCTTGTACTGGGCCTACGTGAAGCTTAGGCCGAGTAAGGGGAGCAAAGAAAGATGTAACGAATCCAAGGGGGGGGTGATGAACACACCAAGCTTAACTAAATCGACCCTTTAATTCAATAACAACTCATCACAGTCAGATAACTTCCTACCTAGCCTACCTATAAGACGGGAGACCTATGGGGGGGAAACCGTGGGTAACTCAACTGTAGATGAGAGGGCGTGAGGGTGCGTGTGGTGGCGTCCCGAGAGGTAAAAATGGCGGCCCGTCCCTCGCGGCGTCCTGCTTCTCTCTCTCTCTCTCTCTCTCTCTCTGCCTGGTTGGGCCTGCTGTGCTGGAAGTGGCAGAAGGTTCCACAGGAACGGTGCTCGAGACGAGAGCGGGGTGATGTTCTGAGGGTGACGCCACCACGCTCCTCAGCTTATAAGGTGACAGCCATGATGACTGCGCACGCAGCCATACGTCATCTCCTTTCTCCCCCTACAGGGACTCCCTATATAAGAATTCCTAGCTACACATATGAAAGGGAAGATGAGGATTTGGACTAAATAAATACCCTAATAGTGGGTAATAATCCCACTCCAGTACTGCTACTCGGTACATTATCATGAACCATTATTAGCACTCCTCTTCCTCCCCTTAATCCTTCCTGTCTCTCCTCTAGCTATTATATCCCTCCTCTTTAAAGTTACCATGGATCTGCTCTCTTAGTTTTGTTTCAACGATGCACATTACATTCGGCTTTTCTCTTTCAAATAATCCCTAACATCCAAGATACTTGATAACAACCCATCTATATTAGTATAAGTCACTCTTAATTTCTTGCCTCCTCCACTACCTCCTCTTTCTTCTGTACATACCACTTCTTTAGTCTCAAATCCAGAACCCTCCAGTAAAAATTCTTCTTCTCCATCTCTGTCCTTTTCTCTTTCTTTCCTTACCTTCACTTTTTAGCACTTTCTCCTTTTCCCTCTCCATAGGTTCATATCTCTTTTTATCCATATATCCTTGTGTTTACTATCACCGGCCAGCTTCCCTTTCCTAGCCATAATTTCCTCTACTGCCACTTGGGATCTCATTTTCACTTTCATTGGTCTCCTACCCACTTCACTGCAGCTTCCTAGCCTGATCACTTCTTCCACCTCCTGGTCTAGTTCTTGTATGCTGTCTTGAACTTGTTTGATAACAGTTTTGGCCAATTCTCTCTCTTCACGTTCTCTTGTGAAATTATTTGGATATTTCTTTTCATTCATCCCAAAAATCATGAAGCTTTATCTTATCCACTGTATCCCGCACCAGATCTTCTTTCTCTTTAATTGTGTGTGTGTGTGTGTGTGTGTGTGTGTGTGTGTGTGTGTGTGTGTGTGTGTGTGTGTGTGTGTGTGTGTGTGTGTGTGTGTGTGTGTGTGTGTGTGTGTGTGTGTGTGTGTGTGTGTGTGTGTGTGTGTGTGTGTATTTACCTAGTTGTATTTACCAAGTTGTATTGTATAGGGTTCGACCGGGACTCATAGTGTCCTGTCTCCATATCTCCATTTATCTAGTTTTTCTTTAAAGTTATGCACACTATGTGCTGCAGCAATTTCCTTATCCAATGCATTCCATTTTTCACTGTTCTGTGTGGAAAACTGTATTTTCCAACATCCTTCACACACTGCCTCATCCTGATCTTCTTTTCATGTCCTCTTGTCCTTCCATCTTCCGCCAACAGCGCCAGGTCTTCTTTGTCTATTTTTTCAATATCATTTACTATCTTATACATTGTTATTAGGTCCCCACGTTCTCTTCTATCCTGTAAAGGTGGCAGTCCCATTTCCTTCAGTCGTTCTTCATATGTGAGGTCCTTTAATTCCGGCACCATCATTGTAGCAATCTTCTGTATCCTTTCCAGTTTTCTTATATCTTTTTTAGAGCTCGGAGACCATACCACTGCTGCATATTCCAGCCTTGGGCATATCATGCTTGTGATGATTTTTTTCATCATATCTTTATCCATGTAATGAAATGCCACTCTTATATTAGTCAACATCTTATATGATAGTCCATATATCTTGTTCATGTGTTTATCAAGGCTCAGATTTTCTTGTATGATCACTCCAAGATCTTTTTCCTCTTTTGTCTTCGTTATTTGCTCGTCCCATCAAATAGTTCCATACTGGTCTTCTCTTAATCTTTCCTAGTTCCATTATGTGACATTTCTTGGCATTAAACTCCAATTTCCACTTCTTGCTCCATTCATAAATTTTGTTTAAATCTTCCTGTAACCGTAGACAGTCCTCTCTGGTTTTGATAACTTTTAGCAACTTTGCATCATCGGAGAATAAATTCACATAGCTGTTTATCCCAATGTGAATGTTGTTTACAAAAACTTGAAACATAAAGGGGGCTAACACTGACCCTTGTGGCACTCCACTAGTTACTTTACTCCAAGATGAGTATGTATCTTTGATCACAGTTCTCATTTCCCTATCCTTCAAATAATCTTTTGTCAATTCGAGCAAGGTTCCACGCAGTCCTCCTATATTCTCTAGTTCCAAAGAAGTCTTCCGTTAGGGACTTTATCAAATGCCTTTTTAATGTCCAGGTATACTGTGTCTACCCATCCATCTCTGTTTTCAAGTCCTGCAATAACTCTGGAGTAGAAGCTTATTAAATTTGATACACATGACCGCCCTGTCCTAAATCCAAATTGTCTGTTCGATATGACTTGCTCCTCTTCTAGAAATTTAAACCACTTTTCTTTGATAATTATTTCACATAATTTCCTACGACACTTGTAAGTGACACTGGTCTGTAGTTTAGTGGTTCAGTTGCCTTTCCTCCTTTAAATATCGGTATTACATTGGCTCTCTTCCACTCGTGGAACTTTTTCTTCATTCATTGAACTTTTAATTATTTCCCAAATTGGCTCCAGTACTTGCTCTTTACATTCTTTTAACACCCAGCCTGATACACCATCTGGCCCCATTGTTTTTCTGACCTCCAACCTGTCCAGTAATCTTCCAATATCCTCTTTGTGCACTGCAATCTCCTTTAATCCTTGGCAATCCAATGTCCTATTAGGTTTTGTGAAATCATCATCTTCAGTGAATACCGTTTTGAAGTTCTCATTCATTATTTCACACATTTCTTTCTCTGTTTGGTATGTCTTTCCTTCTTTAATTATTTTTTTCAATTGTTTCCTTATTCCTTAAACTTGTAGATAAGTTTGGGTTCATCCTTGTTTTTTATCCACTACATCTTTCTCAAACTTTCTTTCTTCCTCTCTCCTTACTCTAATATATTCATTTCTAGTATCTTTGTACTGCCGACTATTATAGTCATTTCCCCTGCTTTAAAAGTTTCTTCCACGCTTTATCCTTTGCATATTTTGCTTGTAAGCATCTAGCATTGTACCAAGCATGTATTTTTTTCTGAACTCTATAAACAGGAACAAACTTTTTTACTCCTTCATAGTATTTTTGTAAGAATATATCATATTTCTCTTGTACAGTCTTCCTGCACATAATATTACTCCACTCAATATCAGCAAAATAACTCCTTAATTTTTCAAAATCCGCTCTTGCATAATTTAATCTCTCTCCTTTATAGTCCTCTCTGTAACTTATCTCGTCTTCCTCCTGCATTTGTATCTCTACTGTCACATGATCACTTTTCCCCATTGGACTAAGGTATTGTATGATTGGAGGGGACTCTGGTTTCTTTGTGAAGACCAAGTCAAGCAACGATGGTTCTTCTTCCCCCCTGTACCTTGTGGACTCCTCCACCCATTGGTCCATTGTATTAACCATAGTTAGCTGTAACACTTTCTCACTTCACTGCCCAGCACTTTATCGCCTCTTTACATATCTTTATGCTCTTCTGATCCCCATGTATTAGTCTTTGGTGGAACATAAGTGACTATAATTTTCCTTTTCTTCAAATCTTTTGTTTAGATTGTTACTCCCAGTACTTCCACTTTATCCTCTTCATATTGCACATCCTCCACACATATGTTATCACGAACCATTATTAGCACTCCTCCCCCTTTATCCTTCCTGTCCTTCCTCCAGGTATTCTATGATTATAACCTTCCTCTTTAAAGTTGACATGGATCTCTTTTCTCAGTTTTGTTTCAACGATACACATTACATCTGGCTCTTTCTCTTTCAAATAATCCCTTACTTCCAATATACAGTAAGTCCTCGTTATACGGTACATATGCGTTCCTGAAAACCTTACCGCATATCGAATTTACCGTATACTGAATCCATCATAACATGTAATATTAGAGAATGCGTTCCAACACGTCGAAAGTCACCCCTACAGAAATACAAATACATGTAAATAATCATTAAAAAATATGTAAAAAAAAAAAAAAAGTAAAGTACTGCGCAAAAGAAATAAACAGAAAATGTTTTTTATTTACCATTCAATCGCCATGTATTCTATCAGATGATGTCCCTCCCGAGGCTAAGGGACAGTAGGGATTTCAGCCCTTACTCATCTTCCGCTGAGTGGGCAGACGAGCATATGTCGTGATCCGAGCTGTTGCACGACGTTGCACAAATTGTCTAGCTACTGGCTATGAATAGTCAAAGGTTTTTTCTATCTTTAATTAACAAAACTAATATCTATACATAAGGTGTTCGATACGGCGCCGACAAGTAACAATCACAACTCTTTCTGTTGCCTTCTCCACTGCAATTATTACAATTTCTCTTACAAACATCCTTAAGAATTGCATTAATCTCGTAGATATTCTCGCATCAAAACGGATTTCACTTCAAACATCATCCACTATATCTTCATAACGTATTACAACATCTGAACCCGGTGCTTTATTTCTCCGTAAATCTCATACGTAGTACGTACAATATTACCCCTTTTTCCCAGCTACCCGTATATAAGGATGACCTTTACTTGGTACATGAATGCAAGCAACCACATGACGTACCACCAAATATATTACCATACACATATAATTTACCAGACTCCGTTCAACAAAATGACAACGTAACACCACCGAAATATAATGACAAATATTGATATCTACACACAAGTGACTTCCCTCAAGTAATCTCTTTCTCTTGGTACCCATACATGGAACCACGTTAACTTCGTACACAATTACACACTAGTAAATATGTTATGTAACTTATTCGTCAGAGCAACACACATGCACATACGTAGGTAGCCGTATACAAATTCCCTTACTCATAGATGAAAACGCAAGTATATAACGACGTCATTATGAACCAAAGTACAACCACATAAACCATAATAAACTAATACCACATAATACCTAAACCTCCTATCATGCTTCTTCCTCCATTCTAATTTACCTCAAAGACTGCATTGCAACTTATAAGCTCCACTTACTGGTTATATATGAAGTACAAAACGCCGCCCTCAGCTATGCAGCCGAGGGTGGCCCGCTTAGAGCCGCGGTTGTCCTCTCTGCTTCCTCTCTCCTCTCTCTCTGCCTCAAATTCTCTACAATTTCCCTTCAGGAACTTATGGGGGCGTGTCTTGACCCACACAACACGCCCTAAAGAGATCAAAGGTACATAACAAGTTAAACTTCAACCTCGCTCCTACATATTGCCACTTGACAACCGTTCTACAACACTACAATGTCTTAGCCACCACTACTACATCTGTGAATGTGTGCACTACCATCATGTGAAGATTTCTGCACTTATAACCCCACACTGTGTGCATAATGTGGTAAAGTACAGCTGAATCTTACTCTCCTTCCCCACCAACCGGCCATGCTGACTTGGTAAACAAAGCGCTGGTGCCACATCTACCGAAGCTGTGTAAACTTATCAGTGAAGTGAGACGCTTTTGATGTGGTCCAGAGCTCTAACAACAACAATGGGAATACAACAAGAAGAATTTGTAAAGGCTTTTGTGCTTGCTCTAGGCAACGAGGCTGTAATAAGCAAACTACAATCATCAATCTGTGGTCAGTTAACCAAAGAAGTGGCGGAACTGCGGGAAATTGTGCAGGCGCGGGACAATCAAATCGCTACACTCCAAAACGAAGTTGACAAATTGAAGACTGCTTTAGATGAGCAAGAACAGTATTCTAGACGTAACAATCTACGGATAACTGGTATTCCTGAAAAGAAAATGAAGATGTTGGAGCTGTAGTGCAGGAGTTTCTCAATAAGAACGTCTGTGTTGCTGAACCCATCACTGTGACAGACATCGACCGAGTGCACCGCTTAGGACCACGTAGAGATGGAAGATCAACTAGACCCATCATCTTGCGCCTCTCCACCTTTCAAGCTCGTAACCGCATATACAAGAACCGAGTGCTGCTCAACCCTAGACGACGCCATGGCCCCCCCAATGATCCCTGGAGGTTGAACGACACTACAGGCAATGGGGAGGCTGCAGCTAGTCTTCCACAGACGGACCCTGGACCTGGAGCTGGTAGACAGGCCGTGTATATCAACGAAGATCTGACCAGCAGTAAAGCAAAGCTACTATGGCAAGCTAGGCAAGCAAAACGTGACAACAGAATCAAGGACTGTTGGTCAACCAATGGTAATGTACTTATTAAAGATAAACACAGCCGAGTCCATCCCATTAAAGTACTGCATGACCTTGAATCTACTTACTAACAGCTAAGACTTTATACATGTAGCAGAATTTATTTGTTATAACCACACACTTACAGATGTTATCATGCTTATAGTTTCATTTACACTTTTTTTTTTCTATATATATTTTTATTTTGCATTTAGTATCTATTTGCTATTTCTTACATCATTATGTATACTTCTTTCCCAACTATTCTTATTTTCTTTATGCATTTAGTATCCATTTTACTCCATATTGAAGAATCAGTGAATCTCTATATTTACCAACATCTAGATGTTGACTATATCACTACTGTTGTTCTGTATTTTACAGTTTCTTGGATGAGTCCTCAGAAAACTATGCTTACCTTTCTTACTAGAGAATTTATTTTACTGTTATCAAAGTTATACATAGTATTGAAAAACTTATGTTATCCAAATGGCTAATCAAACTTGTTCCTTGTGTGGACACATGGATCTGCCGGATGAGATACACCACAACATCTTAGATCCAAATAACCATTTAGTTTGTGATAATTGTGCTGCTGACCTTTTTCCATTTAACAATATACCACATGATATCCTACTAAGAAATTTCTCTAATCCCAGCCCAGCATTACCATTAACTGACATCCTACAACTTGAAAATGTAGAACTTGACCAGCTTGACTATAACGATACAGACACCCATTCTCCTTTAAGCAATATTGATCCTGATTTAAATTACCTACAATTATTAAGACAACAAAATTTTGTTAGTAATTATATTACAGAAACTCAACTCAACAATGTAGTCTTAAACAATAAAGTAAATCATAATGCATTTTCTATGTACCATATGAATATTCGAAGTGTTCCAAGACACATTCAAGAATTAAATTGCTATCTTAATAATATTGATCTCAGATTTTCTATTATAGGGTTGTCCGAAACCTGGATAAGTAACCATACCTCGGGTTTATATAATTTGGAAGGATATGATCTGGTAGAAAAATACAGAATTAATCGTAATGGTGGTGGAGTTTCTCTGTATATAAGAGATGATTTGAAATATATCGAGAGAAATGATCTTGATATAAATGATGAGCATTTTGAGTCTGTATTTATCGAACTAGATAAACAATGTGTAAACAACAAGAAAAATGTTATAGTGGGTGTAATTTATCGCCCACCCAGAACTGACTTGGAACATTTTTCTCTCACTTGAACAGTTTGCTAGAGAAACTTGACGACCATGAAAATAAAACTGTGTATTTAATGGGTGACTTTAATCTAAATTTACTAAACGCTGATTGTCACAAACCAACAGCCGATTTTATAGAAACGCTCTTCTCTCATTATTATATGCCATTGATAAACAAAGCCACCAGAATTACCCAAAACTCCTCTACATTGATTGATAATATATTTTGTAATGATGTGTATAATGTGACTCTCCTTAATGGAATCTTATATAATGATATTTCTGACCATTTTCCAATTTTAGCCTTAACTTGACCGAGAGTGTTAATGTAGGTCAAGTTAGAGCTAAAAAGTAGGAATTTTTGTCAAGCCAATATTATAAAATTTAAAAATATGCTACAAGAAATTGATTGGCATGAAGTAACACTGGTAAATGACTGTCAAGAAGCCTTTTCTAAATTTTATCATATATATCTAGAATGCTTTAACAAATGTTTCCCAATTACATCATTTAAAAATAACTATAGAAATAGAAAGCCCTGGTTAACAACTGGTTTGAAAAATTCTATCAAGACTAAAAATAAATTATATGTTAATTCCTCAAGAGACCCTCAGTATATAACATTAATAAGTACAAGGATTATAAAAGAAACCTGCAAAGGTTACTTAGAGCTGCCGAAAGAAATCATTATGATAAATTATTCAAAGAAAGCACCAGCAACATTAGGAAATCATGGAAAATTCTTAAAGGCATAATAAATAGAAATAAGCCGCCAAACATCAAACCTAATAAATTTGTAGTAGATGGAGTGGAGTTAACTGGAAACGAAGCCATTGCAAACACTTTTAATAACTATTTTGCTAATATTGGATCTAAGTTGAATGAAATTATTCCTCCGAGTAATAACAGTTATGAATCATATATGCCAAATGATACCATGGCTTCTCTCTATTTATCTCCCTCTAATGCTGATGAAATTTCAAAAGTCATTATGAACCTTCAGAATAAAAGCCCAGGCTGGGATGGCATAACCACAAAGATTCTAAAGGAGACTCGCATATATATATGCCAACCCTTATTACATATTGTAAACCTATCATTCAGGCAAGGTGTTTTTCCTAAAGAATTGAAATTAGCTAAAGTCATACCAATATACAAAGGTAAAAACTGTGAACTCATGTCTAACTATAGACCAATCTCTGTCTTATCTGCATTCTCCAAGATCTTTGAGCGACTGTATCACTGTAGATTGTATTCTTTTATTAGTAAGCATAACATCTTGTATAAATATCAGTTTGGCTTTAGAAAGGGGTATGGCACTAACTTATCATTAATTACATTAGTTGATAAAATTGTTAATGCGTTAGAAAATGGTAAATACATGTTAGGGATCTTCTTAGACTTTAGCAAAGCCTTTGATACCATTAATCATGCAATTTTGTTAAAGAAAATGTATAAAATTGGAATCAGGGAGTTGCTCACGACTGGATTGCAAGCTACCTCACTAGTAGATCTCAATATGTTTCATATAATGATGTTAGCTCCTCTACCATTAGTGTTACCTGTGGTGTACCCCAGGGATCAATATTAGGCCCCCTATTGTTTCTAATGTATGTAAACGACATTGCCAATGTTTCAACCTCGCTCACCCCTATACTTTTTGCCGACGATACCAACATTTTCTTAGAGGGTAACCACATTAATGATATGATCATTAAAATAAATAGGGAAATGCTAAGAATAATGGATTGGATAAATGCAAATAAACTGTCACTAAACATAGATAAAACCAAATACATTATATTCCATACTAAGGGTAGAAAATTTTCATTAAATCATAATGTAAACCTAAACAATAAAGTAATTGAAAGGGTTAATTCCATAAAATTCTTAGGTGTTATAGTCGACTCCACATTGTCTTGGTCTGAACATACTAAATTAGTAAAAACAAAATTGCTAAAGGTGTAGGAATACTTACAAAAGTAAAGAAACTTTTAGATAAATCAACACTTGTCACAATCTATAATAGTTTTATCTATCCCTATTTGTTATATGGAATTGAAGTATGGGGAACAGTTAGCAGATGTCACTTTGATACTGTCTTTAAGTTGCAAAAAGCCATCAGAATTATTGCTTCTGCTAGTTACAGAGAGCACACCAAACCATTATTCTTATCTCACCAAATATTACCCTTGAAAAGATTTATGTATTTGCTATAAGTAAATTAATGTATAAATTTAGTAACAACAGTTTACCCTTAATATTTAATGATATGATTATTAGAAACACACAGGTTCATTCTCATTCAACAAGGCATAACCAAGAAATACATGTACCACAATGTAGAACAACTTTATTTCAAAATACTTTCAGATATAAAGGAGCAATTATATGGAACCATGTGTCCAAATCTATCCCTTATGATTGTAAATTATCAACTTTCAAGCATAAACTTAAGACTTTTCTATTGGACAGATATAACAGTGATTCTTAGTCAAATACAATCTGGATTGTTGTTGTTATAGTTATTACTATATCTAGTATTTTTCCTTATTATCATCATTAGTATTATTCTGTATTATTGCAATTATTATTATTATTATTACTATTCTTATTACCTTTATCATTAACTTTATTATTATTATTATTATTATTATTATTATTATTATTATCACTTCTTTTGTTATTATTATTATATACTATTATTATTATTATTATTATTATCATTGTAATTGTTACTATTATTCACTATTATTATCATTATTATTAATTATTTATTCATTCATTAACACCAATATGTTTCTTTTCCGTTTCTTCCCCCCTGTCTGTTTTGAGTCTGTTCTGAGATTATTTACAATCTCAGTAAGAGTATATTAGGACACATATACCTTCGGGTATCTAGTCCTCTTTGTCATATTATCGACGTGTTTGGGCAGTTGCCTAATTGTAACTGTTTTGTATGTGTATGTGTAATATGACAATAAACAATAAAAAAAAAATAAATAAATAAATACCATTCACCAATCAAGTACAAGCTCAAATGAACTCCACGTGTGGTACGAACAACATCCAAGACGACAACACTACCACTGGATGTTTACATGACCTGGGCGACACATCTGCCCGGGCTGCCCTGGGCCAAACGGCCTGGGTCATTAAATGTTTCCCTTTGACCCTCCTGCCCCTCCTGCTCTCTGTTAGGGCTGGATACGGTTACACACCGCATACTGGCGAACTAGCATACTTCCATATATCTTCATTTCTTGTTTCTTATATTTTTCATATTTCACTTATGATGTGCGCATCTGACACATAAGACATCGTCGTCTGCTCTGTCGGAAGCAGATGTAGAAGGGCCAGCTGTAGCGGGGTCGGCACGTTTCAATGGTTTGAAGATTTTTATAATGTTTATTTAGCCAAATTATTTTCATTTTACAAAACATATAAATAATAAATAGGAAGACAATATTTATAATGTTAATGAAACATATTTTACTGGCTGAGCCTGTTGAGAGTAAACTCTCTTAAAAGGCTCCTTAAATTACACACTTGAGCCGAATAATTATTAAAACATTTCAATATAGTGCAAACAGACTTCCTTATGTATTCAATCCCAAAAAAACCTTGTTAATTATATACATAATTAACATTCTTTGTAAACTAGTTACATGAACTGTCCATACTTATATGAAAGAAATATTCATAAATCCGAATATAGATTCATACATATACACATACTATGCTTGCATACATAGCTATGTACATTTAGTATATATACATACGTACACCAATACCTCCATACTTATAAACTCAAATACATCTAATCAAGATTTACTCGTATGAGTACATAATACAGTTAATACTACTACAATTAATACATACTAATACATAATATTCATATATCCCCATATAAACGTGAATTCATACACGTGTACATACATATGGACATGTATACACAGTACACACAGTTGCAAAAATACATACACAAATATAAGCAAAGAAGTTCTTAAACTATTGTAGCATCATGGATATTAATAATTAGTCTTGGTTGTATTTCATTAATAGGAACTCTTTGAGACAGTGTTTAAAAGACAGCAAGGTTGGTTTTGTTCTGATATCTGGTGGTAACTGATTCCAAATTTTTGAGCCATGATACAAAATACTCGTCTGTGACTGATTGGAGAGCGCTACTGGAAGTTCTAATAGGTCAACACCTCTCAAGCTATATCTTTCGATTCTACGATATCTAAAGTATAAATTATCAGTGGAATTATTTAGACATTTGTATATAAATAGTGCTGAGAAATATGTATTTACTTCATTTATTATTAGTAATTTCATATTTAAAAAGAGGTTGTTGGTATGGTCATATCTTGTCTTGCCCGTAATCGTCCTTATTACTCTTTTCTGTGCGATAACTAATGGTTTTATTTTTGAGGTAGGAACACTGGACCAAATGGTGGTCCAGTATATAATGTTGGGGTAAACCAGTGTGTGGTAGACATGTCGCAGTGCCTCCTTGTTTAGAAGATGACGGGTTAAATGTAAAATGCCACTCATTCTGTTTACTTTGTTACACACACTGGTTATATGTTTATTCCATGATAGTTTATTATCAACAGTTATTCCTAGAAACTTTACATTTGTTACCTCATTAATAACTGTGTTATTGATTTTTAATATGCTTGAATTTGGTGGTAACGTTTTGTTTCTGTGAAAAATAATGTAGTTAGTTTTTAAAATATTGAGTGTTAACTTGTTATTTTGTATCCATTTGTTAATGTTTTGTACTTCCTCATTGACAGATGCCATTAAATTACGTATATCTGGGTGGCTTTTATAAATTGTGCAGTCATCTGCAAATAAAATGAATTTAAAAAACGAACTAGAATTAACTATGTCGTTAACATATAATAAGAATAATAGTGGTCCCAGTATCGATCCTTGGGGAACACCGGTTGAAATGTTTAAAGTAGATGAAGATGTATTATCATACTGGACATACTGTTTACGATTAGTTAGGTAGGAATTGAACCATTTATTAGATACTCCCTTATGCCATAATGCTTTAACTTTTGTAGTAAAATATGGTGGTCAACAGTATCAAATGCCTTGCTCAGATCAAGAAATATTGCCACTGCAAATTTTCTTTGGTCAAATGAAGACATGATGTCATATACAAACGATGTCAGTGCTGTTTCAGTTGACCTTCCTCGTCTAAAGCCGTGTTGTGCATCTGTAAAAATATTATGAGTCTGACAAAATTTATATATTCTGTTGCACATTAACTTTTCGATGATCTTGCTGAATGCATTAAGTACTGATACTGGTCTGTGGTTTTTAAATTCTTTCCTGTTCCCAGCCTTAAATATTGGGGTGACTCGTGCAACTTTCAGGGCATCTGGGAATGTTCCGGTTATAAAAGAGCTGTTGAATATATGCAATAACACAGGAGACAGCAACATACTCACTTCCTTGATGAAAAAAAGAAGAAAGAGAATATTGAGGAAGGGCCACCTGTAGCAGGGTCAGCACAAGGACGGCATGTCTGACTGGCTTGAAGAACGAGTAGATGGAGGACTGTTTAGTTTTTCTTGTTTTTTTCATCATAGATTTCTTGATAAATCTTGACACTTTTCTTTATGTCATGAGCCACTTTGCTACTCCTGGCAGAATTTGGGTCACGTTCCTTCAGAGTTCAGAGTTTTCAGAGCTTTTTCGATACCACCGAGACATTCTCTAAGAGTTTTGATGTCCACGCACAGGTTCTTCCTCGTCTCCCTCTTTTTCTGCCTCCTGTGATGCCTTGTCTAGCTCTATAAGTTCATCATTTGAGAGAGATTCAGCATGGCTTTCCAAAAGATCTTGAACATGATCATCATCATCATCAACATCGAAGCCAGCCCTATGGCACAGATTTACTATGTCATTTCTGATCGCACCGATGTTGTCTTCAGCGAAGCCTGGGAAGTCATGTGCGCATTCTGGCCATACTTTATTCCACGCCAAGTTCATGGTAGACGTCTTCACTTCGTCCCAAGATTACTTGATGTTATCTAAGGCGTGCTTGATGTTATACAACTTCCACTATTCACTGATAGTGGGTTTGCCAGGCCCATCTGTGCCCTTTATCAGTTACTGCATGGTTCACCGCTGGTAGTAGGCTTTAAATGTTTGCCATGATTACTATGCATATATTAGTGCTTACAATAAACCCTTTAATATTCCATTTATTCATCTAATTAGTAATGCATGTAAGTAACATGTAATGCAGTTAAAAAGGGGGGGAAGGGGAAGAGATAAGAGATTCCAAGGGTGATCAAGTTAAAGTTAGTACTGTGAGTGGCGGGGAGGTGTGGTGTGGATGACGTCATCACCTCTGCTCCCCACGCTGGGCCCTCTTGGATGACATGAGCGGATACCGTATCTGCGAATTTTTCTTACCGTATATCAAATCGAGGGTAGTAATTTCCAAATACCGTAACTATGAATTTACCGGATAAAGAACTACCGTATAACGAGGACCTACTGCATTCTCTTCCCTTTCTCTCTTCTCCTCATCCTTTTCATTAAGCCTCTCTTTTCCTCCTTTTCTCTTTCTCCCTTCTCCTTCTTCACCGTGCCTCTCTTTCATTCCTTATCTTTCTTCTTGTTCATCCTCCTCCTCCTCCTCCTCCTCCTTGTTAAACACGCTGATGCAGAGAAACCAACCCTCCAGACACCTTCATTACCGACACAACAACATAACCACACAAAAGGAATGAAGGAGGGAAAATGAAGGAGGAAAGAAGGAAAAGGTACAGGATAGGGAGGAAAAGGTCATGGAGAAAAAAATGAAGGATAGGTTGGAGAGAGAGAGAGAGAGAGAGAGAGAGAGAGAGAGAGAGAGAGAGAGAGAGAGAGAGAGAGAGAGAGAGAGAGAGAGAGAGAGAGAGAGAGAGAGAGAGAGAGAGAGAGAGAGAGAGAGAGAGAGAGAGAGAGAGAGAGAGAGAGAGAGAGAGAGAGAGAGAGAGAGAGAGAGAGAGAGAGAGAGAGAGAGAGAGAGAGGAAAAGGGAAAAGGTTAGAAGCACGTCATGTAGAATAGGTCTACGAAGTAAGGGTAAAGGATTGAGGTGACTTGACGCACCTCGTGGCCAAACAGAAGCAGCTGTGTCGCCTCTCACAGAACATGTTCAAGGTACAGGAAGGAAGGAAAGGGCGTTGCTGTCTGTGGGGCGCCTGCAGGTTGTGTTGGTGAAGGCGTTTTGGGTGTAGTTGTATAGGTTTGTTTGGTTTTGCTATTCTTGTTGCTATTGGTAATGGTGCTAGTGCTGGGAGTGATGGTTGTAGTAGTAATAGGTATAGGTGAGTAATAAGGAGGCGGTGGCGCAGTGGATGAGGTGGTGAGCGTGGGATCGGCTAGACATCCACGCGTAGGTTCGAATCCCACCACCACGTACAGCCTTAATTAAACACTTTGCCATTTGTCGAGTGGTTTAAAGTTACCTACATGTCACCATGATACCCAGGTTCTAGGACCTAGGTGGTTACACCCAAGATGAGCTTGGGTGGTGATATGGGCCCTAATATGGGTACCACTATAAATAAAATTGCTTGCGCCACTAATGGGCGGAAGCTGAACTGCGCTTCCTATATATACACTCTTCAAGTGAGCCTACTGGCGCTATAGGCCTTAACGAAAAAAAAAAAAAAAGGAGGAAGAATTAAGGAAAGAAAAGGAACAACATGAGAAAGTAAAAGTAGAATACAAAGAATGTAAATAGAGAGTAAGAAAATAGAAAGTAAAGTCACTTGTGGCAGAGGCGTGGTGTGAAGGAGGCCTTAGTGTTAATTGGTGGGCAGTGGTGGCGTGCTGATCAGTGGGTAGCGGCGGGCAGTGGAAGCCTCGGTTCTTGTCGGTTAGGTTAGGTCAGGTTAGTGTCGTTAGGTTGGTTTCGTTGTTAGGTTAGGTTGGTTTCGTTGGTTAGGTTAGGTTGGTTTCGTTGTTAGGTTAGGTTGGTTTCGTTGGTTAGGTTAGGTTGGTTTCGTTGTTAGGTTAGGTTGGTTTCGTTGTTAGGTTAGGTTGGTTTCGTTGGGTTAGGTTAGTTTCGTTGTTAGGTTAGGTTGGTTTCGTTGTTAGGTTAGGTTGGTTTCGTTGTTAGGTTAGGTTGGTTTCGTTGTTAGGTTAGGTTGGTTTCGTTGTTAGGTTAGGTTGGTTTCGTTGTTAGGTTAGGTTGGTTTCGTTGTTAGGTTAGGTTGGTTTCGTTGTTAGGTTAGGTTGGTTTCGTTGTTAGGTTAGGTTGGTTTCGTTGTTAGGTTAGGTTGGTTTCGTTGTTAGGTTAGGTTGGTTTCGTTGTTAGGTTAGGTTGGTTTCGTTGTTAGGTTAGGTTGGTTTCGTTGTTAGGTTAGGTTGGTTTCGTTGTTAGGTTAGGTTGGTTTCGTTGTTAGGTTAGGTTGGTTTCGTTGTTAGGTTAGGTTGGTTTCGTTGTTAGGTTAGGTTGGTTTCGTTGTTAGGTTAGGTTGGTTTCGTTGTTAGGTTAGGTTGGTTTCGTTGTTAGGTTAGGTTGGTTTCGTTGTTAGGTTAGGTTGGTTTCGTTGTTAGGTTAGGTTGGTTTCGTTGTTAGGTTAGGTTGGTTTCGTTGTTAGGTTAGGTTGGTTTCGTTGTTAGGTTAGGTTGGTTTCGTTGTTAGGTTAGGTTGGTTTCGTTGTTAGGTTAGGTTGGTTTCGTTGTTAGGTTAGGTTGGTCGCTGTTAGGTTGGTTTCGTTGTTAGGTTAGGTTGGTTTCGTTGTTAGGTTAGGTTGGTTTCGTTGTTAGGTTAGGTTAGTTTCGCTGTTAGGTTGGTTTCGTTGTTAGGTTAGGTTGGTTTCGTTGTTAGGTTAGGTTGGTTTCATTGGTTTAGGTTAGGTTAGTAAACGGCCAACCACTGCACCAACCAGGCTGGAAGGATGTCCAGCTGCTCTGCCATAAGGCTTCGCCTTCACCCTCGTACCCTGCCCCTACTGCCTGGTCTTGCCTATGTGAGGGTGCGTCAGCCTCAAAATCCTATTAATCTAGACAGACCTCTTACAGGTTATCCTCAGAATATAGATTGAGCGTTATCAGAGTCCTGGCTGTCGCTTTCCAGGTCAGCATCATAGTCCAGACTGATTTCTTCGGTGTCTGTCTCAGAATCTAGGCTGGCGCTTTCCAGGTCACCCTCATAACCCAGACTCTCCACGTCCAGGTCAGCCTCAGAATCCGTGCTGTCCTGGTCCAGGGCGTCCTGGAAGTCATCCTCAGGATCCTGGCTGACCTGGTCCAAGGCGTCCTGGAAGTCATCCTCAGGATCCGTGCTGACCTGGTCCCGGGCGTCCTGGAAGTCAGCCTCGGGATGGAGGCGGGCCTCCCGGAGCACTCCTCCCGAGCGGCCGGCAATGTCGCCATCCCCAACCCGCTTGCCATTGCAGAACAACGCTGTGTAGGCCTGACTGCTTCCCTTTTTCTCACCTACGAGGCAGAAGTAGAGGGCCGCCTGGTTCCCTCTGGCGGTGCACTTGAGAGCCCGCAGAAGGTCAGCCAGGGGCATTTCCTTCTCAAAGACACGGGTGCCACCCGCAAAGCAAGTCACGGTAACTGGAGTCTCCCGTCCTTCTTCATCAGACGGTCCAGCTTGATGGTCGCCACCTGGGCGGCGGCGTGTAGCCCGTCTCCTTGCCGTGGAAGGTAAAGGCAGCCAGAAGCCGCCGCCTCTTCCAGCACCAGCAGGAGTTCCTGCTGTGGGACAGCTTGATGCCATCCACCATGCCGCAGTCGCCCTGCAGCCTGAGCCCTGAGGTCACTTTCAGTGCAGAATATTTCTGTCCCATTAATTGCTTCCTCAACTAAATTCAAATCATGTATGTCAGTGGAAAAATTCGAGGAACCCCAACTCGCCTTTACCGAGCTTGGCCCTTTTTCCTTCAGCGGTGCTAATCAGCTAGCAGAGAGAGAGAGAGAGAGAGAGAGAGAGAGAGAGAGAGAGAGAGAGAGAGAGAGAGAGAGAGAGAGAGAGAGAGAGATGAGGAAGAGGACATGGAGAAAAAGTTTAAAGAGGAGGAGGAGGAGGACGAGGAGAACGAGGAGAAGGAAATAAAGATAATAGGTTGGAGAAGATGCAATGAAGATTGCTAAAATCACGTAAACAAGGAAAAGAGATAGGAAAATAAGAGGAAACAAGGAAAATGACAGCAAAAAGTAGGAGAATGAGAAAAACAGAGAGGAAATGAGAAAATTGGATTGAGAAAGAAGAAAGAACTAAAATCAAGCAAGAATATGAAGGAAACTAACAGAGAAGGGATGGAGTAAAGAAGAAAAAGATGGAGGAGGAGGAGGAGGAGGAGGAGGAGGAGGAGGAGGAGGAGGAGGAGGAGGAGGAGGAGGAGGAGGAGGAGAGGAGAGAGAGAGAAGAAAGAGAGAGAAGAGAGAAGATGAGAGAGAGAGAGAGAGAGAGAGAGATGAGAGAGAGAGAGAGAGAGAGAGAGAGAGAGAGAGAGAGAGAGAGAGAGAGAGAGAGAGAGAGAGAGAGAGAGAGAGAGAGAGAGAGAGAGAGAGAGAGAGAGAGAGAGAGAGAGAGAGAGAGAGAGAGAGAGAGAGAGAGAGAGAGAGAGAGAGAGAGAGAGAGAGAGAGAGAGAGAGAGAGAGAGAGAGAGAGAGAGAGAGAAAATGAAAAAAGGGATGTAAAAAAAAAAAAGGAAAGCAAGGCAGACTACTTTTGTGTTAGTTCCTGTAACTGGAGGGAAAACTGAAGGAGAGGAGGAGAGAAAGGAAGGAAGGAAGGAAGGAAGGAAGGAAGGAAGGAAGGAAGGATGGACGGAGGGCGGAAGTAACAAATGAAGGAAACTGAGAACAAAATACATGATGTTTGAGTCTTTACATGGAAGGAGGAGGAGGAGGAGGAGGAAGAGTGACTTCTTGAATGATAGAGTGAAAGGATGGAAGGATGAGTGGAAGGAGAGAGAGAGAGAGAGAGAGAGAGAGAGAGAGAGAGAGAGAGAGAGAGAGAGAGAGAGAGAGAGAGAGAGAGAGAGAGAGAGAGAGAGAGAGAGAGAGAGAGAGAGGAAGAAAAAAGGAGGAGAAACGTAAGAGTGTATAAAGATGACGAATGAAGTAGAGGAGGAGACAAATGGAGACAATGTAGGAGGAAAGGAGGAAGGTCGATGCTTCCGCTGTAAAAGGCAAAGGAGGAGAGAAGAATGGAAGGAAGTAAAGAAGGAAGGAAGAAATGTACGGAAAACGAAGTTAGGAAAGATGAAAACAATGAAGAAATTAATGTACTGTCTTAGAAAGAAAGGGAAGAAAGAGAGAAGGAAGGAAGAACGAAGGAAGGAAGTAATTAAGGAAGAAGGAAAAGAAAAGCAATGAGGAGGGGAGGAAGGAAAATTGGAAGCAGTGAAATAAGGAAGGAAGATAAATAAAGAGAAAATGGAAGAAAAATACAAAAATAAAGAAGGACAGAAAAAACAAAGAGCAAAGGAAGGAGAAAGGAGTGAGTGACAAAGGAAGATTATAGGAAGGATAAAGTAAAGAAAGTTTTCCTCTTCTCTTCTCCTGCCTCCTCTTCCAATTACGTACTTGATAACAAACCATCTATGTTAGTATAAGTCACTCTTAATTTATTACTTCCTCCACGACCTCCTCTTTTTCTTAGATACCACTTCTTTAGTCTCATATCCAGAACCCTCCAGTAAAAATTCTTCTCTATTTCTGTCCTTTTCTCGTTTTTTTTCCTTAGCTTCACTTAGCAATTTCTCCTTTTCCCTTTCCTCTATGTTCATATCTCTTTTCATCCATATTTCCTTGTGATTGATATCATCGGCCAGCTTCCTTTTCTAGCCATATTTTTTCTACGGCCACTTGAGATCTCATTTTCACCTTCATTGGTCTCTTTCCTCTTTCACTGTACCTTCCTCTACCTCCTGCTCAAATTCTTGTGTGCTGTTCTTGTACTCGTTTGATAACTGTTTTGGCCATTTCCTTTCTTCATGTTCTCTTGTGAATTTATTTGGATTTTTCTTTTTACTCATCCTATAAATCACAAAGCTTATTTTCTTGTCCACTGCATCTCTCACTAAATCTTCCTTCTCCTTGATAGCCTCTATTATAGCGACTTTGGTGTTCTCCTGAATTTGCCTCCTTGCCACTTCTGAAAATTTGACTTTTCCTCTTCTTGCTCTTGTTTCCATTCATTTCTTAATTCTTTCAACTTGTTATCACCTAGACCACCTTCTACCCTGTCTGTAATCCCGTGCTGCACTTTATCCTGCAAGTTCTTTAGAGAACTTTCATAATTTTGACATGTTGTTTTAAGAACGTCATTTTGCTTCCTTATTTCTACAATCTCCTCTTTCAATTCTTGGTTTATTTCACTTACTTTCTCACATTCAGTTACTCTTGGTTTCAGGGCTGTGTTTTCTGCAAGCAGTCGGTCTTGTTTATCCATAAGACTGGTTATCACCTCCTTCATGTTTCTTAATTCCCTTTCTACATAAACAAGTCTTCTCATATTACTTCGTTCATCCCGGAAACCCGCGAAATCCTTATCCATACTATCATCAGTCAGTTTTCTTAAACCTATAGGGGTTTCTATAATGCGTTGGTTCCCACTCGCCGTATGTTTTGGTTCTGTCGTGCGCCTGGCAGCGCTACTTGGTTCCATCTCTCTCTCTCGTTGTTCATTAATTATCTATATGTGGTCTAACACTTATTTCCTTTGGAGATAGGAGAACCTATGGCCCCCTCTCCCCCTATACATACATCTAGGCCTGTGGTCTAACTCCTTTTGAAGTAATCTCAGCGAGCTGCTCAGATGCGTGCGTCCTGCTCGACGGCTCCGCGCGTGTAATTCACCTTTTGATCTGCTGCAGTCTCTGACGAGACAGCCAGACGTTACCCTACGGAACGAGCTCAGAGCTCATTGTTTCCGATCTTCGGATAGGCCTGAGACCAGGCACACACCACACACCGGGACAACAAGGTCACAACTCCTCGATTTACATCCCGTACCTACTCACTGCTAGGTGAACAGGGGCTACACGTCAAAGGAGACATACCCAAATATCTCCACCCGGCCGGGGAATCGAACCCCGGTCCTCTGGCTTGTGAAGCCAGCGCTCTAACCACTGAGCTACCGGGCCGTGTGTATGTGTGTGTGTGTGTGTGTGTGTGTGTGTGTGTGTGTGTGTGTGTGTGTGTGTGTGTGTGTGTGTGTGTGTGTGTGTGTGTGTTTACCTAGTTGTGTTTTACAGGAAAAGAGCCATGCTCGTGCTATCCTGTCTCCATATCTGTCCAGATTAGCCTTAAAGTCAGGAATATTTCTTGCTTGAACCACTGTTTTATCCAAGTTGTTCCATGTTGCTATGCTTCTGTTTGGAAAACTATACATTTCTTAAAGTCTTTTCTACATACGGTCTTATTATCATTTATTTATTTATTTTTTATGTTATGGCCTATAGCACCTGTAGGCATACTTGAAGAGTATATGTGGGAAGCGCTGTTCTACTTCCACCCATTAGTGGCGCAGGCAATTTTATTCGTAGTGGTACCCATATTAAGGCCCATATCACCACCCAAGCACATCTTTGGTGTGACCACCTCGAACCTGAGTATCACGGTGACATGTAGGTAACTTTAAACCACTCGACAAATGGCATAGCTTCAAAGTGATATATGGTGGGATTCGAATCTATGCGTGGATGTCTGCCCGATTCTGTGCTCACCACCTCATCCACTACGCCACAGCCTCCACCTCCTCTACCACATCATGATACACGTTAGACACATCAAAAGCTTTTGACAGTCTGGCATAAAGCTTTGATTTCTATCCTTCTCTCTGCAACTTTATCTCAAGTTTCTTTTCCGACCGCTCTATTACTGCTGTGGTAGACGGCTACTGTTCTTCTCCTAAACCTATTAATAGTGGTGTTCCTCAGGGTTCTGTCCTGTCACTCACTCTCTTTCTATTACTCATTAATGATCTTCTTAACCAAACTTCTTGCCCTATCCACTCCTACGCTGATGATACCACCCTACATCTTTCCACGTTCTTTCAGAGACGTCCAACCCTTCAGGAAGTCAACAGATCACGCGGGGACGCCACGGAACGCCTGACTTCCGATCTTTCTAAGTAATCCGATTGGGGCAGAAAAAAATTAGTAGTTTTCAATGCCTCAAAAACTCAATTCTTCCATCTATCAACTCGACATAACCTTCCAGACAACTATCCCCTCTTCTTCAATGACACTCAACTGTCTCCCTCTTCCACAATGAATATCCTCGGTCTGTCCTTTGCTCATAATCTTAACTGGAAACTTCACATCTCATCTCTTGCTAAAACAGCTTCTATGAAGTTAGGTGTTCTGAGGCGTCTCCGACAGTTTTTCTCGCCCCTCCAACTGCTTACTCTGTATAAGGGCCTTATCCGTCCCTGTATGGAGTACTCTTCGCATGTTTGGGGGGGTTCCAGTCACACAGCTTTGCTTGATAGGGTGGAATCGAAAGCTTTTCGTCTCATCAACTCCCCTCCTCTCACTAACTGTCTTCAGTCTCTTTCTCACCGCCGAAATGTTGCATCCCTTTCTGTCTTTTATCGCTATTTTCATGGTAACTGTTCTACTGATCTTGCTAACTGCATGCCTCCCTTCTCCTGTGGCCTCGCTGCACAAGGCTTTCTTCTTCCTCTCATCCCTATTCTATCCAACTCCTTAATGCAAGAGTTAACCAGTACTCTCAGTCATTCATTCCTTTCACTGGTAAAATCTGGAACTCCCTCCCTGCATCTGTATTTCCGAATTCCTACAACTTGTCTTCTTTCAAGAAGGAGGTATCGAGGCATTTGCTCCCCTAATTCTGGCTGACGGTTTTGGCACTTTTGCACTTTTAGAGAGCCAGCACTCAAGTGGGCCTTTTTAACTTCCTTTTTTTTGCCCTTGGCTGGCC
>NC_059288.1:12623698-12628700 GCF_017591435.1 Portunus trituberculatus
CACTTTGCGTTCTGATAAGTTTAGAGAGGTCTGACGTCACCGGAGAGCCGCGTGGTTCGCCGTGCGGCCGCCAGGGACCGCCAAGTTTTAATTCAAATCGCCAAGCGTGCACTCGGTGGTCTGTGGCCACCCTATCGCCAAAAGTGAATTTCACTAAACTGAGATTCGCCAAGTGTGGGGGTTTTCTGTATATATTGGACTGAATAACAAACTTCTTAAAAGACAGAAAAATGAGAACAGTGATAAAGGGTGAAGAATCAAAATGGTGTAGAGTTATTAGTGGAGTTCCACAGGAAACAGTTCTGGCCCCAGTAATGTTCATTCATAGTTTTTTTTCTTTTTACGTAGGGAAGAGGGCCAGCCAAGGGCAAAAAAAAGGAAGTTAAAAAAGGCCCACTTGAGTGCTGGCTCTCTAAAAAGTGCAAAAAGTGCCAAAACCGTCAGCCAGAATTAGGGGAGCAAATGCCTCGATACCTCCTTCTTGAAAGAAGACAAGTTGTAGGAATTCGGAAATACAGATGCAGGGAGGGAGTTCCAGATTTTACCAGTGAAAGGAATGAATGACTGAGAGTACTGGTTAACTCTTGCATTAGGGAGTTGGATAGAATAGGGATGAGAGGAAGAAGAAAGCCTTGTGCAGCGAGGCCACAGGAGAAGGGGAGGCATGCAGTTAGCAAGATCAGTAGAACAGTTACCATGAAAATAGCGATAAAAGACAGAAAGGGATGCAACATTTCGGCGGTGAGAAAGAGACTGAAGACAGTTAGTGAGAGGAGGGGAGTTGATGAGACGAAAAGCTTTCGATTCCACCCTATCAAGCAAAGCTGTGTGACTGGAACCCCCCCAAACATGCGAAGAGTACTCCATACAGGGACGGATAAGGCCCTTATACAGAGTAAGCAGTTGGAGGGGCGAGAAAAACTGTCGGAGACGCCTCAGAACACCTAACTTCATAGAAGCTGTTTTAGCAAGAGATGAGATGTGAAGTTTCCAGTTAAGATTATGAGCAAAGGACAGACCGAGGATATTCATTGTGGAAGAGGAGACAGTTGAGTGTCATTGAAGAAGAGGGATAGTTGTCTGGAAGGTTATGTCGAGTTGATAGATGGAAGAATTGAGTTTTGAGGCATTGAAAACTACTAATTTTTCTGCCCCAATCGGAATACTTAGAAAGATCGGAAGTCAGGCGTTCCGTGGCGTCCCCGCGTGATCTGTTGACTTCCTGAAGGGTTGGACGTCTCTGAAAGAACGTGGAAAGATGTAGGGTGGTATCATCAGCGTAGGAGTGGATAGGGCAAGAAGTTTGGTTAAGAAGATCATTAATGAGTAATAGAAAGAGAGTGAGTGACAGGACAGAACCCTGAGGAACACCACTATTAATAGGTTTAGGAGAAGAACAGTAGCCGTCTACCACAGCAGTAATAGAGCGGTCGGAAAAGAAACTTGAGATAAAGTTGCAGAGAGAAGGATAGAAATCAAAGCTTTATGCCAGACTGTCAAAAGCTTTTGATGTGTCTAACGTGTATCATGATGTGGTAGAGGAGGTGGAGGCTGTGGCGTAGTGGATGAGGTGGTGAGCACAGAATCGGGCAGACATCCACGCATAGATTCGAATCCCACCATATATCACTTTGAAGCTATGCCATTTGTCGAGTGGTTTAAAGTTACCTACATGTCACCGTGATACTCAGGTTCGAGGTGGTCACACCAAAGATGTGCTTGGGTGGTGATATGGGCCTTAATATGGGTACCACTACGAATAAAATTGCCTGCGCCACTAATGGGTGGAAGTAGAACAGCGCTTCCCACATATACTCTTCAAGTATGCCTACAGGTGCTATAGGCCATAACATAAAAAAAAATAAATAAATGATAATAAGACCGTATGTAGAAGAGACTTTAAGAAATGTATAGTTTTCCAAACAGAAGCATAGCAACATGGAACAACTTGGATAAAACAGTGGTTCAAGCAAGAAATATTCCTGACTTTAAGGCTAATCTGGACAGATATGGAGACAGGATAGCACGAGCATGGCTCTTTTCCTGTAAAACACAACTAGGTAAACACACACACACACATACACACACAAACACACACACACACACACACACACACACACACACACACACACACACACACACACACACACACACACACGGCCCGGTAGCTCAGTGGTTAGAGCGCTGGCTTCACAAGCCAGAGGACCGGGGTTCGATTCCCCGGCCGGGTGGAGATATTTGGGTATGTCTCCTTTGACGTGTAGCCCCTGTTCACCTAGCAGTGAGTAGGTACGGGATGTAAATCGAGGAGTTGTGACCTTGTTGTCCCGGTGTGTGGTGTGTGCCTGGTCTCAGGCCTATCCGAAGATCGGAAACAATGAGCTCTGAGCTCGTTCCGTAGGGTAACGTCTGGCTGTCTCGTCAGAGACTGCAGCAGATCAAAAGGTGAATTACACGCGCGGAGCCGTCGAGCAGGACGCACGCATCTGAGCAGCTCGCTGAGATTACTTCAAAAGGAGTTAGACCACAGGCCTAGATGTATGTATAGGGGGAGAGGGGGCCATAGGTTCTCCTATCTCCAAAGGAAATAAGTGTTAGACCACATATAGATAATTAATGAACAACGAGAGAGAGAGATGGAACCAAGTAGCGCTGCCAGGCGCACGACAGAACCAAAACATACGGCGAGTGGGAACCAACGCATTATAGAAACCCCTATAGGTTTAAGAAAACTGACTGATGATAGTATGGATAAGGATTTCGCGGGTTTCCGGGATGAACGAAGTAATATGAGAAGACTTGTTTATGTAGAAAGGGAATTAAGAAACATGAAGGAGGTGATAACCAGTCTTATGGATAAACAAGACCGACTGCTTGCAGAAAACACAGCCCTGAAACCAAGAGTAACTGAATGTGAGAAAGTAAGTGAAATAAACCAAGAATTGAAAGAGGAGATTGTAGAAATAAGGAAGCAAAATGACGTTCTTAAAACAACATGTCAAAATTATGAAAGTTCTCTAAAGAACTTGCAGGATAAAGTGCAGCACGGGATTACAGACAGGGTAGAAGGTGGTCTAGGTGATAACAAGTTGAAAGAATTAAGAAATGAATGGAAACAAGAGCAAGAAGAGGAAAAAGTCAAATTTTCAGAAGTGGCAAGGAGGCAAATTCAGGAGAACACCAAAGTCGCTATAATAGAGGCTATCAAGGAGAAGGAAGATTTAGTGCGAGATGCAGTGGACAAGAAAAAAAGCTTTGTGATTTATAGGATGAGTAAAAAAGAAAAATCCAAATAAATTCACAAGAGAACATGAAGAAAGGGAAATGGCCAAAACAGTTATCAAACGAGTACAAGAACAGCACACAAGAATTTGAGCAGGAGGTAGAGGAAGGTACAGTGAAAGAGGAAAGAGACCAATGAAGGTGAAAATGAGATCTCAAGTGGCCGTAGAAAAAAATATGGCTAGAAAAGGGAAGCTGGCCGATGATATCAATCACAAGGAAATATGGATGAAAAGAGATATGAACATAGAGGAAAGGGAAAAGGAGAAATTGCTAAGTGAAGCTAAGGAAAAAAAACGAGAAAAGGACAGAAATAGAGAAGAATTTTTACTGGAGGGTTCTGGATATGAGACTAAAGAAGTGGTATCTAAGAAAAAAAAGAGGAGGTCGTGGAGGAAGTAATAAATTAAGAGTGACTTATACTAACATAGATGGTTTGTTATCAAGTACGTAATTGGAAGAGGAGGCAGGAGAAGAGAAGAGGAAAACTTTCTTTACTTTATCCTTCCTATAATCTTCCTTTGTCACTCACTCCTTTCTCCTTCCTTTGCTCTTTGTTTTTTCTGTCCTTCTTTATTTTTGTATTTTTCTTCCATTTTCTCTTTATTTATCTTCCTTCCTTATTTCACTGCTTCCAATTTTCCTTCCTCCCCTCCTCATTGCTTTTCTTTTCCTTCTTCCTTAATTACTTCCTTCCTTCGTTCTTCCTTCCTTCTCTCTTTCTTCCCTTTCTTTCTAAGACAGTACATTAATTTCTTCATTGTTTTCATCTTTCCTAACTTCGTTTTCCGTACATTTCTTCCTTCCTTCTTTACTTCCTTCCATTCTTCTCTCCTCCTTTGCCTTTTACAGCGGAAGCATCGACCTTTCCTCCTTTCCTCCTACATTGTCTCCATTTGTCTCCTCCTCTACTTCATTCGTCATCTTTATACACTCTTACGTTTCTCCTCCTTTTCTTCCATTAAACTCTCTCTCTCTCTCTCTCTCTCTCTCTCTCTCTCTCTCTCTCTCTCTCTCTCTCTCTCTCTCTCTCTCTCTCTCTCTCTCTCTCTCTCTCTCTCTCTCTCTCTCTCTCTCTCTTCCACTCATCCTTCCATCCTTTCACTCTATCATTCAAGAAGTCACTCTTCCTCCTCCTCCTCCTCCTCCTTCCATGTAAAGACTCAAACATCATGTATTTTGTTCTCAGTTTCCTTCATTTGTTACTTCCGCCCTCCGTCCATCCTTCCTTTCTTCCTTCCTTCCCTTCCTTCCTTCCTTCCTTTCTCTCCTCCTCTCCTTCAGTTTTCCTCCAGTTACAGGAACTAACACAAAAGTAGTCTGCCTTGCTTTCCTTTTTTTTTACATCCCTTTTTCATTTTCTCTCTCTCTCTCTCTCTCTCTCTCTCTCTCTCTCTCTCTCTCTCTCTCTCTCTCTCTCTCTCTCTCTCTCTCTCTCTCTCTCTCTCTCTCTCTCTCTCTCTCTCTCTCTCTCTCTCTCTCTCTCTCTCTCTCTCTCTCTCTCTCTCTCTCTCTCTCTCTCTCTCTCTCTCTCTCTCTCTCTCTTTTTCTCTCTCTCTCTCTCTCTCTCTCTTCTCCTCCTCCTCCTCCTCCTCCTCCTCCTCCTCCTCCTCCTCCTCCTCCTCCTCCTCCTCCTCCTCCTCCTCCTACTCCATCCCTTCTCTGTTAGTTTCCTTCATATTCTTGCTTGATTTTAGTTCTTTCTTCTTTCTCAATCCAA
>NC_059288.1:12629200-12634437 GCF_017591435.1 Portunus trituberculatus
CCTGCTCAAATTCTTGTGTGCTGTTCTTGTACTCGTTTGATAACTGTTTTGGCCATTTCCCTTTCTTCATGTTCTCTTGTGAATTTATTTGGATTTTTCTTTTTACTCATCCTATAAATCACAAAGCTTATTTTCTTGTCCACTGCATCTCTCACTAAATCTTCCTTCTCCTTGATAGCCTCTATTATAGCGACTTTGGTGTTCTCCTGAATTTGCCTCCTTGCCACTTCTGAAAATTTGACTTTTTCCTCTTCTTGCTCTTGTTTCCATTCATTTCTTAATTCTTTCAACTTGTTATCACCTAGACCACCTTCTACCCTGTCTGTAATCCCGTGCTGCACTTTATCCTGCAAGTTCTTTAGAGAACTTTCATAATTTTGACATGTTGTTTTAAGAACGTCATTTTGCTTCCTTATTTCTACAATCTCCTCTTTCAATTCTTGGTTTATTTCACTTACTTTCTCACATTCAGTTACTCTTGGTTTCAGGGCTGTGTTTTCTGCGTTATCACCTCCTTCATGTTTCTTAATTCCCTTTCTACATAAACAAGTCTTCTCATATTACTTCGTTCATCCCGGAAACCCGCGAAATCCTTATCCATACTATCATCAGTCAGTTTTCTTAAACCTATAGGGGTTTCTATAATGCGTTGGTTCCCACTCGCCGTATGTTTTGGTTCTGTCGTGCGCCTGGCAGCGCTACTTGGTTCCATCTCTCTCTCTCGTTGTTCATTAATTATCTATATGTGGTCTAACACTTATTTCCTTTGGAGATAGGAGAACCTATGGCCCCTCTCCCCTATACATACATCTAGGCCTGTGGTCTAACTCCTTTGAAGTAATCTCAGCGAGCTGCTCAGATGCGTGCGTCCTGCTCGACGGCTCCGCGCGTGTAATTCACCTTTTGATCTGCTGCAGTCTCTGACGAGACAGCCAGACGTTACCCTACGGAACGAGCTCAGAGCTCATTGTTTCCGATCTTCGGATAGGCCTGAGACCAGGCACACACCACATACCGGGACAACAAGGTCACAACTCCTCGATTTACATCCCGTACCTACTCACTGCTAGGTGAACAGGGGCTACACGTCAAAGGAGACATACCCAAATATCTCCACCCGGCCGGGGAATCGAACCCCGGTCCTCTGGCTTGTGAAGCCAGCGCTCTAACCACTGAGCTACCGGGCCGTGTGTGTGTGTGTGTGTGTGTGTGTGTGTGTGTGTGTGTGTGTGTGTGTGTGTGTGTGTGTGTGTGTGTGTGTATGTGTGTGTGTGTGTTTACCTAGTTGTGTTTTACAGGAAAAGAGCCATGCTCGTGCTATCCTGTCTCCATATCTGTCCAGATTAGCCTTAAAGTCAGGAATATTTCTTGCTTGAACCACTGTTTTATCCAAGTTGTTCCATGTTGCTATGCTTCTGTTTGGAAAACTATACATTTCTTAAAGTCTCTTCTACATACGGTCTTATTATCATTTATTTATTTTTTTTTATGTTATGGCCTATAGCACCTGTAGGCATACTTGAAGAGTATATGTGGGAAGCGCTGTTCTACTTCCACCCATTAGTGGCGCAGGCAATTTTATTCGTAGTGGTACCCATATTAAGGCCCATATCACCACCCAAGCACATCTTTGGTGTGACCACCTCGAACCTGAGTATCACGGTGACATGTAGGTAACTTTAAACCACTCGACAAATGGCATAGCTTCAAAGTGATATATGGTGGGATTCGAATCTATGCGTGGATGTCTGCCCGATTCTGTGCTCACCACCTCATCCACTACGCCACAGCCTCCACCTCCTCTACCACATCATGATACACGTTAGACACATCAAAAGCTTTTGACAGTCTGGCATAAAGCTTTGATTTCTATCCTTCTCTCTGCAACTTTATCTCAAGTTTCTTTTCCGACCGCTCTATTACTGCTGTGGTAGACGGCTACTGTTCTTCTCCTAAACCTATTAATAGTGGTGTTCCTCAGGGTTCTGTCCTGTCACTCACTCTCTTTCTATTACTCATTAATGATCTTCTTAACCAAACTTCTTGCCCTATCCACTCCTACGCTGATGATACCACCCTACATCTTTCCACGTTCTTTCAGAGACGTCCAACCCTTCAGGAAGTCAACAGATCACGCGGGGACGCCACGGAACGCCTGACTTCCGATCTTTCTAAGTAATCCGATTGGGGCAGAAAAAAATTAGTAGTTTTCAATGCCTCAAAACTCAATTCTTCCATCTATCAACTCGACATAACCTTCCAGACAACTATCCCCTCTTCTTCAATGACACTCAACTGTCTCCCTCTTCCACAATGAATATCCTCGGTCTGTCCTTTGCTCATAATCTTAACTGGAAACTTCACATCTCATCTCTTGCTAAAACAGCTTCTATGAAGTTAGGTGTTCTGAGGCGTCTCCGACAGTTTTTCTCGCCCCTCCAACTGCTTACTCTGTATAAGGGCCTTATCCGTCCCTGTATGGAGTACTCTTCGCATGTTTGGGGGGGTTCCAGTCACACAGCTTTGCTTGATAGGGTGGAATCGAAAGCTTTTCGTCTCATCAACTCCCCTCCTCTCACTAACTGTCTTCAGTCTCTTTCTCACCGCCGAAATGTTGCATCCCTTTCTGTCTTTTATCGCTATTTTCATGGTAACTGTTCTACTGATCTTGCTAACTGCATGCCTCCCTTCTCCTGTGGCCTCGCTGCACAAGGCTTTCTTCTTCCTCTCATCCCTATTCTATCCAACTCCCTAATGCAAGAGTTAACCAGTACTCTCAGTCATTCATTCCTTTCACTGGTAAAATCTGGAACTCCCTCCCTGCATCTGTATTTCCGAATTCCTACAACTTGTCTTCTTTCAAGAAGGAGGTATCGAGGCATTTGCTCCCCTAATTCTGGCTGACGGTTTTGGCACTTTTGCACTTTTAGAGAGCCAGCACTCAAGTGGGCCTTTTTAACTTCCTTTTTTTTGCCCTTGGCTGGCCCTCTTCCCTACGTAAAAAGAAAAAAAAACTATGAATGAACATTACTGGGGCCAGAACTGTTTCCTGTGGAACTCCACTAATAACTCTACACCATTTTGATTCTTCACCCTTTATCACTGTTCTCATTTTTCTGTCTTTTAAGAAGTTTGTTATTCAGTCCAATATATACAGAAAACCCCCACACTTGGCGAATCTCAGTTTAGTGAAATTCACTTTTGGCGATAGGGTGGCCACAGACCACCGAGTGCACGCTTGGCGATTTGAATTAAAACTTGGCGGTCCCCTGGCGGCCGCACGGCGAACCACGCGGCTCTCCGGTGACGTCAGACCTCTCTCTAAACTTATCAGAACGCAAAGTGAGAGCCCCTTCAGCCATTTTGTTTGTCCTGTCCTCTGTTCTGCTAGCATGGGAACTAATTCTGGCAATTTACCTCCAACAAGGCCTCTACCAGCGAAACAGGTGGTACCGGTGGGGGTAAGGACAATGGTGGTGGCGGCAAGGATGAAAGTGAGCGAGAGAAACGGGTGGAAAAACGGGAGTTATAACTTTTATATCATGTCTTATTAGCTTTATTTATTGTTTATTGGTATGTTTTGTACATGTGTTCTATTATGTGAAGGCAAAAGATTTTATTTCAGCTCGAAAAAAGGTATTTTAGGGGTCAAAAGAGGAATTTTGGCAATGATCAAAGACTGATTGAGGCATTTTTTTTAGGTAATTTATATGGTATAAAGAAGTCGTGCTTGGCGAAATTCGCATTTGGAGGTAGTTTCGCCAGACTAATTAATTTGCCAAGTGCGGGGGCTTAATGTAATTTTCCCTGTAAGCCAGCTATGTTTTTAATTTTCCATAGTAATCTCTGATGTGGTACTTTATCAAAACCGTGTGTGTGTGTGTGTGTGTGTGTGTGTGTGTGTGAATTATACAAGTGTGTGGAGGTGAACATTCCAGCACTCACCTGATACCTGTTGATGATGCCGTGGGCAAGGTGTGGGGGCAGTGGTCGCCAGTGAAGGGTGAGGGCATATGTGTCCTGCCCCACTCTGGCGGCCCACCACCTTGAGAGCACTGGCCACCCTGCAGGCACTGCCAACACCAGGAACAGAGCTAAGTGATGCATCTCTCATTATACTGAAGAAATTCTAATGATAATGTCTCTAAAGAATTTCCTTGATTAGAGGAGCTATTAATTTACAACCATTAAGTACTCTAATCAAACAAGCAAGCAACCTTGAATATATTTCAGTTAACAGACAAGGCAAGTATTTTCTTTCTCTTAACACCATACCTTTGTTCACTTGAAAACTTTTATATATATGTGGGATGCTGGCCAAGGGGAACAAAAAACAAAACCCAAAAAGAAAAAAAGCATCCTCTACTGAGGTGCCAGCCCTAACACAGGTGAGGCCATGTGCCCAAAAGCTCACCATCCTGTGGTGTTGTAAAGACTGCATGTTGGAAGGCACACCCAGCACACCCTTGTAGTGAGGCAGGAGCAGGAACCAGTAGGAAGTGAAGGGATGGAGCCCCACCACCTGGAAGGAGGACCTGGCCAGGACAAGGGTGTGGCCCATCACTCTCAGGTTGGAACAGGTGGGTGGCAGTGGGAAGTCATCACCTCCTCCTCCCCTACAGTGGTGTTGGAGGATGTAGTGCTTCTCCCAGACTCATTTTCTGCACAAATGAAACAGAGGTCAAGTGTCAGCAGTGTAACATTAGCAAGGATTTGCATAATAGTAGTTCCTATTGAATATCTAAAGTAAAGAGAGAAAAGAAACTTGATTGGGATTCCTGTATTATGAAAAGAAATGATGGACGTTGCAGAGAGCATAGGAGTGTTAAGTGAGCAATCCTGGTACACTTGCTTCCCCTGCAGCCACTCCTCACCTAAGAGGATGTGCTCAACGTTCTCCTCTGCCAGTGAGGTGTGGGGCCCTCCTCCACTGTCAGGCCACTCCGCATGCTCTGAAGTGGACGACTCCCTTTGCTCCAGGGTGTGGGTGGTGGGGCCGAGCTCGTGGTTGTGGCTGTGGTGGGAGTGTGGATGGTGCAGGAGGGAAATGTCGTGGGTCTGGAGCTGTTGTTGTATCCGAGGATGGATGAAGCCACTGCCTCGTTCACACCCCAGCACATAGATCCCCTCGATGTGCTTGGACCGGTGGATCTGGTGGGCAGGTGCAGGACTCTGACATGATCAGCAGGCGGGTTTATTTGTCTATCTTTTATCTGCTTATCCATTCATCTATCAAT
>NC_059288.1:12637437-12640144 GCF_017591435.1 Portunus trituberculatus
GCCTGATCGCTTAAGCACTGGATTCCGGTAGCGCTGGTGGTGGTGGTGGTTGGGTGTTGTTGTTGTTGTTGTTTTATTGATGCTGGTGGTGGTGATAGTGGTGATTGGTGTTATTGTTGTTGTTATTTTGTTGTTTGGTGGTGTTGGTGGTGGTGGTGGTGGTGAGTTTATTGTGGGTTGGTGGTGGTGGGGTGTGTTTATTGTGGGTTGGTGGTGGTGGTGGTGTGTTTATTGTGGTGTTGAGGGTGGTGGTGGTGGGTTTTTTGTGGTGTTGGTGGTGGTGGTGGTGTGTTTATTGTGGTGTTGGTGGTGGTGGTGGTGGTGAGTTTATTGTGGTGTGTGGTGGTGGTGGTTTATTGTGGTGTTGGTGGTGGTGGTGTTGTGTTTATTGTGGTGTTGATGGTGGTGGTGTTGTGTTTATTGTGGTGTTGGTGGTGGTGGTGGTTGGGTGTTTATTGTGGTGTTGGTGGTGGTGTTGGTGGTGTTTGTTGGTGTGTGGTGGGTGGTGGTGTGTATTGTGGTGGTGGTGGTGGTGGTGGGTGTTTATTGTGGTGTTGGTGGTGGTGGTGGTGGTGTGTTTTATTGGTGGTGGTTGGTGTTTTATTGTGGTGTTGGTGGTGGTGGTGGTGTTTATTGTGGTGTTGGTGGTGGTGGTGTGGTGTTGTGGTGTTGTGTTTGTTCTGGCTGGAGACGTGTTGTTTCTCCTGTCTTTGTGTGTTTGTGTGTTTGTGTGTTGATCATAGTAAGGTTTGGTGAAGAGCACAGCAACACAGCGATTGGTGGAGTCGCTCTATAAAGTAGGTTTCTCTCTCTCCTCTCTCTCTCTCTCTCTCTCTCTCTCTCTCTCTCTCTCTCTCTCTCTCTCTCTCTCTCTCTCTCTCTCTCTCTCTCTCTCTCTCTCTCTTACCTGTACTTAACTAAATTTGTCTACCTTTCAAATTCTCTATTACTTTCTTCTGCCACCTACTCCACACTACTACTACTACTACTACTACTACCACTACTACTACTACTACTACTACTACTACTACTACTACTACTACTACTATTGTCCGTCTACTCTCTTGGGTCTCAGTCTGAATGGTGTCCCAGGGAAGGCGTGGTTGTCAGGTCTTGAGGCAAACCTTGAGCTGACCTTGTAGTAAGTGCGTTGATCAGAAGAAAACAAGCATTATTCACATCACATCAATTACGTTTTCAATAAGCTACAGTGTGTTTGAAATCCAGGAGTCATTTTAGAGTAGCCAGACTGTACCACCACCATTTCCACCACCACTACCACCACCTCTACTACCACCATCACTACTCAGTAACCAGAATTACCCACAAGTCAAATGCGTTCTTAAGATTATTGCTCTCAAAAAGAAGAGAAATGGTAAAAATTACTTAAGGAAGTTTAGAAATTTTATGAAATAATGAAACACACACACACACACACACACACACACACACACACACACACACACACACACCCCACCCATTTAGACGTGGTTAGAAACCGGGGTTTTGGCCAGCAAATTATTTGGGGTGCTCCTTCAGGTGTTGGTTGCCTTGTTTGGGGTGGTTGGTGGTGTAAATGGGGAGTTGTGTTGTTAGTGTTGTTGTTGTCCTTCTCACCTTCCAAGATCCAAATAATAGTCTGACTTTCACCATCCAGTTCAAACCGTTTACACTGTCCTTCAGAGAACTCAGGCATTTCCAGTGCCAAAAAAACACCAAAATTATTGGACGGAAAATCCAAACTGTTTTAACAACAAATTATAATAAAAGCAAAACATACCAGTTTCCTCAGTGTTTCCTTGTTGTTGTTGTTGTTGTTGGTGTTTTATGGTGTGGTTCCTGTTGTATTGTTTTATTGTTGTGTCTCTCCTGTCACCTCTCCACCTGTATCCACCATTAATACGTCTGCATTTCACTACTATTTAAACCTTTTACACTGTCCTTTCTATTACTCACGGCCAATTATTTCTCCTATTTTTCCTTATAAGCACTTATGCAAAACTAAACTGCTACTACTACTACTACTACTACACCACACACACCACCACAACCATTACACCACCACCACCACTACCACCACTACCCTGGCTTCACCACCATCACATTACCACTACTAAAGAAGAAACGAAAACTAATTCCCAAATAACCTTAAGGGATAAATAAAATTCTAAAAATAATTAATTCTACTGTACCAAAAAAAAAAAAAAAAAAAGAAAGAGAAGAGAACAAAAAAAAAGATAAATAAATATTAAAAAGAGAAGAGAGAGAAGAAGAGAGAGAGAGAGAGAGAAGAAAGGGGGGAAAAAGAGGGAAAATAAAAGTGTTGATAAAGATAATAAGGATGATAGGAGGGAGAAAGAAGAGAGAGAGAGAGAGAGAGAGAGAGAGAGAGAGAGAGAGAGGGAGAGGGAGAAAGATAAAAAGTGAATAAAGATTAAAAAGATGAAGAGAGAGAGAGAGAAAGAAAGGGGAGAGAGAGAGAGAGAGAGAGAGAGAGAGAGAGGAGGGTAAAGGAATAAAGATTAAAAAGAAGAAGAGGGAAGAAAGAAAAGAGAGGAAGAGGAGAAAAGAGAAGAAGGAGAGAGAAAGAGAGAAAGTAAGAATAAGAGAGGGGGAAAAGAAGATTAAAAAAGAAAGAAAAAAATAAGAAAAGAAAGAAGATAAAAAGATTAGAAGATGTAATAAAGAGGGAAAGGGAAGGAAGGGG
>NC_059288.1:12640644-12647143 GCF_017591435.1 Portunus trituberculatus
AGACACAGACACACGTACACACAGACAGTCAGACGTCTCAAACCATCACACAGCACTAAGCCATCTGTTGGAAACCGCGAATTGAGGTAAATCAACTTTTCATCATTAAAATAATAATAATTAGACCAAAATAATGAACAAATAGATTAATTCAAATTGATAACTATAAATGGAAAATAAAAAATAGATTAAGAAAATGAAAAAAAAAAAACAAAAAGGAAAATATCAATAAATACTCACCATTGCAAACTTCCTCGTGGCTCTACGGATTAAAAGCTAGCTCTAATCTTGCCCACTTTCTCTAATCCTCATGGCGAGATCTTTTCATTCTCTCAGCCTCCTTCCTGTAGAGAGAGAGAGAGAGAGAGAGAGAGAGAGAGAGAGAGAGAGAGAGAGAGAGAGAGAGAGAGAGAGAGAGAGAGGAAAAAGAAAAATTATTAGTCCAGAGCCACATCCACAGCCACAGACACATGTACACACAGACAGTCAGACGTCTCAAACCATCACACAGCACTAAACCATCTGTTGGAAACCGCGAATTGAGGTAATTTTAAGTTTTCATCACAAAAATTGATGATGATGATGATGATGATGATGATGATGGTGGTGGTGGTGGTGGTGATGATGATGAAAATGGTGATAGATTGGAAGATACATGACAAAAAAATCTTTAAAAAAAATTGAAAAGGAGTAAATGAAAAGATTCACCTACAAACATTTTCCTTCACCTACAAACATTTCCCTTCACCTACAAACAAACATTTCCCTTCACCTACAAACAAACATTTCCCTTCACCTACAAACAAACATTTCCCTTCACCTACAAACATTTTCCTTCATGCTGAAATATTTATACACGCCCTTAAAAAAACCCCAAAAAGAAACTAAATAGGAAAATCGAACAATAAATATATATAAATGAAACTTGCAAATATATTAAGTCCTCACCTGCTCTTTCTCCTCCATTGTGCCTGTCCGTCTGTCCGAGTGTATGTGTGCACCACTGCCACCACTACACACCTGTCCGCCACACACCTGCATACTTCTGTGGAGAGAGAGAAAGAGAGGGAGAGTGAGATGAGAGCACCATTGGACAAAGAGAGAAAGAGAAAGACCCAAAATTCACACAGGGGTTAAAGAAAGGGGAGGAGGGGGCGATTGTCCGAGCCTCCCCCCGGTGGCCCCCAGAGGTAGAGGGGATCCACCATGCAGGGGGGGTGCCAGGCTTTGCTCTGCGATGAACCGTAGCACGACATGGACCACTGGGACCATGCGTGACTCTGGCATCGGGGAGTGGGGGAAGGGGGGAGACAAGTGAGGGACGGAAGAGGAAGAAAACGAGGAAAGAAGGTAAGTGATGAAATAGGGAGAAATAGAGATAGGCATGATAAAAATGGAGGAGGAGGAGGAGGAGGAGGAGGAGGAGGAGGAGGAGGAGGAGGAGGAGGAGGAGGAATTACAAAATGAAGGAACGGAGAAAAAAAAGAAAACGGAGACAAAAGAAAATAGGAGGAAAAGCAAACAAACAAATGAATAAATAAAACACCCAAACCACCCCTACACCCCAAACACACCCTGATACACCCCCCAACCTTGGCATCACCCTAAACACCCCCCAAACCCATCCTGATACACCCCCCCCACCTTGGCATCACCCCTGAACACCCCAACCCACCCCCCCACCCTGAAGACCACCCCCAAGTCCCTAAAATACACGTGGTCACCCCTCCAGCATGGTGTCCAAATTTAGTGGTTCACTGTGGTGGTGTTGCGTGTGCACAAGCGCGCTGGACACCCTGTAACTGGTATCTAGGGCGCTTCAACACCCTAAACCCTTAATTTGACCCTTAAAACTCTTCAAAACCCCATACACACTTAATTTGACCCTAAAACCACCCTTAAAACACCCATCAGCACCCCAAACACCCTTAATTTGACCCTTAAACCACTCTCAAGCACCCCACACCCTTATTTTGACCCCTAAAATACCAGAACCCCCTTAATCTGATCCTTAAAACACCCTTCAGCACCCCAAACACTTAATTTGACCCTTAAAACACCATTCAAGTACCAAAACACCCTTAATTTGACCCATAAGACACTTCAAAACCCAAAACACACTTAATTTGACCCTTAAAACACCCTTAAAGTACCAACACCCTTAAATTGATGCCTAAAACCACACACACACACGGCCATATGGCACTCTAAATATCCTAATTCCTCTATCCATTATCCACACCATTTATTCTCTCTCTCTCTCCCTCCCTCCCCATTATCCATTCTTCTTTCTTATTTAATTTCCATTTCTTCCATTCGTCATCCATTTTCTGTTTTATTTCCATCATTTATTCCCTCTCTCTCTCTCTCTCCGTTCTTAATTGCCTATAATCATACCAGAACTACCATTAACACGCCACTCCCTTAAAATCACCCTTAAACCACCACACAACCCTTAAGTCAACACGCCAAACCCTTAAAATCACCCTCAAAACACCACACAACCGTTATGTCAACACGCCAAACCCTTAAAATCACCCTCAAAACCCTTAAAACACCACACAACCCATAAGTCAACACGCCACTCCCTTAAAACCACACAACCCTAAAGTCAACACGCCAAACCCTTAAAATCACATCCAGCACCCTTAAACTACACCCAGACATGTACACCCTTAAAAATACCCTGTACACCCTAAAAACACCCTTAAAGACACAATGTACACCCTAATCACCTTTAAAATAACCCAATATTCGTCCCTTAAATTTTCAGGGCCACGTGTTCACCATAAATGACCTTAAATACTAGAATTCCTTAAAACTGTCCCTTAAAATCGCCTTCAAGATAAATACTTTAAAATTAATTCGAATTTAAAAGTCCACGTGGGTCCCTAAAATGCCCTCAATGTCCCTAAAATAAGAATATTCGCTAAAATGCCTTAAAATGTTCATAAAATGTCCTTAAAATTTTAATACTACAAAATATTCCCTTAAAATTTTCACTTCCTAATATTTTAAGGCTCACGTGTTCCCTAAAATGCCTTAAATGTCCCTAAAATCAGAATATTCGCTAAAATGCCTTTAAAGTTCCTCAAATACCCTTGAAATATTTTAATACTTCATGAATATTCCCTAAAATTGCTAAGTTGTCCTCGGTCGCCTAAAATTCCTTAAATAGTCCCTAAATTTCAGAATATTCATTAAAACGCTCTTAAAAGCTATTCCTAAAATGCTTCTATAAAATGCTATTAATCAGTTCTAAATATTCCTTAAAACTCACTCACAAAAATTTTAAGGGTCACGTGGATCCCTAAAATGCCTTAGAGTCCCTAAATATTCCTTAGTTTTCCTAAAACTGCCCTTAAAACGTAAATTCAAAATATTCCTTACCACTCTCCGAAATCTTGTAAGGTCCACGTGGGTCCCTAAAATTCCTTAAAATACCCTAAAACCACGAGTATCTAAAATGGCTCAAACTTCCCTAAATGTCCCTAATTACCACAGGGATGGTTTGATAAAGCAAAGCCTTGTATAGGAATACTGGCGGTTATCCCCTCCCTCCTGTTATCTTGGCTCTAACATGTGGAGGTTTTGATTTATGGAGCTGTTAGCCCACCCACATCTCCGCCATTACAGTTACGCCAATTTATACCCAAACTACTGGATGAATGAATATACAGTCACCTCCTACACCCCTCTGATCCCATGACGCCCCCCCAACCCCCAACCATCACCACCACAACGCCACAACAAGCAGTCACCATAACAAGTTCTCGGCGCCTCCTCACCACACACCCTTACATTAAAAGCACCATTATTATTTTTATTATTATTTTTGTCATAGCACGCACATCACACACCACACCACCACCATCACACACCACACCACCACCTAACACCACACACCACGCCACATCACACCCTCGCCTGCAGCCTCGCCACCAATCACCACCCCGCTCTAGGCCTGCTCCGCTCCGCCCCGCACCCGCCCAGATCAGCCCCGCCCCGCCGCCTGCCCGCTGCTACTAATACTATTCTTTAAACGTATTTTCTGGTGTTTTGCATGTGGTTCTAGGTGTTTTCGGGACTCTGGGTGGTGGAGGAAGAGGTGGAAGGGAGAGGTGGAGTGAGAGAGTGAAGGTGGGCAAGGTGGAGTCACGTGCTAGACATCATCTCTGCCTAAGGGTAAGATTGTTTTTCTTTTCTTAATGGAGTTGGCGTTGTTTTGGTATCTGATTTGTTGTTAGGGAAGTAAAGCACTATTTACTGGTGGAATAGAGCCTAGAAAACAAAACAAAACGATAAACAATAAGTAAATCAGGTTTCAAGCCACTATAGAATCGAGTCCAGCTGTGTTTTGGTTTAGCGGAAAAGTAATATTAGTCATTCATTGGTACATAACTTTTTTTTCAATTAGCAGGCCTAGGATTGTTTTGCTGCTTGATATAACACCTGAAATATATGAAAAACAAGACCATAGTATTAATATTCCTTAAAATTTAGTCTAACTATTCGTATTTTCATATTCAAAAATTTTAGGGTAACAAAATAGAAAAGAAAAATCTTTATACGACAAGAAATCCGCGTTTTCTTTACATGGCTCGAAAGTAAAATTTTTTCGTATTCAGAAAATGTAATATGACATAGTGAGGCTGTGCTTTCCATCTCGACATTATGAAGTGTTTGTGAGCCGTTAATTTGACACAAACACCTTTCGTTGGCCGCTTCATGTAAACAAACCACCCGGTAAGAATATTATATTTTGATTATTACTTAAACTATTTATCGCGTCTAAAAGTGTAGTGTATTCCAGTCTGGGAGCCTTTTGTCTTGTGGCGATTTTTAAAATGAAATACGTACGTAAATATTGGGCCACATAGGCACCTCAGCCGTGCCCTCCACCAGGTCAGTCCCCAATGTCTGCCTCCACTCCCCTGTGTTTCCAGACCCAGAGAAAGCAAAGCCAGAATCAACCACTAAACCATACAAAATAGCCATTACTGTGTTGAATAAGGCGATGGTTGTGTATACCCCGTTCAGACCACCGGCGCCCACCATGACTCGGACCCAACCCGCCCACTGATCCCTCGTCCCTCCCCGTTTCAATTCAACATTTCCTTCAATTCTCAGTGTTTCCTGCTGCTCCCCGCCTGATATGCATGATCAAAGTGTAGTGGTAAGGAAGAAAATGAAGAATGGAAGTGTGTGAGGGAGTCTACTGGTGGTGGTGGTGGTGGTAGCAATAGTAGTAGTAGTAGTAAGGAGGAGCAGAAGTGTTGTTATTATTATTATTATCAGTGTCTATGTGTGTGTGTGTGTGTGTGTGTGTGTGTGTGTGTGTGTGTGTGTGTGTGTGAGGGAAGAAAAGAAAATCGTGAGAAAATACAGAAAAATTAAGGAAAAATGAACTTAGATAAAAATATGAGAAGGAAAGTTGTCATATGTTGCCGAAAGGTGAAACTTGACCAAACTTAACCTAACTTGAAAAAAAAAAAAAAAATTGTAGGGAAATGTGGAAAGTTGGAGGAAAATGAACTTAAAGGTAAAAATATGAGAAAGAAAGTTGAGTTATTATATTGTCAAAAGATGAAACTTGACCAAACTTAACCTAACTTGAGGAAAAAAAAAAGAAAATCGTGAAAAAAAGAAAAAAATGAAGAGAATTATACTTTGTTTTTAAAATGAGACTTGACCTAACCTAACTTAGAAGAGGAAGAGGAAGAGGAAGAGGAAGAGGAAGAGGAAGAGGAAGAGACATAATAATTAAAAAATCTTCCAAATAAAGAGGAAAAGAAAAGAGATAATGGTTTTTCCTTCCTTCTTTTCCATATAAAAAAAAATTAAAGAAAAAAGACTGATTTTTTTTCTTTCCAGATGAAAAAAAAGGAGGAAAATGAAAAAGATTATTATTGTTTTTTTCTTTTCAAATAGAATAAAAAGAATGATGTATTTTTTCCTTTTCTTTTTTCCATAATAAAAAGAGGAAAATAAAGAATATTTCACTCCACTTTTCTTCCTTTCCTTTTTTTTTTCGTTACTCCATTCAAAACTCAACAATTCGTGTATAGTTTTCTTTTTCTTTTTCAATGCATAATCAAACGCTCTTCTATTTCCCATCCTTCCGTTCCTTCAATCAAACTCTATTTTATTGTTTTAAGTTGGTAATTCTTTCCTTCTTCCTTCGATATCTTACAAAACTATCCGTCCCTTTCACCATTATCATTATTTTCTATTGTTTTTTTTTTTTATCTTTTAATATTTTCAAATTTTTTATGTTTTTCTTCAGTTATCCATTAAAAACATCATTTTCTTTGCTTATGATTGTTATTATTTTCTATGTTCTTTTTTATTCTTTCTTCTTTTGATGTCTAAAAACAACTCTTTATTCTTTTTATTTTCTTTATATTCTCTAACTATTTTCACATTCATTTTAGTTCACCATTGAAAACATCATTTTATTCATTACTATAAATTTTTAAATTTCCCTTTTTAATTTTTC
>NC_059288.1:12647643-12655104 GCF_017591435.1 Portunus trituberculatus
AGGCAGACTACTTTTGTGTTAGTTCCTGTAACTGGAGGAAAACTGAAGGAGAGGAGGAGAGGAAGGAAGGAAGGAAGGAAGGAAGGAAGAAAGGAAGGATGGACGGAGGGCGGAAGTAACAAATGAAGGAAACTGAGAACAAAATACATGATGTTTGAGTCTTTACATGGAAGGAGGAGGAGGAGGAGGAGGAAGAGTGACTTCTTGAATGATAGAGTGAAAGGATGGAAGAGATGAGAGAGAGAGAGAGAGAGAGAGAGAGAGAGAGAGAGAGAGAGAGAGAGAGAGAGAGAGAGAGAGAGAGAGAGTGTTTTAATGGAAGAAAAGGAGGAGAAACGTAAGAGTGTATAAAGATGACGAATGAAGTAGAGGAGGAGACAAATGGAGACAATGTAGGAGGAAAGGAGGAAAGGTCGATGCTTCCGCTGTAAAAGGCAAAGGAGGAGAGAAGAATGGAAGGAAGTAAAGAAGGAAGGAAGAAATGTACGGAAAACGAAGTTAGGAAAGATGAAAACAATGAAGAAATTAATGTACTGTCTTAGAAAGAAAGGGAAGAAAGAGAGAAGGAAGGAAGAACGAAGGAAGGAAGTAATTAAGGAAGAAGGAAAAGAAAAGCAATGAGGAGGGGAGGAAGGAAAATTGGAAGCAGTGAAATAAGGAAGGAAGATAAATAAAGAGAAAATGGAAGAAAAATACAAAAATAAAGAAGGACAGAAAAAACAAAGAGCAAAGGAAGGAGAAAGGAGTGAGTGACAAAGGAAGATTATAGGAAGGATAAAGTAAAGAAAGTTTTCCTCTTCTCTTCTCCTGCCTCCTCTTCCAATTACGTACTTGATAACAAACCATCTATGTTAGTATAAGTCACTCTTAATTTATTACTTCCTCCACGACCTCCTCTTTTTTTCTTAGATACCACTTCTTTAGTCTCATATCCAGAACCCTCCAGTAAAAATTCTTCTCTATTTCTGTCCTTTTCTCGTTTTTTTTCCTTAGCTTCACTTAGCAATTTCTCCTTTTCCCTTTCCTCTATGTTCATATCTCTTTTCATCCATATTTCCTTGTGATTGATATCATCGGCCAGCTTCCCTTTTCTAGCCATATTTTTTTCTACGGCCACTTGAGATCTCATTTTCACCTTCATTGGTCTCTTTCCTCTTTCACTGTACCTTCCTCTACCTCCTGCTCAAATTCTTGTGTGCTGTTCTTGTACTCGTTTGATAACTGTTTTGGCCATTTCCCTTTCTTCATGTTCTCTTGTGAATTTATTTGGATTTTTCTTTTTACTCATCCTATAAATCACAAAGCTTTTTCTTGTCCACTGCATCTCGCACTAAATCTTCCTTCTCCTTGATAGCCTCTATTATAGCGACTTTGGTGTTCTCCTGAATTTGCCTCCTTGCCACTTCTGAAAATTTGACTTTTTCCTCTTCTTGCTCTTGTTTCCATTCATTTCTTAATTCTTTCAACTTGTTATCACCTAGACCACCTTCTACCCTGTCTGTAATCCCGTGCTGCACTTTATCCTGCAAGTTCTTTAGAGAACTTTCATAATTTTGACATGTTGTTTTAAGAACGTCATTTTGCTTCCTTATTTCTACAATCTCCTCTTTCAATTCTTGGTTTATTTCACTTACTTTCTCACATTCAGTTACTCTTGGTTTCAGGGCTGTGTTTTCTGCAAGCAGTCGGTCTTGTTTATCCATAAGACTGGTTATCACCTCCTTCATGTTTCTTAATTCCCTTTCTACATAAACAAGTCTTCTCATATTACTTCGTTCATCCCGGAAACCCGCGAAATCCTTATCCATACTATCATCAGTCAGTTTTCTTAAACCTATAGGGGTTTCTATAATGCGTTGGTTCCCACTCGCCGTATGTTTTGGTTCTGTCGTGCGCCTGGCAGCGCTACTTGGTTCCATCTCTCTCTCTCGTTGTTCATTAATTATCTATATGTGGTCTAACACTTATTTCCTTTGGAGATAGGAGAACCTATGGCCCCCTCTCCCCCTATACATACATCTAGGCCTGTGGTCTAACTCCTTTTGAAGTAATCTCAGCGAGCTGCTCAGATGCGTGCGTCCTGCTCGACGGCTCCGCGCGTGTAATTCACCTTTTGATCTGCTGCAGTCTCTGACGAGACAGCCAGACGTTACCCTACGGAACGAGCTCAGAGCTCATTGTTTCCGATCTTCGGATAGGCCTGAGACCAGGCACACACCACACACCGGGACAACAAGGTCACAACTCCTCGATTTACATCCCGTACCTACTCACTGCTAGGTGAACAGGGGCTACACGTCAAAGGAGACATACCCAAATATCTCCACCCGGCCGGGGAATCGAACCCCGGTCCTCTGGCTTGTGAAGCCAGCGCTCTAACCACTGAGCTACCGGGCCGTGTGTGTGTGTGTGTGTGTGTGTGTGTGTGTGTGTGTGTGTGTGTGTGTGTGTGTGTGTGTGTGTGTTGTGTGTGTGTTTACCTAGTTGTGTTTTACAGGAAAAGAGCCATGCTCGTGCTATCCTGTCTCCATATCTGTCCAGTTTAGCCTTAAAGTCAGGAATATTTCTTGCTTGAACCACTGTTTTATCCAAGTTGTTCCATGTTGCTATGCTTCTGTTTGGAAAACTATACATTTCTTAAAGTCTCTTCTACATACGGTCTTATTATTATTTATTTTTTTTTTTTTTTTATGTTATGGCCTATAGCACCTGTAGGCATACTTGAAGAGTATATGTGGGAAGCGCTGTTCTACTTCCACCCATTAGTGGCGCAGGCAATTTTATTCGTAGTGGTACCCATATTAAGGCCCATATCACCACCCAAGCACATCTTTGGTGTGACCACCTCGAACCTGAGTATCACGGTGACATGTAGGTAACTTTAAACCACTCGACAAATGGCATAGCTTCAAAGTGATATATGGTGGGATTCGAATCTATGCGTGGATGTCTGCCCGATTCTGTGCTCACCACCTCATCCACTACGCCACAGCCTCCACCTCCTCTACCACATCATGATACACGTTAGACACATCAAAAGCTTTTGACAGTCTGGCATAAAGCTTTGATGTCTATCCTTCTCTCTGCAACTTTATCTCAAGTTTCTTTTCCGACCGCTCTATTACTGCTGTGGTAGACGGCTACTGTTCTTCTCCTAAACCTATTAATAGTGGTGTTCCTCAGGGTTCTGTCCTGTCACTCACTCTCTTTCTATGCCTCCCCTTCTCCTGTGGCCTCGCTGCACAAGGCTTTCTTCTTCCTCTCATCCCTATTCTATCCAACTCTCTAATGCAAGAGTTAACCAGTACTCTCAGTCATTCATTCCTTTCACTGGTAAACTCTGGAACTCCCTCCCTGCATCTGTATTTCCGAATTCCTACAACTTGTCTTCTTTCAAGAGGGAGGTATCGAGGCATTTGCTCCCCTAATTCTGGGACGGTTTTGGCACTTTTTGCACTTTTTAGAGAGCCAGCACTCAAGTGGGCCTTTTTTAACTTCCTTTTTTTTTTGCCCTTGGCTGGCCCTCTTCCCTACGTAAAAAAGAAAAAAAAAACTATGAATGAACATTACTGGGGCCAGAACTGTTTCCTGTGGAACTCCACTAATAACTCTACACCATTTTGATTCTTCACCCTTTATCACTGTTCTCATTTTTCTGTCTTTTAAGAAGTTTGTTATTCAGTCCAATATATACAGAAAACCCCCACACTTGGCGAATCTCAGCTTAGTGAAATTCACTTTTGGCGGTAGGGTGGCCACAGACCACCGAGTGCACGCTTGGCGATTTGAATTAAAACTTGGCGGTCCCCTGGCGGCCGCACGGCGAACCACGCGGCTCTCCGGTGACGTCAGACCTCTCTCTAAACTTATCAGAACGCAAAGTGAGAGCCCTTCAGCCATTTTGTTTGTCCTGTCCTCTGTTCTGCTAGCATGGGAACTAATTCTGGCAATTTACCTCCAACAAGGCCTCTACCAGCGAAACAGGTGGTACCGGTGGGGGTAAGGACAATGGTGGTGGCGGCAAGGATGAAAGTGAGCGAGAGAAACGGGTGGAAAAACGGGAGTTATAACTTTTATATCATGTCTTATTAGCTTTATTTATTGTTTATTGGTCTGTTTTGTACATGTGTTCTATTATGTGAAGGCAAAAGATTTTATTTCAGCTCGAAAAAGGTATTTTAGGGGTCAAAAGAGGATTTTGGCAATGACCAAAGACTGATTGAGGCATTTTTTTTAGGTAATTTATATGGTATAAAGAACTCGTGCTTGGCGAAATTCGCATTTGGAGGTAGTTTCGCCAGACTAATTAATTTGCCAAGTGCGGGGCTTAATGTAATTTTCCTGTAAGCCAGCTATGTTTTAATTTTCCATAGTAATCTCTGATGTGGTACTTTATCAAAACCGTGTGTGTGTGTGTGTGTGTGTGTGTGTGTGTGTGTGTGTGTGTGTGTGTGTGTGTGTGTGTGTGTGTGTGTGTGTGTGTTATACAAGTGTGTGGAGGTGAACATTCCAGCACTCACCTGATACCTGTTGATGATGCCGTGGGCAAGGTGTGGGGCAGTGGTCGCCAGTGAAGGGTGAGGGCATATGTGTCCTGCCCCACTCTGGCGGCCCACCACCTTGAGAGCACTGGCCACCCTGCAGGCACTGCCAACACCAGGAACAGAGCTAAGTGATGCATCTCTCATTATACTGAAGAAATTCTAATGATAATGTCTCTAAAGAATTTCCTTGATTAGAGGAGCTATTAATTTACAACCATTAAGTACTCTAATCAAACAAGCAAGCAACCTTGAATATATTTCAGTTAACAGACAAGGCAAGTATTTTCTTTCTCTTAACACCATACCTTTGTTCACTTGAAAACTTTTATATATATGTGGGATGCTGGCCAAGGGAACAAAAACAAAACCCAAAAAGAAAAAAAGCATCCTCTACTGAGGTGCCAGCCCTAACACAGGTGAGGCCATGTGCCCAAAAGCTCACCATCCTGTGGTGTTGTAAAGACTGCATGTTGGAAGGCACACCCAGCACACCCTTGTAGTGAGGCAGGAGCAGGAACCAGTAGGAAGTGAAGGGATGGAGCCCCACCACCTGGAAGGAGGACCTGGCCAGGACAAGGGTGTGGCCCATCACTCTCAGGTTGGAACAGGTGGGTGGCAGTGGGAAGTCATCACCTCCCTCCTCCCCTACAGTGGTGTTGGAGGATGTAGTGCTTCTCCCAGACTCATTTTCTGCACAAATGAAACAGAGGTCAAGTGTCAGCAGTGTAACATTAGCAAGGATTTGCATAATAGTAGTTCCTATTGAATATCTAAAGTAAAGAGAGAAAAGAAACTTGATTGGGATTCCTGTATTATGAAAAGAAATGATGGACGTTGCAGAGAGCATAGGAGTGTTAAGTGAGCAATCCTGGTACACTTGCTTCCCTGCAGCCACTCCTCACCTAAGAGGATGTGCTCAACGTTCTCCTCTGCCAGTGAGGTGTGGGGCCCTCCTCCACTGTCAGGCCACTCCGCATGCTCTGAAGTGGACGACTCCCTTTGCTCCAGGGTGTGGGTGGTGGGGCCGGGCTCGTGGTTGTGGCTGTGGTGGGAGTGTGGATGGTGCAGGAGGGAAATGTCGTGGGTCTGGAGCTGTTGTTGTATCCGAGGATGGATGAAGCCACTGCCTCGTTCACACCCCAGCACATAGATCCCCTCGATGTGCTTGGACCGGTGGATCTGGTGGGCAGGTGCAGGACTCTGACATGATCAGCAGGCGGGTTTATTTGTCTATCTTTTTATCTGCTTATCCATTCATCTATCAATCTATCAAACAGTACTCACCAATCTCCAGGTAACAGTGGCACTAGTTGGGGTGGAGGAGGACGGGAAGCCTTGCTCCAGAGTGGGTGTGAGCAGTGCAGCTCGTGCCTCTACCTCATCAACGCCAACCATCCCGACGGAGACAGTGCCCCTTGCCACGCCACCACCCACCACCCGAACTGGCATCACCACACCGCCCACCTGCGCCAAAATTAGTGGTATGACTCTCAGGAGGAGGGAGAATAAGAGACAGTGGTAAGAGCTTGAATGATGTTTTCTATATGACAAAAGGGCACTAGCGAAGGGCAACAAAAAGAGTGAAAAGAAAGCCTCACTGAGATGCCATAACTTAATACAAGGAGAAACTATCACTCGTGCCTCATTGGCCCAGAATCATCCAAGGTGGAGTTTTAGGTTTGAGAAAAGAGATCAGCTTTGGAGACAGATGAGGTGGCAGTGGTGCCATCAGGATAAAATAAAGGAGGGAAAGATGAAGAAGTAAAGTTGTTGATGTTTTTGGCCAGATACCAGAAGTCACGAGGGGAGTTGGAGTTTGAAAGATTTTGACATTTTCTATTTATGAAAGAGTGTTTGGCAAATTGAAAAACAGACTTGGCATGATTCCAGGGATATATATAAAGTAGTGTTAGCAATTCCCTCTTAATTAGGTAGTAATTACACACTTCAGTATATTTCCAACGGTCAAAGGCGTTATTTACCTGAAAGAAATGTTTTTAGTATTGTTAGTTATATGAAAAATTATCAATGTTTAAGTTTAGAAGGCAGTAACAGATTTGTCTGAATTACTCCTACAGCACTCAAAAGAAAATGGGAAGATGTGCTTCTACTGGGCTGAAAAGAAAATGGAGTCTGAGAGGTAAATATAAATTAGTTTTATTTTTACACACGCAGCGTCGTCTCACTGCAAAAACGGCGGGTAATTCCTAAACTCTAACAGTGTTTGCGCTACAAGTGTAGACTAGTCGGGTGAATCAACTCGTTACGCTGGTCGTCCGCCACTTGGAAGACCTTCTTTCTTCATGAGAAACTTCTCTACAGACGATGAGGTCCTTTATATGGGGTGAAGTGATGGTCTGCGCGAGAACGACTGCGCCGATGATGTCTTTGCCAAGAATCTCTGATGATTTGATAAGACAGAGGGGACCCTTTTAAATTATATTAGATTTCACCCTGTGTCTCCTAAGTCTCCTCTTTTGTGATAAGAGAAGTGATCTTGGGAGCAGTGATGTTAACTTTTCTAGCCCACATTGTCGTACCGAACCACCAGAATTATCGTATTTTGCCTAATATTATCGTACATCCAACGGAAAAATAATATACACACATCAGAACTGCATTATACACTGTATTGAACATTTCATTAATTTTCATTCATTTTCATATGCAAATGACATACTACACATACAAAGGTTACACAAAGGTGTGTGTGTGTGTGTATATATATATATATATATATATATATATATATATATATATATATATATATATATATATATATATATATATATATATATATATATATATATATATATATATATGAAAACTATATATTGATAAACGCTTACGTACAGTGTCAATGTGCATGTATCTCCAAGGGGTCAACTTATCAGTCAATCGTCAGTCCATCACTCTC
>NC_059288.1:12655604-12685604 GCF_017591435.1 Portunus trituberculatus
TAACTTTGCTATCCTCCGTGACCTAGAGCAACTGGTGCAGCACCCTACTTGTATTCCTGACCGTCTTGGAGATACACCCAACATTCTTGATTTTTTTTCCTTACCTCTAATCCTTCTGCTTATGCTGTTACCCTATCTTCTCCGTCGGGCTCCTCCGATCACAATCTCATTTCTGTATCTTGTCCTATTTCTCCAATTCCTCCTCAGGATCACCCAAAATGGAGGTCACTCTGGCGTTTTGCCTCTGCCAGTTGGGGGGGATGTGAGGATCGAGGTACTATGCTGATTTTCCTTGGAATGATTACTGCTTCTGTGTCAGAGACCCATCTCTATGTGCATAAAAGAGGTGATAGTGTCTAGCATGGAGGCGTACATTCCTCATTCTTTTCTCAACCGTCTAAACCTTGGTTTAACACAACCTGTTCTTGTGTTATACATGATAAAGAGGTTGCCCACAAAAGGTACTTGAGCCTTCCATCTTCTGAATCTCATGCACTTTATATTTCTGCTCAGAATCATGCCAAGTCTGTTCTTCAACTTGCCAAGCACTCTTTCATAAATAGAAAATGTCAAAATCTTTCAAACTCAAACTCCACTCGTGACTCCTGACATCTGTCCAAAAACATTTCCAATAACTTTATCTCTTCATCTTTCCTCCTTTATTTCATCCTGATGGCACCACTGCCATCTCTTCTGTTTCTAAAGCTGAACTCTTCTCTCAAACCTTTGGTAACAACTCCACCTTGGATGATCCTGGGATTATTCCTCCTCTCCTCCTCCCTCTGACTTTTCATGCCTACAATTAAATTTCTTCGTAATGATGTTTTCCATGCCCTTACTGGCCTAAACCCTCGGAAGGCACCTGATGGGGTCCCTCCTATTGTTCTCAAAACTGTGCTTCAGTGCTTGCACCTTGCTTGGCCAAACTCTTTCAACTATGTCTATCGACTTCTACCTTTCCTTCTTGCTGGAAGTTGGCTTACAATCAGCCTGTTATAAAAAAGGGTGACCGTTCTCATCCCACAAACTACCGTTCTATAGTCTCTTGCTTGTCTAAAGTTTTTTAATCAATCCTCAATAGGAAGATTCTTAAACATCTATCACTTCACAATCTTCTATCTGATCGCCAGTATAGCTTCCATCAAGGTCGCTCTACTGGTGATCTTCTGGTGTTCCTTACTGAGTCTTAGTCATCCTCTTTTAGAGATTTCGGTGAAACTTTTGCTGTCACGTTAGACATACCAAAAGCTTTTGATAGAGTCTGGCACAAAGCTTTAATTTCAAGACTGCACTCTTACGGTTTCTATCCTTCTTTCTGCAACTTTATCTCAAGTTTCCTTTCGTTCTATTGCAGCCGTGGTAGACGGCCACTGTTCTTCTCTTAAATTTATTAACAGTGGTGTTCCTCAGGGTTCTGTCCTATCACCCACTCTCCTTCTATCATTCATTAATGATCTTCTCAGCCAAACTTCTTGCGCTATCCAATCCTACGCTGATGATACTTACATATTTCCACGTTCTTTCAGAGACGATCATGAAGTTATCAGATCACGCAGGGACGCCAGAGAACGTCTGACTTCTGATCTTTCTAAGATTTCCGATTGGGGCAGAAAAAAATTAGTAGTTTTCAATGCCTCAAAACTCAATTCATCCATCTATCAACTCGAAACAATCTTCCAGACAACTAAACCCTCTTCTTCAGTGACACTCAACTGTCTCTCTCTTCCACACTGAATATCCTCGGTCTGTCCTTTGCTCATAATCTTAACTGGAAACTTCACATCTCATCTCTTGCTAAAACTGCTTCTATGAAGTTAGGCGTTCTGCGGCGTCTCCGCCAATTTTTCTCGCCCCTTCAACTGCTAACTCTGTACAAGGGCCTTATCCATCCTTGTGCTCTTCGCATGTTTGAGGGCGTTCTGCTCACACAGCTTTATTAGAGAGGGTGGAATCAAAAACTTTTCGTCTCATCAACTCCCCTCTTCTAACTGACTGTCTTCAGCCTCTTTCTCACTGCCGAAATGTTGCATCTCTTTCTGTCTTTTGTCACTATTTTCATGCTAACTTCTCTACTAATCTTGCTAACTGCATGCTTCCCTCCTCCTGCGGCCTCATTGCACAAGGCTTTCTTCTTCCTCTCATCCCTATTCTGTCCAACTCTCTAATACAAGAGTCAACCAGTATTCTTAATCATTCATACCTTTCTCTGGTAAACTCTGGAACTCTCAGCCTGCTTCTGTTGTTCCACCTTCCTATGACTTGACTTCCTTTAAGAGGGAGGTCTCAAGTAATTTGTCCCTAAATTTTGGTTAACTCTCTTGACTTTTAAGGGAACTGGCAACCAAGTGGGCCTTTTTATCCCATTTTTTTTTTTTGCCCTTGATCAGTTGCCCCTCCTTCATAAAAAAAATATCTAATCTTTCCCTGCAGTCTCTCGGCATTCCTTTTATTAGTTTGCTCTTAATCAACCTGACCTGAGACGGCACGTCATCAGCATCGGTCCTTACGGTAACCAAAGCTAGTTTACATTTCAACCTTGTCATAAACTCGATGGGGTCGTCCTTCACCGAATATTTTAAATCATTCAGAGAATCAAATAACCTTTCCTCATTCTGGTCCGTGAGCTCCTTTGTAAGATATTGCTTAAATTGTGCCCAGGTTACTTCCTTCTCCACTACCGCTTGCACCAGTAAAGCTAATGGGGCTTCCACACGCATTTTAACTATCTGTTGCCTCTCTCTATTATCTATTGAGCAACTTTCCACCTGTGAGAAAAAAAAAAACAGCTAACCGGCCAACTCTTACTCCACTCAAGTGACGCAGTTCAAGGACGGGATGTCACGGGGCTTCATGAGGCATTTAACAGGGACACTCGCAGGCCTCTCCTGTTCTCTCTAACTTCCTGCAACAAATCGTAGACACAATCACGCAAGGCATCTACCTTCATCTCTAAGTTATTTACTGGTTCTGCACCTGACGGACTTACGCTCGTTATCTGGTTAACTACCGTATCATCTTCGGTTTTAACTACTGGTTCATTTTCCTTTTTAGGCGTCCACTCCGCCCTTAAGCTCAGAAAATCCGCCAACTCATCCATAACGAAAGAAAAAATACCTGACAACTTGTCACAAACTGAACAAAATGAATATTGAGTGAACAGTGGCTTTCTGTTTCACCAAAACACAACTTAAATTCTCATTATAAAAACAACGTACCTTCCTGTGGAGACAAGAAGCTAATCACACCAAAATATCAAGGCATAAGAAAACAACTTATTGAAAAAAAACATGCCAGAACATATGAGCCAAATGGGAAATGTAAAAAAAAAAAATTACCCCTAAACTGAAAAAAAAAAAAATAAATAAAAAAATTTTGGTCTCCTCCCCTAGCTTATCCGCGCGGATAAACTAGAGGTGGGAGGGTAGCAAGGGGGACCGACACGGCGCCAACTACCACCTAAAGGTAATTACTTGTGGGGGGAGTGTGGGGGCCCCCCGTGCTACCGCCGAACCACCAACAAAACATCATGGGGGAAGGGACGAACACCTAACTCTCACTGTTCCCCTTCCTCTTTCCTGCCGCTGTGACTCCATACTGGCTACTCGAAACATGAGAAAAAAAATAAATAAAAAATAAAAAATAAACGGAGGAGAAACACCACTTCAATACTAAACAAGGGGGATAAGCAGTTACGTGGGTCGATGTGCCTATATAAAACACATCTAAACCGCTGCCACCATCTATACTGAACCTTCGTGAGGCTCAGTCTCTTGTACTGGGCCTACGTGAAGCTTAGGCCGAGTAAGGGAGCAAAGAAAGATGTAACGAATCCAAGGGGGGGGTGATGAACACACCAAGCTTAACTAAATCGACCCTTTAATTCAATAACAACTCATCACAGTCAGATAACTTCCTACCTAGCCTACCTATAAGACGGGAGACCTATGGGGGGGAAACCGTGGGTAACTCAACTGTAGATGAGAGGGCGTGAGGGTGCGTGTGGTGGCGTCCCGAGAGGTAAAAATGGCGGCCCGTCCCTCGCGGCGTCCTGCTTCTCTCTCTCTCTCTCTCTCTCTCTCTGCCTGGTTGGGCCTGCTGTGCTGGAAGTGGCAGAAGGTTCCACAGGAACGGTGCTCGAGACGAGAGCGGGGTGATGTTCTGAGGGTGACGCCACCACGCTCCTCAGCTTATAAGGTGACAGCCATGATGACTGCGCACGCAGCCATACGTCATCTCCTTTCTCCCCCTACAGGGACTCCCTATATAAGAATTCCTAGCTACACATATGAAAGGGAAGATGAGGATTTGGACTAAATAAATACCCTAATAGTGGGTAATAATCCCACTCCAGTACTGCTACTCGGTACATTATCATGAACCATTATTAGCACTCCTCTTCCTCCCCTTAATCCTTCCTGTCTCTCCTCTAGCTATTATATCCCTCCTCTTTAAAGTTACCATGGATCTGCTCTCTTAGTTTTGTTTCAACGATGCACATTACATTCGGCTTTTCTCTTTCAAATAATCCCTAACATCCAAGATACTTGATAACAACCCATCTATATTAGTATAAGTCACTCTTAATTTCTTGCCTCCTCCACTACCTCCTCTTTCTTCTGTACATACCACTTCTTTAGTCTCAAATCCAGAACCCTCCAGTAAAAATTCTTCTTCTCCATCTCTGTCCTTTTCTCTTTCTTTCCTTACCTTCACTTTTTAGCACTTTCTCCTTTTCCCTCTCCATAGGTTCATATCTCTTTTTATCCATATATCCTTGTGTTTACTATCACCGGCCAGCTTCCCTTTCCTAGCCATAATTTCCTCTACTGCCACTTGGGATCTCATTTTCACTTTCATTGGTCTCCTACCCACTTCACTGCAGCTTCCTAGCCTGATCACTTCTTCCACCTCCTGGTCTAGTTCTTGTATGCTGTCTTGAACTTGTTTGATAACAGTTTTGGCCAATTCTCTCTCTTCACGTTCTCTTGTGAAATTATTTGGATATTTCTTTTCATTCATCCCAAAAATCATGAAGCTTTATCTTATCCACTGTATCCCGCACCAGATCTTCTTTCTCTTTAATTGTGTGTGTGTGTGTGTGTGTGTGTGTGTGTGTGTGTGTGTGTGTGTGTGTGTGTGTGTGTGTGTGTGTGTATTTACCTAGTTGTATTTACCAAGTTGTATTGTATAGGGTTCGACCGGGACTCATAGTGTCCTGTCTCCATATCTCCATTTATCTAGTTTTTCTTTAAAGTTATGCACACTATGTGCTGCAGCAATTTCCTTATCCAATGCATTCCATTTTTCACTGTTCTGTGTGGAAAACTGTATTTTCCAACATCCTTCACACACTGCCTCATCCTGATCTTCTTTTCATGTCCTCTTGTCCTTCCATCTTCCGCCAACAGCGCCAGGTCTTCTTTGTCTATTTTTCAATATCATTTACTATCTTATACATTGTTATTAGGTCCCCACGTTCTCTTCTATCCTGTAAAGGTGGCAGTCCCATTTCCTTCAGTCGTTCTTCATATGTGAGGTCCTTTAATTCCGGCACCATCATTGTAGCAATCTTCTGTATCCTTTCCAGTTTTCTTATATCTTTTTTAGAGCTCGGAGACCATACCACTGCTGCATATTCCAGCCTTGGGCATATCATGCTTGTGATGATTTTTTTCATCATATCTTTATCCATGTAATGAAATGCCACTCTTATATTAGTCAACATCTTATATGATAGTCCATATATCTTGTTCATGTGTTTATCAAGGCTCAGATTTTCTTGTATGATCACTCCAAGATCTTTTTCCTCTTTTGTCTTCGTTATTTGCTCGTCCCATCAAATAGTTCCATACTGGTCTTCTCTTAATCTTTCCTAGTTCCATTATGTGACATTTCTTGGCATTAAACTCCAATTTCCACTTCTTGCTCCATTCATAAATTTTGTTTAAATCTTCCTGTAACCGTAGACAGTCCTCTCTGGTTTTGATAACTTTTAGCAACTTTGCATCATCGGAGAATAAATTCACATAGCTGTTTATCCCAATGTGAATGTTGTTTACATAAACTTGAAACATAAAGGGGGCTAACACTGACCCTTGTGGCACTCCACTAGTTACTTTACTCCAAGATGAGTATGTATCTTTGATCACAGTTCTCATTTCCCTATCCTTCAAATAATCTTTTGTCAATTCGAGCAAGGTTCCACGCAGTCCTCCTATATTCTCTAGTTCCAAAGAAGTCTTCCGTTAGGGACTTTATCAAATGCCTTTTTAATGTCCAGGTATACTGTGTCTACCCATCCATCTCTGTTTTCAAGTCCTGCAATAACTCTGGAGTAGAAGCTTATTAAATTTGATACACATGACCGCCCTGTCCTAAATCCAAATTGTCTGTTCGATATGACTTGCTCCTCTTCTAGAAATTTAAACCACTTTTCTTTGATAATTATTTCACATAATTTCCCTACGACACTTGTAAGTGACACTGGTCTGTAGTTTAGTGGTTCAGTTGCCTTTCCTCCTTTAAATATCGGTATTACATTGGCTCTCTTCCACTCGTGGAACTTTTTCTTCATTCATTGAACTTTTAATTATTTCCCAAATTGGCTCCAGTACTTGCTCTTTACATTCTTTTAACACCCAGCCTGATACACCATCTGGCCCCATTGTTTTTCTGACCTCCAACCTGTCCAGTAATCTTCCAATATCCTCTTTGTGCACTGCAATCTCCTTTAATCCTTGGCAATCCAATGTCCTATTAGGTTCTGTGAAATCATCATCTTCAGTGAATACCGTTTTGAAGTTCTCATTCATTATTTCACACATTTCTTTCTCTGTTTGGTATGTCTTTCCTTCTTTAATTATTTTTCAATTGTTTCCTTATTCCTTAAACTTGTAGATAAGTTCGGGTTCATCCTTGTTTTTTATCCACTACATCTTTCTCAAACTTTCTTTCTTCCTCTCTCCTTACTCTAATATATTCATTTCTAGTATCTTTGTACTGCCGACTATTATAGTCATTTCCTGCTTTAAAAGTTTCTTCCACGCTTTATCCTTTGCATATTTTGCTTGTAAGCATCTAGCATTGTACCAAGCATGTATTTTTTCTGAACTCTATAAACAGGAACAAACTTTTTTACTCCTTCATAGTATTTTTGTAAGAATATATCATATTTCTCTTGTACAGTCTTCCTGCACATAATATTACTCCACTCAATATCAGCAAAATAACTCCTTAATTTTTCAAAATCCGCTCTTGCATAATTTAATCTCTCTCCTTTATAGTCCTCTCTGTAACTTATCTCGTCTTCCTCCTGCATTTGTATCTCTACTGTCACATGATCACTTTTCCCCATTGGACTAAGGTATTGTATGATTGGAGGGACTCTGGTTTCTTTGTGAAGACCAAGTCAAGCAACGATGGTTCTTCTTCCCCCCTGTACCTTGTGGACTCCTCCACCCATTGGTCCATTGTATTAACCATAGTTAGCTGTAACACTTTCTCACTTCACTGCCCAGCACTTTATCGCCTCTTTACATATCTTTATGCTCTTCTGATCCCCATGTATTAGTCTTTGGTGGAACATAAGTGACTATAATTTTCCTTTTCTTCAAATCTTTTGTTTAGATTGTTACTCCCAGTACTTCCACTTTATCCTCTTCATATTGCACATCCTCCACACATATGTTATCACGAACCATTATTAGCACTCCTCCCCCTTTATCCTTCCTGTCCTTCCTCCAGGTATTCTATGATTATAACCTTCCTCTTTAAAGTTGACATGGATCTCTTTTCTCAGTTTTGTTTCAACGATACACATTACATCTGGCTCTTTCTCTTTCAAATAATCCCTTACTTCCAATATACAGTAAGTCCTCGTTATACGGTACATATGCGTTCCTGAAAACCTTACCGCATATCGAATTTACCGTATACTGAATCCATCATAACATGTAATATTAGAGAATGCGTTCCAACACGTCGAAAGTCACCCCTACAGAAATACAAATACATGTAAATAATCATTAAAAAATATGTAAAAAAAAAAAAAAAGTAAAGTACTGCGCAAAAGAAATAAACAGAAAATGTTTTTTATTTACCATTCAATCGCCATGTATTCTATCAGATGATGTCCCTCCCGAGGCTAAGGGACAGTAGGGATTTCAGCCCTTACTCATCTTCCGCTGAGTGGGCAGACGAGCATAAGACATCGTCGTCTGCTCTGTCGGAAGCAGATGTAGAAGGGCCAGCTGTAGCGGGGTCGGCACGTTTCAATGGTTTGAAGATTTTTATAATGTTTATTTAGCCAAATTATTTTCATTTTACAAAACATATAAATAATAAATAGGAAGACAATATTTATAATGTTAATGAAACATATTTTACTGGCTGAGCCTGTTGAGAGTAAACTCTCTTAAAAGGCTCCTTAAATTACACACTTGAGCCGAATAATTATTAAAACATTTCAATATAGTGCAAACAGACTTCCTTATGTATTCAATCCCAAAAAACCTTGTTAATTATATACATAATTAACATTCTTTGTAAACTAGTTACATGAACTGTCCATACTTATATGAAAGAAATATTCATAAATCCGAATATAGATTCATACATATACACATACTATGCTTGCATACATAGCTATGTACATTTAGTATATATACATACGTACACCAATACCTCCATACTTATAAACTCAAATACATCTAATCAAGATTTACTCGTATGAGTACATAATACAGTTAATACTACTACAATTAATACATACTAATACATAATATTCATATATCCCCATATAAACGTGAATTCATACACGTGTACATACATATGGACATGTATACACAGTACACACAGTTGCAAAAATACATACACAAATATAAGCAAAGAAGTTCTTAAACTATTGTAGCATCATGGATATTAATAATTAGTCTTGGTTGTATTTCATTAATAGGAACTCTTTGAGACAGTGTTTAAAAGACAGCAAGGTTGGTTTTGTTCTGATATCTGGTGGTAACTGATTCCAAATTTTTGAGCCATGATACAAAATACTCGTCTGTGACTGATTGGAGAGCGCTACTGGAAGTTCTAATAGGTCAACACCTCTCAAGCTATATCTTTCGATTCTACGATATCTAAAGTATAAATTATCAGTGGAATTATTTAGACATTTGTATATAAATAGTGCTGAGAAATATGTATTTACTTCATTTATTATTAGTAATTTCATATTTAAAAAGAGGTTGTTGGTATGGTCATATCTTGTCTTGCCCGTAATCGTCCTTATTACTCTTTTCTGTGCGATAACTAATGGTTTTATTTTTGAGGTAGGAACACTGGACCAAATGGTGGTGCAGTATATAATGTTGGGGTAAACCAGTGTGTGGTAGACATGTCGCAGTGCCTCCTTGTTTAGAAGATGACGGGTTAAATATAAAATGCCACTCATTCTGTTTACTTTGTTACACACACTGGTTATATGTTTATTCCATGATAGTTTATTATCAACAGTTATTCCTAGAAACTTTACATTTGTTACCTCATTAATAACTGTGTTATTGATTTTTAATATGCTTGAATTTGGTGGTAACGTTTTGTTTCTGTGAAAAATAATGTAGTTAGTTTTTAAAATATTGAGTGTTAACTTGTTATTTTGTATCCATTTGTTAATGTTTTGTACTTCCTCATTGACAGATGCCATTAAATTACGTATATCTGGGTGGCTTTTATAAATTGTGCAGTCATCTGCAAATAAAATGAATTTAAAAAACGAACTAGAATTAACTATGTCGTTAACATATAATAAGAATAATAGTGGTCCCAGTATCGATCCTTGGGGAACACCGGTTGAAATGTTTAAAGTAGATGAAGATGTATTATCATACTGGACATACTGTTTACGATTAGTTAGGTAGGAATTGAACCATTTATTAGATACTCCCCTTATGCCATAATGCTTTAACTTTTGTAGTAAAATATGGTGGTCAACAGTATCAAATGCCTTGCTCAGATCAAGAAATATTGCCACTGCAAATTTTCTTTGGTCAAATGAAGACATGATGTCATATACAAACGATGTCAGTGCTGTTTCAGTTGACCTTCCTCGTCTAAAGCCGTGTTGTGCATCTGTAAAAATATTATGAGTCTGACAAAATTTATATATTCTGTTGCACATTAACTTTTCGATGATCTTGCTGAATGCATTAAGCACTGATACTGGTCTGTGGTTTTTAAATTCTTTCCTGTTCCCAGCCTTAAATATTGGGGTGACTCGTGCAACTTTCAGGGCATCTGGGAATGTTCCGGTTATAAAAGAGCTGTTGAATATATGCAATAACACAGGAGACAGCAACATACTCACTTCCTTGATGAAAAAAAGAAGAAAGAGAATATTGAGGAAGGGCCACCTGTAGCAGGGTCAGCACAAGGACGGCATGTCTGACTGGCTTGAAGAACGAGTAGATGGAGGACTGTTTAGTTTTTCTTGTTTTTTCATCATAGATTTCTTGATAAATCTTGACACTTTTCTTTATGTCATGAGCCACTTTGCTACTCCTGGCAGAATTTGGGTCACGTTCCTTCAGAGTTCAGAGTTTTCAGAGCTTTTTCGATACCACCGAGACATTCTCTAAGAGTTTTGATGTCCACGCACAGGTTCTTCCTCGTCTCCCTCTTTTTCTGCCTCCTGTGATGCCTTGTCTAGCTCTATAAGTTCATCATTTGAGAGAGATTCAGCATGGCTTTCCAAAAGATCTTGAACATGATCATCATCATCATCAACATCGAAGCCAGCCCTATGGCACAGATTTACTATGTCATTTCTGATCGCACCGATGTTGTCTTCAGCGAAGCCTGGGAAGTCATGTGCGCATTCTGGCCATACTTTATTCCACGCCAAGTTCATGGTAGACGTCTTCACTTCGTCCCAAGATGACTTGATGTTATACAACTTCCACTATTCACTGATAGTGGGTTTGCCAGGCCCATCTGTGCCCTTTATCAGTTGCTGCATGGTTCACCGCTGGTAGTAGGCTTTAAATGTTTGCCATGATTACTATGAATATATTAGTGCTTACAATAAACCCTTTAATATTCCATTTATTCATCTAATTAGTAATGCATGTAAGTAACATGTAATGCAGTTAAAAGGGGAAGGGAAGAGATAAGAGATTCCAAGGGTGATCAAGTTAAAGTTAGTACTGTGAGTGGCGGGGAGGTGTGGTGTGGATGACGTCATCACCCCTGCTCCCCCACGCTGGGCCCTCTTGGATGACATGAGCGGATACCGTATCTGCGAATTTTTCTTACCGTATATCAAATCGAGGGTAGTAATTTCCAAATACCGTAACTATGAATTTACCGGATAAAGAACTACCGTATAACGAGGACCTACTGCATTCTCTTCCCTTTCTCTCTTCTCCTCATCCTTTTCATTAAGCCTCTCTTTTCCTCCTTTTCTCTTTCTCCTTCTCCTTCTTCACCGTGCCTCTCTTTCATTCCTTATCTTTCTTCTTGTTCATCCTCCTCCTCCTCCTCCTCCTCCTTGTTAAACACGCTGATGCAGAGAAACCAACCCTCCAGACACCTTCATTACCGACACAACAACATAACCACACAAAAGGAATGAAGGAGGGAAAATGAAGGAGGAAAGAAGGAAAAGGTACAGGATAGGGAGGAAAAGGTCATGGAGAAAAAAAATGAAGGATAGGTTGGAGAGAGAGAGAGAGAGAGAGAGAGAGAGAGAGAGAGAGAGAGAGAGAGAGAGAGAGAGAGAGAGAGAGAGAGAGAGAGAGAGAGAGAGAGAGAGAGAGAGAGAGAGAGAGAGAGAGAGAGAGAGAGAGAGAGAGAGAGAGAGAGAGAGAGAGAGAGAGAGAGAGAGAGAGAGAGAGAGAGAGAGAGAGAGAGAGAGAGAGAGAGAGAGAGAGAGAGAGAGAGAGAGAGAGAGAGAGAGAGAGAGAGAGAGAGAGAGAGAGAGAGAGAGAGAGAGAGATGAAAACTGAAAGGGAAAAGGTTAGAAGCACGTCATGTAGAATAGGTCTACGAAGTAAGGGTAAAGGATTGAGGTGACTTGACGCACCTCGTGGCCAAACAGAAGCAGCTGTGTCGCCTCTCACAGAACATGTTCAAGGTACAGGAAGGAAGGAAAGGGCGTTGCTGTCTGTGGGGCGCCTGCAGGTTGTGTTGGTGAAGGTGTTTTGGGTGTAGTTGTATAGGTTTGTTTGGTTTTGCTATTCTTGTTGCTATTGGTAATGGTGCTAGTGCTGGGAGTGATGGTTGTAGTAGTAATAGGTATAGGTGAGTAATAAGGAGGCGGTGGCGCAGTGGATAAGGTGGTGAGCGTGGGATCGGCTAGACATCCACGCGTAGGTTCGAATCCCACCACCACGTACAGCCTTAATTAAACACTTTGCCATTTGTCGAGTGGTTTAAAGTTACCTACATGTCACCATGATACCCAGGTTCTAGGACCTGGTGGTTACACCCAAGATGAGCTTGGGTGGTGATATGGGCCCTAATATGGGTACCACTATAAATAAAATTGCTTGCGCCACTAATGGGCGGAAGCTGAACTGCGCTTCCTATATATACACTCTTCAAGTGAGCCTACTGGCGCTATAGGCCTTAACGAAAAAAAAAAAAAAAGGAGGAAGAATTAAGGAAAGAAAAGGAACAACATGAGAAAGTAAAAGTAGAATACAAAGAATGTAAATAGAGAGTAAGAAAATAGAAAGTAAAGTCACTTGTGGCAGAGGCGTGGTGTGAAGGAGGCCTTAGTGTTAATTGGTGGGCAGTGGTGGCGTGCTGATCAGTGGGTAGCGGCGGGCAGTGGAAGCCTCGGTTCTTGTCGGTTAGGTTAGGTCAGGTTGGTGTCGTTAGGTTGGTTTCGTTGTTAGGTTAGGTTGGTTTCGTTGGTTAGGTTAGGTTGGTTTCGTTGTTAGGTTAGGTTGGTTTCGTTGTTAGGTTAGGTTGGTTTCGTTGTTAGGTTAGGTTGGTTTCGTTGTTAGGTTAGGTTGGTTTCGTTGTTAGGTTAGGTTGGTTTCGTTGTTAGGTTAGGTTGGTTTCGTTGTTAGGTTAGGTTGGTTTCGTTGTTAGGTTAGGTTGGTTTCGTTGTTAGGTTAGGTTGGTTTCGTTGTTAGGTTAGGTTGGTTTCGTTGTTAGGTTAGGTTGGTTTCGTTGTTAGGTTAGGTTGGTTTCGTTGTTAGGTTAGGTTGGTTTCGTTGTTAGGTTAGGTTGGTTTCGTTGTTAGGTTAGGTTGGTTTCGTTGTTAGGTTAGGTTGGTTTCGTTGGTTAGGTTAGGTTGGTTTCGTTGTTAGGTTAGGTTGGTTTCGTTGTTAGGTTAGTTGTTGGTTTCGTTGTTAGGTTAGGTTGGTTTCGTTGTTAGGTTAGGTTGGTTTCGTTGTTAGGTTAGGTTGGTTTCGTTGTTAGGTTAGGTTGGTTTCGTTGTTAGGTTAGGTTGGTTTCGTTGTTAGGTGTTTCGCTGTTAGTTGGTTTCGTTGTTAGGTTAGGTTGGTTTTTGGTTAGGTTGGTTTCGTTGTTAGGTTGGTTGGTTTCGTTTAGGTTAGGTTAGGTTAGGTTAGGTTAGGGTTAGGTTAGTAGAACGGCCAACCACTGCACCAACCAGGCTGGAAGGATGTCCAGCTGCTCTGCCATAAGGCTTCGCCTTCACCCTCGTACCCTGCCCCTACTGCCTGGTCTTGCCTATGTGAGGGTGCGTCAGCCTCAAAATCCTATTAATCTAGACAGACCTCTTACAGGTTATCCTCAGAATATAGATTGAGCGTTATCAGAGTCCTGGCTGTCGCTTTCCAGGTCAGCATCATAGTCCAGACTGATTTCTTCGGTGTCTGTCTCAGAATCTAGGCTGGCGCTTTCCAGGTCACCCTCATAACCCAGACTCTCCACGTCCAGGTCAGCCTCAGAATCCGTGCTGTCCTGGTCCAGGGCGTCCTGGAAGTCATCCTCAGGATCCTGGCTGACCTGGTCCAAGGCGTCCTGGAAGTCATCCTCAGGATCCGTGCTGACCTGGTCCCGGGCGTCCTGGAAGTCAGCCTCGGGATGGAGGCGGGCCTCCCGGAGCACCCTCCCGAGCGGCCGGCAATGTCGCCATCCCCAACCCGCTTGCCATTGCAGAACAGCGCTGTGTAGGCCTGACTGCTTCCCTTTTTCTCACCTACGAGGCAGAAGTAGAGGGCCGCCTGGTTCCCTCTGGCGGTGCACTTGAGAGCCCGCAGAAGGTCAGCCAGGGGCATTTCCTTCTCAAAGACACGGGTGCCACCCGCAAAGCAAGTCACGGTAACTGGAGTCTCCCGTCCTTCTTCATCAGACGGTCCAGCTTGATGGTCGCCACCTGGGCGGCGGCGTGTAGCCCCGTCTCCTTGCCGTGGAAGGTAAAGGCAGCCAGAAGCCGCCGCCTCTTCCAGCACCAGCAGGAGTTCCTGCTGTAGGACAGCTTGATGCCATCCACCATGCCGCAGTCGCCCTGCAGCCTGAGCCCTGAGGTCACTTTCAGTGCAGAATATTTCTGTCCCATTAATTGCTTCCTCAACTAAATTCAAATCATGTATGTCAGTGGAAAAATTCGAGGAACCCCAACTCGCCTTTACCGAGCTTGGCCCTTTTTTCAGCGGTGCTAATCAGCTAGCAGAGAGAGAGAGAGAGAGAGAGAGAGAGAGAGAGAGAGAGAGAGAGAGAGAGAGAGAGAGAGAGAGAGAGAGAGAGAGAGAGAGAGAGAGAGAGAGAGAGAGAGAAGAGGACATGGAGAAAAAGTTTAAAGAGGAGGAGGAGGAGGACGAGGAGAACGAGGAGAAGGAAATAAAGATAATAGGTTGGAGAAGATGCAATGAAGATTGCTAAAATCACGTAAACAAGGAAAAGAGATAGGAAAATAAGAGGAAACAAGGAAAATGACAGCAAAAAGTAGGAGAATGAGAAAAACAGAGAGGAAATGAGAAAATTGGATTGAGAAAGAAGAAAGAACTAAAATCAAGCAAGAATATGAAGGAAACTAACAGAGAAGGGATGGAGTAAAGAAGAAAAAGATGGAGGAGGAGGAGGAGGAGGAGGAGGAGGAGGAGGAGGAGGAGGAGGAGGAGGAGGAGAAGAGAGAGAAGAGAGAGAGAGAGAAAGAAAGAGAAGATCAGAGAAGAGAGAGAGAGAGAGAGAGAGAGAGAGAGAGAGAGAGAGAGAGAGAGAGAGAGAGAGAGAGAGAGAGAGAGAGAGAGAGAGAGAGAGAGAGAGAGAGAGAGAGAGAGAGAGAGAGAGAGAGAGAGAGAGAGAGAGAGAGAGAGAGAGAGAGAGAGAGAGAGAGAGAGAGAGAGAGAGAGAGAGAGAGAGAAGAGAGAAAAAAAAGAAGCAAGGCAGACTACTTTTGTGTTAGTTCCTGTAACTGGAGGAAAACTGAAGGAGAGGAGACTGAGAGTTCCTGTAACTGGAGGAAAACTGAAGGAGAGGAGGAGGAAGGAAGGAAGGAAGGAAGGAAGGGAAGGATGGACGGAGGGCGGAAGTAACAAATGAAGGAAACTGAGAACAAAATACATGATGTTTGAGTCTTTACATGGAAGGAGGAGGAGGAGGAGGAGGAGAGAGTGACTTCTTGAATGATAGAGTGAAAGGATGGAAGGATGAGTGGAAGAGAGAGAGAGAGAGAGAGAGAGAGAGAGAGAGAGAGAGAGAGAGAGAGAGAGAGAGAGAGAGAGAGAGAGAGAGAGAGAGAGAGAGAGAGAGTGTTTTAATGGAAGAAAAGGAGGAGAAACGTAAGAGTGTATAAAGATGACGAATGAAGTAGAGGAGGAGACAAATGGAGACAATGTAGGAGGAAAGGAGGAAAGGTCGATGCTTCCGCTGTAAAAGGCAAAGGAGGAGAGAAGAATGGAAGGAAGTAAAGAAGGAAGGAAGAAATGTACGGAAAACGAAGTTAGGAAAGATGAAAACAATGAAGAAATTAATGTACTGTCTTAGAAAGAAAGGGAAGAAAGAGAGAAGGAAGGAAGAACGAAGGAAGGAAGTAATTAAGGAAGAAGGAAAAGAAAAGCAATGAGGAGGGGAGGAAGGAAAATTGGAAGCAGTGAAATAAGGAAGGAAGATAAATAAAGAGAAAATGGAAGAAAAATACAAAAATAAAGAAGGACAGAAAAAAACAAAGAGCAAAGGAAGGAGAAAGGAGTGAGTGACAAAGGAAGATTATAGGAAGGATAAAGTAAAGAAAGTTTTCCTCTTCTCTTCTCCTGCCTCCTCTTCCAATTACGTACTTGATAACAAACCATCTATGTTAGTATAAGTCACTCTTAATTTATTACTTCCTCCACGACCTCCTCTTTTTTTCTTAGATACCACTTCTTTAGTCTCATATCCAGAACCCTCCAGTAAAAATTCTTCTCTATTTCTGTCCTTTTCTCGTTTTTTTTCCTTAGCTTCACTTAGCAATTTCTCCTTTTCCCTTTCCTCTATGTTCATATCTCTTTTCATCCATATTTCCTTGTGATTGATATCATCGGCCAGCTTCCCTTTTCTAGCCATATTTTTTTCTACGGCCACTTGAGATCTCATTTTCACCTTCATTGGTCTCTTTCCTCTTTCACTGTACCTTCCTCTACCTCCTGCTCAAATTCTTGTGTGCTGTTCTTGTACTCGTTTGATAACTGTTTTGGCCATTTCCCTTTCTTCATGTTCTCTTGTGAATTTATTTGGATTTTTCTTTTTACTCATCCTATAAATCACAAAGCTTTTTTTCTTGTCCACTGCATCTCGCACTAAATCTTCCTTCTCCTTGATAGCCTCTATTATAGCGACTTTGGTGTTCTCCTGAATTTGCCTCCTTGCCACTTCTGAAAATTTGACTTTTTTCCTCTTCTTGCTCTTGTTTCCATTCATTTCTTAATTCTTTCAACTTGTTATCACCTAGACCACCTTCTACCCTGTCTGTAATCCCGTGCTGCACTTTATCCTGCAAGTTCTTTAGAGAACTTTCATAATTTTGACATGTTGTTTTAAGAACGTCATTTTGCTTCCTTATTTCTACAATCTCCTCTTTCAATTCTTGGTTTATTTCACTTACTTTCTCACATTCAGTTACTCTTGGTTTCAGGGCTGTGTTTTCTGCAAGCAGTCGGTCTTGTTTATCCATAAGACTGGTTATCACCTCCTTCATGTTTCTTAATTCCCTTTCTACATAAACAAGTCTTCTCATATTACTTCGTTCATCCCGGAAACCCGCGAAATCCTTATCCATACTATCATCAGTCAGTTTTCTTAAACCTATAGGGGTTTCTATAATGCGTTGGTTCCCACTCGCCGTATGTTTTGGTTCTGTCGTGCGCCTGGCAGCGCTACTTGGTTCCATCTCTCTCTCTCGTTGTTCATTAATTATCTATATGTGGTCTAACACTTATTTCCTTTGGAGATAGGAGAACCTATGGCCCCCTCTCCCCCTATACATACATCTAGGCCTGTGGTCTAACTCCTTTTGAAGTAATCTCAGCGAGCTGCTCAGATGCGTGCGTCCTGCTCGACGGCTCCGCGCGTGTAATTCACCTTTTGATCTGCTGCAGTCTCTGACGAGACAGCCAGACGTTACCCTACGGAACGAGCTCAGAGCTCATTGTTTCCGATCTTCGGATAGGCCTGAGACCAGGCACACACCACACACCGGGACAACAAGGTCACAACTCCTCGATTTACATCCCGTACCTACTCACTGCTAGGTGAACAGGGGCTACACGTCAAAGGAGACATACCCAAATATCTCCACCCGGCCGGGGAATCGAACCCCGGTCCTCTGGCTTGTGAAGCCAGCGCTCTAACCACTGAGCTACCGGGCCGTGTGTGTGTGTGTGTGTGTGTGTGTGTGTGTGTGTGTGTGTGTGTGTGTGTGTGTGTGTGTGTGTGTGTGTGTGTGTGTGTGTTACCTAGTTGTGTTTTACAGGAAAAGAGCCATGCTCGTGCTATCCTGTCTCCATATCTGTCCAGATTAGCCTTAAAGTCAGGAATATTTCTTGCTTGAACCACTGTTTTATCCAAGTTGTTCCATGTTGCTATGCTTCTGTTTGGAAAACTATACATTTCTTAAAGTCTCTTCTACATACGGTCTTATTATCATTTATTTATTTTTTTTTTTTATGTTATGGCCTATAGCACCTGTAGGCATACTTGAAGAGTATATGTGGGAAGCGCTGTTCTACTTCCACCCATTAGTGGCGCAGGCAATTTTATTCGTAGTGGTACCCATATTAAGGCCCATATCACCACCCAAGCACATCTTTGGTGTGACCACCTCGAACCTGAGTATCACGGTGACATGTAGGTAACTTTAAACCACTCGACAAATGGCATAGCTTCAAAGTGATATATGGTGGGATTCGAATCTATGCGTGGATGTCTGCCCGATTCTGTGCTCACCACCTCATCCACTACGCCACAGCCTCCACCTCCTCTACCACATCATGATACACGTTAGACACATCAAAAGCTTTTGACAGTCTGGCATAAAGCTTTGATTTCTATCCTTCTCTCTGCAACTTTATCTCAAGTTTCTTTTCCGACCGCTCTATTACTGCTGTGGTAGACGGCTACTGTTCTTCTCCTAAACCTATTAATAGTGGTGTTCCTCAGGGTTCTGTCCTGTCACTCACTCTCTTTCTATTACTCATTAATGATCTTCTTAACCAAACTTCTTGCCCTATCCACTCCTACGCTGATGATACCACCCTACATCTTTCCACGTTCTTTCAGAGACGTCCAACCCTTCAGGAAGTCAACAGATCACGCGGGGACGCCACGGAACGCCTGACTTCCGATCTTTCTAAGTATTCCGATTGGGGCAGAAAAAAATTAGTAGTTTTCAATGCCTCAAAACTCAATTCTTCCATCTATCAACTCGACATAACCTTCCAGACAACTATCCCCTCTTCTTCAATGACACTCAACTGTCTCCCTCTTCCACAATGAATATCCTCGGTCTGTCCTTTGCTCATAATCTTAACTGGAAACTTCACATCTCATCTCTTGCTAAAACAGCTTCTATGAAGTTAGGTGTTCTGAGGCGTCTCCGACAGTTTTTCTCGCCCCTCCAACTGCTTACTCTGTATAAGGGCCTTATCCGTCCCTGTATGGAGTACTCTTCGCATGTTTGGGGGGGGGTTCCAGTCACACAGCTTTGCTTGATAGGGTGGAATCGAAAGCTTTTCGTCTCATCAACTCCCCCTCCTCTCACTAACTGTCTTCAGTCTCTTTCTCACCGCCGAAATGTTGCATCCCTTTCTGTCTTTTATCGCTATTTTCATGGTAACTGTTCTACTGATCTTGCTAACTGCATGCCTCCCCTTCTCCTGTGGCCTCGCTGCACAAGGCTTTCTTCTTCCTCTCATCCCTATTCTATCCAACTCCCTAATGCAAGAGTTAACCAGTACTCTCAGTCATTCATTCCTTTCACTGGTAAAATCTGGAACTCCCTCCCTGCATCTGTATTTCCGAATTCCTACAACTTGTCTTCTTTCAAGAAGGAGGTATCGAGGCATTTGCTCCCCTAATTCTGGCTGACGGTTTTGGCACTTTTTGCACTTTTTAGAGAGCCAGCACTCAAGTGGGCCTTTTTTAACTTCCTTTTTTTTGCCCTTGGCTGGCCCTCTTCCCTACGTAAAAAGAAAAAAAAACTATGAATGAACATTACTGGGGCCAGAACTGTTTCCTGTGGAACTCCACTAATAACTCTACACCATTTTGATTCTTCACCCTTTATCACTGTTCTCATTTTTCTGTCTTTTAAGAAGTTTGTTATTCAGTCCAATATATACAGAAAACCCCCACACTTGGCGAATCTCAGTTTAGTGAAATTCACTTTTGGCGATAGGGTGGCCACAGACCACCGAGTGCACGCTTGGCGATTTGAATTAAAACTTGGCGGTCCCCTGGCGGCCGCACGGCGAACCACGCGGCTCTCCGGTGACGTCAGACCTCTCTCTAAACTTATCAGAACGCAAAGTGAGAGCCCTTCAGCCATTTTGTTTGTCCTGTCCTCTGTTCTGCTAGCATGGGAACTAATTCTGGCAATTTACCTCCAACAAGGCCTCTACCAGCGAAACAGGTGGTACCGGTGGGGGTAAGGACAATGGTGGTGGCGGCAAGGATGAAAGTGAGCGAGAGAAACGGGTGGAAAAACGGGAGTTATAACTTTTATATCATGTCTTATTAGCTTTATTTATTGTTTATTGGTATGTTTTGTACATGTGTTCTATTATGTGAAGGCAAAAGATTTTATTTCAGCTCGAAAAAAGGTATTTTAGGGGTCAAAAGAGGAATTTTGGCAATGATCAAAGACTGATTGAGGCATTTTTTTTAGGTAATTTATATGGTATAAAGAACTCGTGCTTGGCGAAATTCGCATTTGGAGGTAGTTTCGCCAGACTAATTAATTTGCCAAGTGCGGGGGCTTAATGTAATTTTCCCTGTAAGCCAGCTATGTTTTTAATTTTCCATAGTAATCTCTGATGTGGTACTTTATCAAAACCGTGTGTGTGTGTGTGTGTGTGTGTGTGTGTGTGTGTGTGTGTGTGTGTGTGTGTGTGTGTGTGTGTGTGTGTGTTATACAAGTGTGTGGAGGTGAACATTCCAGCACTCACCTGATACCTGTTGATGATGCCGTGGGCAAGGTGTGGGGCAGTGGTCGCCAGTGAAGGGTGAGGGCATATGTGTCCTGCCCCACTCTGGCGGCCCACCACCTTGAGAGCACTGGCCACCCTGCAGGCACTGCCAACACCAGGAACAGAGCTAAGTGATGCATCTCTCATTATACTGAAGAAATTCTAATGATAATGTCTCTAAAGAATTTCCTTGATTAGAGGAGCTATTAATTTACAACCATTAAGTACTCTAATCAAACAAGCAAGCAACCTTGAATATATTTCAGTTAACAGACAAGGCAAGTATTTTCTTTCTCTTAACACCATACCTTTGTTCACTTGAAAACTTTTATATATATGTGGGATGCTGGCCAAGGGGAACAAAAAACAAAACCCAAAAAGAAAAAAAGCATCCTCTACTGAGGTGCCAGCCCTAACACAGGTGAGGCCATGTGCCCAAAAGCTCACCATCCTGTGGTGTTGTAAAGACTGCATGTTGGAAGGCACACCCAGCACACCCTTGTAGTGAGGCAGGAGCAGGAACCAGTAGGAAGTGAAGGGATGGAGCCCCACCACCTGGAAGGAGGACCTGGCCAGGACAAGGGTGTGGCCCATCACTCTCAGGTTGGAACAGGTGGGTGGCAGTGGGAAGTCATCACCTCCCTCCTCCCCTACAGTGGTGTTGGAGGATGTAGTGCTTCTCCCAGACTCATTTTCTGCACAAATGAAACAGAGGTCAAGTGTCAGCAGTGTAACATTAGCAAGGATTTGCATAATAGTAGTTCCTATTGAATATCTAAAGTAAAGAGAGAAAAGAAACTTGATTGGGATTCCTGTATTATGAAAAGAAATGATGGACGTTGCAGAGAGCATAGGAGTGTTAAGTGAGCAATCCTGGTACACTTGCTTCCCCTGCAGCCACTCCTCACCTAAGAGGATGTGCTCAACGTTCTCCTCTGCCAGTGAGGTGTGGGGCCCTCCTCCACTGTCAGGCCACTCCGCATGCTCTGAAGTGGACGACTCCCTTTGCTCCAGGGTGTGGGTGGTGGGGCCGAGCTCGTGGTTGTGGCTGTGGTGGGAGTGTGGATGGTGCAGGAGGGAAATGTCGTGGGTCTGGAGCTGTTGTTGTATCCGAGGATGGATGAAGCCACTGCCTCGTTCACACCCCAGCACATAGATCCCCTCGATGTGCTTGGACCGGTGGATCTGGTGGGCAGGTGCAGGACTCTGACATGATCAGCAGGCGGGTTTATTTGTCTATCTTTTTATCTGCTTATCCATTCATCTATCAATCTATCAAACAGTACTCACCAATCTCCAGGTAACAGTGGCACTAGTTGGGGTGGAGGAGGACGGGAAGCCTTGCTCCAGAGTGGGTGTGAGCAGTGCAGCTCGTGCCTCTACCTCATCAACGCCAACCATCCCGACGGAGACAGTGCCCCTTGCCACGCCACCACCCACCACCCGAACTGGCATCACCACACCGCCCACCTGCGCCAAAATTAGTGGTATGACTCTCAGGAGGAGGGAGAATAAGAGACAGTGGTAAGAGCTTGAATGATGTTTTCTATATGACAAAAGGGGCACTAGCGAAGGGCAACAAAAAGAGTGAAAAGAAAGCCTCACTGAGATGCCATAACTTAATACAAGGAGAAACTATCACTCGTGCCTCATTGGCCCAGAATCATCCAAGGTGGAGTTTTAGGTTTGAGAAAAGAGATCAGCTTTGGAGACAGATGAGGTGGCAGTGGTGCCATCAGGATAAAATAAAGGAGGGAAAGATGAAGAAGTAAAGTTGTTGATGTTTTTGGCCAGATACCAGAAGTCACGAGGGGAGTTGGAGTTTGAAAGATTTTGACATTTTCTATTTATGAAAGAGTGTTTGGCAAATTGAAAAAACAGACTTGGCATGATTCCAGGGATATATATAAAGTAGTGTTAGCAATTCCCTCTTAATTAGGTAGTAATTACACACTTCAGTATATTTCCAACGGTCAAAGGCGTTATTTACCTGAAAGAAATGTTTTTAGTATTGTTAGTTATATGAAAAATTATCAATGTTTAAGTTTAGAAGGCAGTAACAGATTTGTCTGAATTACTCCTACAGCACTCAAAAGAAAATGGGAAGATGTGCTTCTACTGGGCTGAAAAGAAAATGGAGTCTGAGAGGTAAATATAAATTAGTTTTATTTTTACACACGCAGCGTCGTCTCACTGCAAAAACGGCGGGGTAATTCCTAAACTCTAACAGTGTTTGCGCTACAAGTGTAGACTAGTCGGGTGAATCAACTCGTTACGCTGGTCGTCCGCCACTTGGAAGACCTTCTTTCTTCATGAGAAACTTCTCTACAGACGATGAGGTCCTTTATATGGGGTGAAGTGATGGTCTGCGCGAGAACGACTGCGCCGATGATGTCTTTGCCAAGAATCTCTGATGATTTATAAGACAGAGGGACCCTTTTAAATTATATTAGATTTCACCCTGTGTCTCCTAAGTCTCCTCTTTTGTGATAAGAGAAGTGATCTTGGGAGCAGTGATGTTAACTTTTCTAGCCCACATTGTCGTACCGAACCACCAGAATTATCGTATTTTGCCTAATATTATCGTACATCCAACGGAAAAATAATATACACACATCAGAACTGCATTATACACTGTATTGAACATTTCATTAATTTTCATTCATTTTCATATGCAAATGACATACTACACATACAAAGGTTACACAAAGGTGTGTGTGTGTGTGTGTATATATATATATATATATATATATATATATATATATATATATATATATATATATATATATATATATATATATATATATATATATATATATATATATATATATATATATATATATTGATAAACGCTTACGTACAGTGTCAATGTGCATGTATCTCCAAGGGGTCAACTTATCAGTCAATCGTCAGTCCATCACTCTCCGCAACACAACCTACACTGGAAAACCCTTATTATTTATTCCTTTATTTATTGTTGCCCATTAGTGCCACATAATGAGAATGTTTTGTTTTTCATACCGTTATACGTCAAATAGAACATATGATAAGAGAAGGAAAACTCGCCCTTCACCATACTAACACTAAGAGTCACACTAATAAGATCATTTTGTCACTTGACACTGACTGTGACTGACAGCGTCTCTCTCCTTTTCCTTCCCTCCCCAGTCCCCAGCCCTCTCTCTCTCTCTGAAATGTTGACATCGATATTTTTTTCTTTACACAATTATTACAGTACCTTATTACAAATATAAAAATAAAAAACACTTTGCCACTCAATTATCGTATATTGGTGTACGATTCTTACCTATGTATCGTACATCGTACAAACAGCCATATTATCGTACAAATACGATAATTGTCGTACAATTAACATCACTGCTTGGGAGTGGCAGGATGGGTGAAACAAGCCAGAGTGTTTTGGAAGGAGAGTATTCCTTTTGTCTCGCAGGTCAGGAAAGTCATATAAACAGTCACTGGCCGCTCAGCTCCGTCTCAGTACCTTGCTGGTGCCCCGCCGTTTCATACCATTATTTTCCCGTTTAATGTGTCCGTTCTTCACTTCATTTTGACCACTGTTGTTTATACTACACTTAACAATTGAGTTGAGTATTCATATCTCAGTAAGCTACCACCAGTGTTCCGGACGGAGTGAATTATGAATCACCCGGAAGGTTATTAATTAGTTATTACCGTCTTATTGTAAGTAAAGTCACTTGGGAGTGTTTCTGTGATTCTTCAGGTGAATATAACTTATACATATGTATTTACAATTAGATACAGAGGTTTGGGGCGAGAAGTGTTAGCACATGGTGTAGAGAACCATCATAACTGTAGCCCAGAACCTTCTAGAAGCTTAGATAGAAATTTCCTATTCTGATGCCCGCTGGAAAGTCTCTAATTATGATTTTCACTCCTAGTTTCTTGGAAAATAATTAGTTAGGAAAAGGCTAATACAAGCAATAATATAATAATCATAAATATCTGTAAATGTTAAACTGGTCGAATAGGCAATAGCTTGATAGAATAATTCACATGTGATATGTTCCTGTGAAACCTATCACCTACGATGTCACACCCTATCCACACCCTATCACGTGATCACGAGGACCTTAATAGGAATGCCACCGGGCAGTCAAGATGAGTACTCCGATCTGACCAGCGGGTGACCAGCGCGGTGTGCGCAACGGAACATGTGTGTGTGTGAACTCTGACACGAACATTCGCACTAAGACAATTATCTGAGTCTTGTTTAAGGTAGGTAATAAGTGCACGTGACAGTGTTTAAGTGACTTAATTGTGATGACAAGGGCAGTGACAAATAGATAATCACGGTGCTGAGATTCAGTACTCTTCGGCTCAGTACTTACGTGAAAGTGTATAATAAACTATAAATATAAGTACTAAATGTAAATGTAAATGTAAATGTAAATTGTTCATTAAGAGCAACACTTCACGCTATAATAAATACGCAGATACCAAAAACCCTTTACAGAAGAACGTGACAGATGCAGGACAGACCTATGTCCCTGGCGTGATCACGCCTAGCATCCTCACAAGACTCTATTCAGGCCAGCCCTCGGAGGCCTGCGTGCCTCGAAAAAGTGCTGACACCGGAATTTATCACTATACATGAATATAGCGACGGATATAGTCATCTAATTACATGAATTAGGTAAAGGAAAGTTACTTATGACTCAGAAGTATGCATGTTAAGATGTATTACATAAAAGGTAAACGTACAGATCACTTATATGATATAAAGTAGATGCAACCGAATATATGGATGGCAATCGAAATAGGTTGTGAAAAGTTCCAACACACTGTGACGTAGGTTAGTGTGATCATGTCTACCCACCCATGTAGAATCCTTGGGTGCCAACGCTTATACATACATGTATACATACAAATATAATAATCATTAAAGAATCAATTACAAGTACGACGTACATCATTATGTGACACCGTTTTATATATATATATATATATATATATATATATATATATATATATATATATATATATATATATATATATATATATATATATATATATATATATATATATATATATATATATATATATATATATATATATATATATATATATATATATATATATATATATATATATATATATATATATATATATATATATATATATATATATATATATATATATATATATATATATATATATATATATATATATATATATATATATATATATATATATATATATATATATATATATATATATATATATATATATATATATATATATATATATATATATATATATATATATATATATATATATATATATATATATATATATATATATATATATATATATATATATATATATATATATATATATATATATATATATATATATATATATATATATATATATATATATATATATATATATATATATATATATATATATATATATATATATATATATATATATATATATATATATATATATATATATATATATATATATATATATATATATATATATATATATATATATATATATATATATATATATATATATATATATATATATATATATATATATATATATATATATATATATATATATATATATATATATATATATATATATATATATATATATATATATATATATATATATATATATATATATATATATATATATATATATATATATATATATATATATATATATATATATATATATATATATATATATATATATATATATATATATATATATATATATATATATATATATATATATATATATATATATATATATATATATATATATATATATATATATATATATATATATATATATATATATATATATATATATATATATATATATATATATATATATATATATATATATATATATATATATATATATATATATATATATATATATATATATATATATATATATATATATATATATATATATATATATATATATATATATATATATATATATATATATATATATATATATATATATATATATATATATATATATATATATATATATATATATATATATATATATATATATATATATATATATATATATATATATATATATATATATATATATATATATATATATATATATATATATATATATATATATATATATATATATATATATATATATATATATATATATATATATATATATATATATATATATATATATATATATATATATATATATATATATATATATATATATATATATATATATATATATATATATATATATATATATATATATATATATATATATATATATATATATATATATATATATATATATATATATATATATATATATATATATATATATATATATATATATATATATATATATATATATATATATATATATATATATATATATATATATATATATATATATATATATATATATATATATATATATATATATATATATATATATATATATATATATATATATATATATATATATATATATATATATATATATATATATATATATATATATATATATATATATATATATATATATATATATATATATATATATATATATATATATATATATATATATATATATATATATATATATATATATATATATATATATATATATATATATATATATATATATATATATATATATATATATATATATATATATATATATATATATATATATATATATATATATATATATATATATATATATATATATATATATATATATATATATATATATATATATATATATATATATATATATATATATATATATATATATATATATATATATATATATATATATATATATATATATATATATATATATATATATATATATATATATATATATATATATATATATATATATATATATATATATATATATATATATATATATATATATATATATATATATATATATATATATATATATATATATATATATATATATATATATATATATATATATATATATATATATATATATATATATATATATATATATATATATATATATATATATATATATATATATATATATATATATATATATATATATATATATATATATATATATATATATATATATATATATATATATATATATATATATATATATATATATATATATATATATATATATATATATATATATATATATATATATATATATATATATATATATATATATATATATATATATATATATATATATATATATATATATATATATATATATATATATATATATATATATATATATATATATATATATATATATATATATATATATATATATATATATATATATATATATATATATATATATATATATATATATATATATATATATATATATATATATATATATATATATATATATATATATATATATATATATATATATATATATATATATATATATATATATATATATATATATATATATATCGTTTTAGTTAATCACCAACGCTTTATTATCCCCGTCTAACCACATCGCGGAGTATTTGTATGTACAACTGAGGTGGGTTACTGACCATGGCATAGGCTACTCATTGTAAGGACATCCAGCCATAAAAAAAACAAAAAAACTTTGACCAGTTCTTGAAAGTTCTTGAGCACGAGCTCTTGAGTGAGGCGTCAAGCAACCCTGCTTCTCTGTTTAGTGAAAGCGTAACTTGCACCTCAATCTTTATCTGTCAAATATGTACGGCTCTGCATTTATATAGATGGCGAAGTCGTGAATTATATTTCTTTATCTAATCCCTATGTTATCCATAATAAAACATCATTAGCAAAATTTATGTGTATTTGTTTTGATATTATATCAGTTACGCATAAATACGATGAACTATACTGAAGACAATGATAGTTCATTTAAGTTGGAATGATATATATCAGGGATTCCAACTTTACTGAACTATCATTATCTTCAGTATAATTCATCATATTTACATATCCTTAACCGATATAATTTTAGAATAAATATACATAAATTTTGCAAATGATGCTTTTTTATTTTCCTTTATTTATACCATGTGGGCTTTTCACGGGAATTTATGGGCAAAGGGATACTTTTGGGGTACCTCCTATCTTAAAGCCCACCCGCTAAAGGTGGGCCGTTGCCCTGAGTGAGGAAGCCCAACCTACACTCGGACCGTGGACAGGATTCGAACCGTGCCCTTGGAGACCCCTCTGACCCCAAAGCACGCATGGTTCCACTGTAGTACCACTGTGGCCCCTTTGTCAATATTCAGCCTTTCCTTTTGCTTCATTGTGCGAGTCAATTTTTTTTTTTTTTCTACTTTAATTTGTGACAGTGGTGAGTATGTTTGCCAGTGCAGGACGTGAGAGGTCCCTGGCACTCGTTTCCTCTCCATGATCCCTTCTGGCTGTTATCATGTACTCCCTCACTCACTCACTCTTTGCTCTTCTCACTCGACTCACTCACTCCCACTCACTCAACTGTTTCCTTCCCGCGCATCCAGTCACCCACTCATCTGACTCCTTCCTTCTCTTACTCATCCTGTTCTTGTCTTTGCTTTTACTTACTCCCCTTCTCTTCTTTATCTCCCTTATCTCCTAACTCTCCTATGACACCTTTTTATTCCGGGTGGTCTGTGGTGGGGGAGTATTTTAGTGGAATGCGCGTGACTTAACAGTCACGCTACCGGAGACTTTTTTTTCCATATTATTATACAATAACCAAGCTGTATGAGAAAGAAACTTCCTATCCGTGTGCTTAAGAGATAGCTGTAACACCTCCCATCTCTTGCATTTTAGAGTGAAAACACGTTCGCGGACTTTAGTAGGTATTAAACCTCCTATCTTGTACTACATGCACTGCTACGTATACAAAATGGGTTCCTGTACTAACTGGGAGCTCTAAAACCCCTTATCTGATCCATTAAGGGATAAAAGCAGCAGATTCCTTTAAAGGGCGTCTAACCTGTGGTAATGAAACTCTCTACTTGATGAAGCAGCCTTCTTGTTCTTATTTTTGGCTGCAGTGTCATGTCAACTTCAGGGATTTTAGAAAACAGATATCACTGGTCAACAGTCACGGCGTGTGAAATTAACCCACACCTTTCTTAGTGTCATTCCATGTTCACCTACCCATTTTATTCTACAAATGCATGAGTGAATTTGATTGCTGTGTGTGTTGCAGGCGTGAGGAGAGCTGAGGCTGCCTGAGTGAGGAGCATTGCTAGGGAAGGAAGGTAGGAAGGAAGGAAGGAAGGCACCACTACAATGGCTGAAGAAGAGAATGTGAAGGTGGCGGTTTGGGTCCGGCCAATGATATCCTT
>NC_059288.1:12688104-12697713 GCF_017591435.1 Portunus trituberculatus
AATCAATGAAAGCTTTGATCCATTAAGTGTGGAAGATAATAATTATAATAATGTTCTCGATGTTAACCAATTCTACATAAGATCCAGGCATATTAATCTTCCTAAGTCCGAATATACTTTTCTCTTGAATTTTTCTTCTTTATGTAACAAAACTTATTTCAATTTGCTAACACTGAATATTAGATCCATTTCCACAAATTTTCAGTATTTCAAAGACACAGTGCTATCAGACACTGTAACATACGATGTGTTTGGTCTCACAGAAACAAGACTTGACGCAGGTATTTCTGCATTGTATACTTTGCCAGCATACGAAATGTTCACTAATGACAGGAACAGGTATGGTGGCGGTGTGGCCGTTTATGTCTCCAATAAGTATACAGGTCACAAGGTAAATGAATGTAATCGGATGGAAACATTTATTGAAAGTGTGGGAGTGGAACTAAAATCTAATGGTAAAATGTTTATATTTATATGTATATATAGACCCCCTCAAGGTAATATCAATAATTTTCTTAATGCCCTCAATGGAATTTTAACTATTATAAAAGATAAAAAATACAATGAAATATTTATAATCGGAGATTTAAATTTAAATTTACTACACAATAATGACGATAACGTACAGGAACTTATTAATTTAATGTATAGTTTCTCCCTGTTTCCACTTACAACCCTGCCAACACGAGTTACGGCCACGTCCGCCACCCTTATAGATCATATTTGGTCCACATATGTTGAGAATAATGTAGGAAATTATGTAATCAAGACTGATATTACTGATCATTTCCCAGTTGTTTCTTTATTTAAGTGTATTAATATTCCGTCTCCTCCCACTTTCATAACGAAAAGAACGTTCACCCAGGAAGCCTTGCAAACATTCACTACTACACTTTCTCACATAAATTGGTCTGAAATCATTAATTGTACATGTCCTAATAACTCCTACAATCTATTTTACAATATTTTTAAGATAAATTTTGATAATTGTTTCCCAAAGAAAACAGTTAAAATAAACACCAAAAACAACCGCAGTCCACACATTACCTCAGCACTAAAGAAAAGCATAAGAGAAAACATCGACTCGAAAAATTAGCATATAAATGGCCTTTAACATTCCGAGAACATTACCGAATGTACAGAAATAGACTAACAGCACTTTTAAAACAAGCTAAGAAGAAGTATTACCAAGACCAATTACTAGCTAACCAAGGCAACCCTAAGTCTCACTGGAATTCAATAAACAACATATTAGGTAAATCTGCAGGTGCCAAAAATAATAAAGTTGAGTTAAGACCAATTTGTAATACCATTCCAGATACATTTAATGAACACTTTCTCAAAGCAGGGGGGCACACAACAGAAAACATAGATAGTGGATTTTTGAATTATTTACACAATTCTCCCAATTTTTCAATGTATTTATATCCCGTTACAAACCTAGAAATTGTAAAATGTATCAAATCATTTAAAACTTCTTCCTCCGGATACGATGACATTTCTCCAATTGTTTTGAAAAATACAGCCAATGATATAGCTATTCCATTAACACACATAATTAACCTGACATTAAAAACTGGCATCTTTCCTGATGCACTAAAAAGCTAAAGTTATTCCATTACTTAAATCGGGAAATAGATCTGATGTTAAAAATTATAGGCCCATTTCAATTCTTCCAGCGTTCAGCAAAATTTTTGAAAAAGTTATTACTTCCCGTCTTGTTAATTTTCTTGAAAATAATAATCTACTCACAGACTATCAGCACGGATTCAGGGCAGGTCGTTCCACAGAAACAGCTATTTTACAGTTCACCTCTAATGTATATCAATACCTAGAAAAAAACATCATGTAATAGGAGTATTCTTAGACTTATCTAAAGCATTCGATACTTTGAATCATAAAACTCTGTTGAGTAAGCTTAGTCACTATGGTGTAAGAGGTACTCCTTTAAAATTGTTTGAAAGTTATTTGACCAACAGGACACAAGCTGTATACTGCAACTCCACGTATTCTTCTTTCAATGCTGTCAATAAGGGTGTACCTCAAGGATCAATATTAGGGCCGATTCTTTTCTCGTCTATATAAACGACATTGTCAATGTAAGCCCTAAATTTAAATACACCATTTATGCTGATGACACAAATCTACTAATAAACAACGTTAATATCAATGATCTTCATATAAATTTGATTTCAGAATTAGAAAAAATCAATCATTGGATTAAAATCAATAATTTAAGTTTGAATATCACAAAACTAATTATATATTTTTCATAATCGCTCAGTTCAGTATAACATTTCACCTGTAACCATTGAAGGAAACACACTAGACAGAGTAAAGTTTACAAAATTTTTGGGCGTTTATATAGATGAGAATATGAATTGGAATGAACAGATTTCTTTTATTACGAAGAAATTATCAAAGATGTGTGGTATTTTGTATAGAGTTCGAAATAACCTCACAGCTGAATCCCTCACTAGTATTTATTACACACTCTGTTATCCCCACCTCACTTACTGTGCATCAACTTGGGCATGTACTTGGCAGTCTTTTGTTAAAAAAATATCAATAGCACAGAATAAAATTTTTAGATGCATCTTTTATATGAATAGGTTTGAATCAACAAGAAACATAATATATACACAAAATTTTCTTACTTTTATAAACATTCATAAATATTTCTTACTGTTAATGATTTACAAGTACCTTACCCAGTATTGTGGAGGTCAGCCTTTTAGTCTGGTAAACACATCTCACAACATTCGAGGTAATAATGTCAATCTTATATGCCCACAGTACAGAACAACTCTCTTTAAGTACAGTGTACTTTACTCCGGTCCTCAAATATGGAATTCATTACCTTTACAAATTAAAACTCTTCTTTATAGTGGTAATTTATCCACTTTTAAAAAATCTGTGAAAACATATTTATATAATAATCAAAATAGTTAATAACATGCATAACAATGTCAAATCCTACTACAGTTACATCATTTTGCCCATTCCTGATTTTTATATTACCTTGTATAAATAAGACCATACTTTCTTTGTATTTGTTTTCTGGTATGGTATTATCATTATGTATATGAATATGTATGTATGTGTATGTGTGTGTAGATTTATATGTATATGTACATGTGTATGTATGTATATATACTTGTATGTGTATGTGTATGTATGGGTATATGTGTGTATATGTGTGTGTATGTATATGTTTATGTATGTGCATTTGTGTGTATGTATATGTATATGTGTGTGTATTTATATGTATGTATGTAGGTAGGTATATGTATGTATGTATGTGTATATATATATGTGTGTATATTATATATTATCATTATTATTATTATTATTATTATTATTATTATTATTATTATTATAATAACTATTATTCATATTATTAGTTATTATAAGTAATATTACTATTATATGCTCTAGCTAAGTGTTAAATTGTAAACATCAAATCTAATAATGCATGATCATGTCTGTCGGGAAGCTTCGGCTTGACAGGCTGTGCCACAGTCAGTTTCATTGTATTCAACAATATACTTGTAATCTAAGGGCAATAAACCTTTACTTACTTACTTACTTACTTACTTACACACACACACACACACACACACACACACACACACACACACACACACACACACCTTTGCTTCTATCTATTCTATTCCTTTTCCTATCAAGTTATTTTCATCACTATCTTTAGTTTCGTATTCCATCAGCATTCCCCTTAACTCTGGCACACAATAAGCGGGAGCTGCGACGAAAGGCCAAGTGCGTAGTGAGCATGAAAGGAAATATCACCACGGTCACCAACCCTGATGACTCGGCCGATGTCAAGTCCTTCACCTACGACTACTCTTACTGGAGCTTTGACGGCTGCAAGGAGGAGCCAAATGGCTACTTTGCCAAGCAGTCACCCAACTCCAAGTATGCTGATCAGGTGAGAGAGAGAGAGAGAGAGAGAGAGAGAGAGAGAGAGAGAGAGAGAGAGAGAGAGAGAGAGAGAGAGAGAGAGAGAGAAAGGGCACGTCATTCTTACGCTAATCTGGAATATAAAACTAAGATTATCAGTTATACTATAATTTGGACTCAGAAGTATTCACGATATCGATTAACTACTAACTCAGAAAAAATGTCATCGGATAGCTGCTATAATCTGATGGCGTTAGCGTGATGATCTGTGACGGTAACGACCACCTATGGTTATTGCTATCATTGGTGTCATCAAAATCACATTCTGGTTATTTCTGCTGGTCATTATTATCATCCTCTTGGAGTCATCATTATCAACTTTTCTTTTCTCTTCATCATTCATCATCATTAGCTTGGCCTCTTCTCATCATCACCATCTTTTCCTTCTCTTCATCATCAATATCATCATCTTCCTTTTCATCATTACCATTATCTTTTTTCTTCTTCCCTTTATCATCCTCATTACATTTTCCTGTTCATCACCATTAAGAACTGTCACTATAAATGCTAAGCTTTCTTCGCCTTTTGACAGAACACGGTGTACAATGATCTGGGAGGTGGAGTCTTAGCAAACGCCTGGGCTTGTTATAACTCCACACTGTTCGCTTATGGGCAGACAGGCTCGGGAAAATCTTGGTCTGTCATTGGATATGGATCCAATAAAGGTAAAAAATAAAAAAGTCCACATTTCATAGGTGTTTTCAGATGTTTCTCCTCAAAATTTTGGATGAACCTTTTGACTGCATTCTTTGGAGACTTTTTTTTTTTTTTTTTTTATTCTTTTTGTTGCCCTTAACCATAGATAGTTGTTGAGTTGTTGAAAGCCTGCATGGTTCTCTTAAAAGTTCTGCATATCCATCACGTGAAATCAAAAGAATGTTACAATTTCATGAAATTGATCGTCAATGTATCCTGATTCTTGAAAGTGAGAGAAAGAAATAAATGGAAAACAGATGGATGGACAAAGAAAGAAACATACAACACAGTGTAAAGAAAGGAAAAAAACAATAAAAAATCTATTCCTAAACTTTCAGGAATCGTGCCATTGTTCTGTAAAGATTTATTTAATGGCATCACACAAAACACAGAGGAGAAGGAGTTTGAAGTGAGGTTCAGCATGTTGGAGATCTACAATGAGGTAGTTCATGACCTGCTCAACCCCACCAAGAGCAAGAAAGGCCTCAAGGTCCGCCAACACCCGAAGAAAGGCTTCTATGGTAAGTACTATTGTGACGACAGGAACTGATGAATGTCAATAGAATCGTTTAATCGTACTCATATCTCAAGGTAAAATGTGTCCCAGCATTGAAGGGTAAATCACACCCAAACAACCTTCTGAACAGCTGAAGGCCTCAAGCTGGCTCTGGTCACCAACTACAACGAAATTGAGCAGAAGATGAACGAGGGCACCGTCAACCGCACCATCGCCTTCACCAACATGAACGCCACCTCATCCCGCGCCCACACCATCGTTGGCATCACCGTCATACAGAAATTCAAAACAATGCTGGACAAGAAACAGCAAAGCAGGCCGTTGTGAACTTGGTGGATCTGGCTGGCAGGTGTGTGTGTGTGTGTGTGTGTGTGTGTGTGTGTGTGTGTGTGTGTGTGTGTGTGTGTGTGTGTAATTACCTAGTTGTATTTACATAGTTGTATTGTAAAGGGTTCGAGAGGGGCTCATAGTGTCCTGTCTCCATATCTCCACTGATCTAGTATTTCTTTAAAGCTATGTATATTATGTGCTGTAACAACTTCATCACTCAATGTATTCCATTTTTCCACCGTTCTATGTGGAGAACTTTATTTTCCAATAACTTACACACACTGCCTCTTCCTGATCTTCTTTGCATGTTCTCTTGTCCTTCCAGCTTCATCTGCCACCAATACCAGGTCTTGCTTGTCTATCTTTTCAACGTCGTTAACTATTTTATAAATTGTTATTACGAGGAGGTAGTAGATACCTACCGAAACGATAATTTACTCCCAGCGAGGTCTAATAGCACTAGTTCAGGGAGTGCTGTGAACTTTCCATTAAAGCTAGTTGTGATCTCACTGAAATACAGCTGTCTGAGGCAACTGACAGTAACCCTTTCTCTGTTCCCTTCTACTTTCTCTATCCTCATTCTCGCTCCAAAGTTGGATGTTGCGTCTATGTGCGCTATGACTTAACTTGCTCTCTTGCCCACGCTCTCGAATCTTTTGAGTTTTCCACCATCTGGCTTAGACTTGATAGTCACTACCAAATTTATCTGTGCTGTCTATCTCTCCCCTAACTCCTCTGACTATAGTAAATTCTTTGACTATTTGACTTCCAAAGTGGAGCACATCTGTCCCTCTACCCTTTCATAGAGATCTCCATTTTTTAAGATTTCAATGTTCACCACCAGCTTTGGCTTTCCTCTCCCTTCATTGACCATCCTGGTGAACTAGCCTTTAACTTTGCTATCCTCCGTGACCTAGAGCAACTGGTGCAGCACCCTACTTGTATTCCTGACCGTCTTGGAGATACACCCAACATTCTTGATTTTTTTCCTTACCTCTAATCCTTCTGCTTATGCTGTTACCCTATCTTCTCCGTCGGGCTCCTCCGATCACAATCTCATTTCTGTATCTTGTCCTATTTCTCCAATTCCTCCTCAGGATCACCCAAAATGGAGGTCACTCTGGCGTTTTGCCTCTGCCAGGTGGGGGGTTTGTGAGGATCGAGGTACTATGCTGATTTTCCTTGGAATGATTACTGCTTCTGTGTCAGAGACCCATCTCTATGTGCATAAAAGAGGTGATAGTGTCTAGCATGGAGGCGTACATTCCTCATTCTTTTCTCAACCGTCTAAACCTTGGTTTAACACAACCTGTTCTTGTGTTATACATGATAAAGAGGTTGCCCACAAAAGGTACTTGAGCCTTCCATCTTCTGAATCTCATGCACTTTATATTTCTGCTCAGAATCATGCCAAGTCTGTTCTTCAACTTGCCAAGCACTCTTTCATAAATAGAAAATGTCAAAATCTTTCAAACTCAAACTCCACTCGTGACTCCTGACATCTGTCCAAAAACATTTCCAATAACTTTATCTCTTCATCTTTCCTCCTTTATTTCATCCTGATGGCACCACTGCCATCTCTTCTGTTTCTAAAGCTGAACTCTTCTCTCAAACCTTTGGTAACAACTCCACCTTGGATGATCCTGGGATTATTCCTCCCTCTCCTCCTCCCTCTGACTTTTTCATGCCTACAATTAAATTTCTTCGTAATGATGTTTTCCATGCCCTTACTGGCCTAAACCCTCGGAAGGCACCTGATGGGGTCCCTCCTATTGTTCTCAAAAACTGTGCTTCAGTGCTTGCACCTTGCTTGGCCAAACTCTTTCAACTATGTCTATCGACTTCTACCTTTCCTTCTTGCTGGAAGTTGGCTTACAATCAGCCTGTTATAAAAAAGGGTGACCGTTCTCATCCCACAAACTACCGTTCTATAGTCTCTTGCTTGTCTAAAGTTTTTTAATCAATCCTCAATAGGAAGATTCTTAAACATCTATCACTTCACAATCTTCTATCTGATCGCCAGTATAGCTTCCATCAAGGTCGCTCTACTGGTGATCTTCTGGTGTTCCTTACTGAGTCTTAGTCATCCTCTTTTAGAGATTTCGGTGAAACTTTTGCTGTCACGTTAGACATACCAAAAGCTTTTGATAGAGTCTGGCACAAAGCTTTAATTTCAAGACTGCACTCTTACGGTTTCTATCCTTCTTTCTGCAACTTTATCTCAAGTTTCCTTTCGTTCTATTGCAGCCGTGGTAGACGGCCACTGTTCTTCTCTTAAATTTATTAACAGTGGTGTTCCTCAGGGTTCTGTCCTATCACCCACTCTCCTTCTATCATTCATTAATGATCTTCTCAGCCAAACTTCTTGCGCTATCCAATCCTACGCTGATGATACTTACATATTTCCACGTTCTTTCAGAGACGATCATGAAGTTATCAGATCACGCAGGGACGCCAGAGAACGTCTGACTTCTGATCTTTCTAAGATTTCCGATTGGGGCAGAAAAAAATTAGTAGTTTTCAATGCCTCAAAACTCAATTCATCCATCTATCAACTCGAAACAATCTTCCAGACAACTAAACCCTCTTCTTCAGTGACACTCAACTGTCTCTCTCTTCCACACTGAATATCCTCGGTCTGTCCTTTGCTCATAATCTTAACTGGAAACTTCACATCTCATCTCTTGCTAAAACTGCTTCTATGAAGTTAGGCGTTCTGCGGCGTCTCCGCCAATTTTTCTCGCCCCTTCAACTGCTAACTCTGTACAAGGGCCTTATCCATCCTTGTGCTCTTCGCATGTTTGAGGGCGTTCTGCTCACACAGCTTTATTAGAGAGGGTGGAATCAAAAACTTTTCGTCTCATCAACTCCCCTCTTCTAACTGACTGTCTTCAGCCTCTTTCTCACTGCCGAAATGTTGCATCTCTTTCTGTCTTTTGTCACTATTTTCATGCTAACTTCTCTACTAATCTTGCTAACTGCATGCTTCCCTCCTCCTGCGGCCTCATTGCACAAGGCTTTCTTCTTCCTCTCATCCCTATTCTGTCCAACTCTCTAATACAAGAGTCAACCAGTATTCTTAATCATTCATACCTTTCTCTGGTAAACTCTGGAACTCTCAGCCTGCTTCTGTTGTTCCACCTTCCTATGACTTGACTTCCTTTAAGAGGGAGGTCTCAAGTAATTTGTCCCTAAATTTTGGTTAACTCTCTTGACTTTTAAGGGAACTGGCAACCAAGTGGGCCTTTTTATCCCATTTTTTTTTTTTGCCCTTGATCAGTTGCCCCTCCTTCATAAAAAAAATATCTAATCTTTCCCTGCAGTCTCTCGGCATTCCTTTTATTAGTTTGCTCTTAATCAACCTGACCTGAGACGGCACGTCATCAGCATCGGTCCTTACGGTAACCAAAGCTAGTTTACATTTCAACCTTGTCATAAACTCGATGGGGTCGTCCTTCACCGAATATTTTAAATCATTCAGAGAATCAAATAACCTTTCCTCATTCTGGTCCGTGAGCTCCTTTGTAAGATATTGCTTAAATTGTGCCCAGGTTACTTCCTTCTCCACTACCGCTTGCACCAGTAAAGCTAATGGGGCTTCCACACGCATTTTAACTATCTGTTGCCTCTCTCTATTATCTATTGAGCAACTTTCCACCTGTGAGAAAAAAAAAACAGCTAACCGGCCAACTCTTACTCCACTCAAGTGACGCAGTTCAAGGACGGGGATGTCACGGGGCTTCATGAGGCATTTAACAGGGACACTCGCAGGCCTCTCCTGTTCTCTCTAACTTCCTGCAACAAATCGTAGACACAATCACGCAAGGCATCTACCTTCATCTCTAAGTTATTTACTGGTTCTGCACCTGACGGACTTACGCTCGTTATCTGGTTAACTACCGTATCATCTTCGGTTTTAACTACTGGTTCATTTTCCTTTTTAGGCGTCCACTCCGCCCTTAAGCTCAGAAAATCCGCCAACTCATCCATAACGAAAGAAAAAATACCTGACAACTTGTCACAAACTGAACAAAATGAATATTGAGTGAACAGTGGCTTTCTGTTTCACCAAAACACAACTTAAA
>NC_059289.1:0-12103 GCF_017591435.1 Portunus trituberculatus
GAGAGAGAGAGAGAGAGAGAGAGAGAGAGAGAGAAAGGGCACGTCATTCTTACGCTAATCTGGAATATAAAACTAAGATTATCAGTTATACTATAATTTGGACTCAGAAGTATTCACGATATCGATTAACTACTAACTCAGAAAAAATGTCATCGGATAGCTGCTATAATCTGATGGCGTTAGCGTGATGATCTGTGACGGTAACGACCACCTATGGTTATTGCTCTCATTGTTGTCATCAAAATCACATTCTGGTTATTTCTGCTGGTCATTATTATCATCCTCTTGGAGTCATCATTATCAACTTTTCTTTTCTCTTCATCATTCATCATCATTAGCTTGGCCTCTTCTCATCATCACCATCTTTTCCTTCTCTTCATCATCAATATCATCATCTTCCTTTTCATCATTACCATTATCTTTTTTCTTCTTCCCTTTATCATCCTCATTACATTTTCCTGTTCATCACCATTAAGAACTGTCACTATAAATGCTAAGCTTTCTTCGCCTTTTGACAGAACACGGTGTACAATGATCTGGGAGGTGGAGTCTTAGCAAACGCCTGGGCTTGTTATAACTCCACACTGTTCGCTTATGGGCAGACAGGCTCGGGAAAATCTTGGTCTGTCATTGGATATGGATCCAATAAAGGTAAAAAATAAAAAAGTCCACATTTCATAGGTGTTTTCAGATGTTTCTCCTCAAAATTTTGGATGAACCTTTTGACTGCATTCTTTGGAGACTGTCACCTTTTTTTTTTTTTTTTTTTTTTTTTTTTATTCTTTTTGTTGCCCTTAACCATAGATAGTTGTTGAGTTGTTGAAAGCCTGCATGGTTCTCTTAAAAGTTCTGCATATCCATCACGTGAAATCAAAAGAATGTTACAATTTCATGAAATTGATCGTCAATGTATCCTGATTCTTGAAAGTGAGAGAAAGAAATGAATGGAAAACAGATGGATGGACAAAGAAAGAAACATACAACACAGTGTAAAGAAAGGAAAAAAAAACAATAAAAAATCTATTCCTAAACTTTCAGGAATCGTGCCATTGTTCTGTAACGATTTATTTAATGGCATCACACAAAACACAGAGGAGAAGGAGTTTGAAGTGAGGTTCAGCATGTTGGAGATCTACAATGAGGTAGTTCATGACCTGCTCAACCCCACCAAGAGCAAGAAAGGCCTCAAGGTCCGCCAACACCCGAAGAAAGGCTTCTATGGTAAGTACTATTGTGACGACAGGAACTGATGAATGTCAATAGAATCGTTTAATCGTACTCATATCTCAAGGTAAAATGTGTCCCAGCATTGAAGGGTAAATCACACCCAAACAACCTTCTGAACAGCTGAAGGCCTCAAGCTGGCTCTGGTCACCAACTACAACGAAATTGAGCAGAAGATGAACGAGGGCACCGTCAACCGCACCATCGCCTCCACCAACATGAACGCCACCTCATCCCGCGCCCACACCATCGTTGGCATCACCGTCATACAGAAATTCAAAACAATGCTGGACAAGAAACAGCAAAGCAGGCCGTTGTGAACTTGGTGGATCTGGCTGGCAGTGTGTGTGTGTGTGTGTGTGTGTGTGTGTGTGTGTGTGTGTGTGTGTGTGTGTGTAATTACCTAGTTGTATTTACATAGTTGTATTGTAAAGGGTTCGAGAGGGGCTCATAGTGTCCTGTCTCCATATCTCCACTGATCTAATATTTCTTTAAAGCTATGTATATTATGTGCTGTAACAACTTCATCACTCAATGTATTCCATTTTTCCACCGTTCTATGTGGAGAACTTTATTTTCCAATAACTTACACACACTGCCTCTTCCTGATCTTCTTTGCATGTTCTCTTGTCCTTCCAGCTTCATCTGCCACCAACACCAGGTCTTGCTTGTCTATCTTTTCAACGTCGTTAACTATTTTATAAATTGTTATTACGAGGAGGTAGTAGACACCTACCGAAACGATAATTTACTCCCAGCGAGGTCTAATAGCACTAGTTCAGGGAGTGCTGTGAACTTTCCATTAAAGCTAGTTGTGATCTCACTGAACGTTTCCCTTTGTGTCTCACAACTCAAGGGGGCAGTCACAGCCTGCCCTCCAAAGATAACTCTCCTTCACACAAAACTACATGCACTTATCACACACACATACACACCCTTCCCTTAAAATTCAAAATTCAAAATGGCGACTCCAAATCCATCCTCGGAGTCCCGTTCTGGGGAAGGGACCAGAAATGTCCCCAGGTCGGACTGCTCTCTTGCTGGCGACCCAAAATGTCTTGACACCTCCCTCGACTTTTTCGTCATTAACTTCGCAGTCTTAGATCTAATTTTCAATCTGTAGAACACCACCTCTCCTTCACTATACCTCATCTTCTTTTCCTCACCGAAATACAGCTGTCTGAGGCAACTGACAGTAACCCTTTCTCTGTTCCCTTCTACTTTCTCTATCCTCATTCTCGCTCCAAAGTTGGATGTTGCGTCTATGTGCGCTATGACTTAACTTGCTCTCTTGCCCACGCTCTCGAATCTTTTGAGTTTTCCACCATCTGGCTTAGACTTGATAGTCACTACCAAATTTATCTGTGCTGTCTATCTCTCCCCTAACTCCTCTGACTATAGTAAATTCTTTGACTATTTGACTTCCAAAGTGGAGCACATCTGTCCCTCTACCCTTTCATAGAGATCTCCATTTTTTAAGATTTCAATGTTCACCACCAGCTTTGGCTTTCCTCTCCTTCATTGACCATCCTGGTGAACTAGCCTTTAACTTTGCTATCCTCCGTGACCTAGAGCAACTGGTGCAGCACCCTACTCGTATTCCTGACCGTCTTGGAGATACACCCAACATTCTTGATTTTTTCCTTACCTCTAATCCTTCTGCTTATGCTGTTACCCTATCTTCTCCGTCGGGCTCCTCCGATCACAATCTCATTTCTGTATCTTGTCCTATTTCTCCAATTCCTCCTCAGGATCACCCAAAATGGAGGTCACTCTGGCGTTTTGCCTCTGCCAGTTGGGGGGATGTGAGGATCGAGGTATTATGCTGATTTTCCTTGGAATGATTACTGCTTCTGTGTCAGAGACCCATCTCTATGTGCATAAAAGAGGTGATAGTGTCTAGCATGGAGGCGTACATTCCTCATTCTTTTCTCAACCGTCTAAACCTTGGTTTAACACAACCTGTTCTTGTGTTATACATGATAAAGAGGTTGCCCACAAAAGGTACTTGAGCCTTCCATCTTCTGAATCTCATGCACTTTATATTTCTGCTCAGAATCATGCCAAGTCTGTTCTTCAACTTGCCAAGCACTCTTTCATAAATAGAAAATGTCAAAATCTTTCAAACTCAAACTCCACTCGTGACTCCTGACATCTGTCCAAAAACATTTCCAATAACTTTATCTCTTCATCTTTCCCTCCTTTATTTCATCCTGATGGCACCACTGCCATCTCTTCTGTTTCTAAAGCTGAACTCTTCTCTCAAACCTTTGGTAACAACTCCACCTTGGATGATCCTGGGATTATTCCTCCCTCTCCTCCTCCCTCTGACTTTTTCATGCCTACAATTAAAGTTCTTCGTAATGATGTTTTCCATGCCCTTACTGGCCTAAACCCTCGGAAGGCACCTGATGGGGTCCCTCCTATTGTTCTCAAAACTGTGCTTCAGTGCTTGCACCTTGCTTGGCCAAACTCTTTCAACTATGTCTATCGACTTCTACCTTTCCTTCTTGCTGGAAGTTGGCTTACAATCAGCCTGTTATAAAAAAGGGTGACCGTTCTCATCCCACAAACTACCGTTCTATAGTCTCTTGCTTGTCTAAAGTTTTTTAATCAATCCTCAATAGGAAGATTCTTAAACATCTATCACTTCACAATCTTCTATCTGATCGCCAGTATAGCTTCCATCAAGGTCGCTCTACTGGTGATCTTCTGGTGTTCCTTACTGAGTCTTAGTCATCCTCTTTTAGAGATTTCGGTGAAACTTTTGCTGTCACGTTAGACATACCAAAAGCTTTTGATAGAGTCTGGCACAAAGCTTTAATTTCAAGACTGCACTCTTACGGTTTCTATCCTTCTTTCTGCAACTTTATCTCAAGTTTCCTTTCGTTCTATTGCAGCCGTGGTAGACGGCCACTGTTCTTCTCTTAAATTTATTAACAGTGGTGTTCCTCAGGGTTCTGTCCTATCACCCACTCTCCTTCTATCATTCATTAATGATCTTCTCAGCCAAACTTCTTGCCCTATCCAATCCTACGCTGATGATACTTACATATTTCCACGTTCTTTCAGAGACGATCATGAAGTTATCAGATCACGCAGGGACGCCAGAGAACGTCTGACTTCTGATCTTTCTAAGATTTCCGATTGGGGCAGAAAAAAATTAGTAGTTTTCAATGCCTCAAAAACTCAATTCCTCCATCTATCAACTCGAAACAATCTTCCAGACAACTAAACCCTCTTCTTCAGTGACACTCAACTGTCTCCCTCTTCCACACTGAATATCCTCGGTCTGTCCTTTGCTCATAATCTTAACTGGAAACTTCACATCTCATCTCTTGCTAAAACTGCTTCTATGAAGTTAGGCGTTCTGCGGCGTCTCCGCCAATTTTTCTCGCCCCTTCAACTGCTAACTCTGTACAAGGGCCTTATCCATCCTTGTGCTCTTCGCATGTTTGAGGGCGTTCTGCTCACACAGCTTTATTAGAGAGGGTGGAATCAAAAACTTTTCGTCTCATCAACTCCCCTCTTCTAACTGACTGTCTTCAGCCTCTTTCTCACTGCCGAAATGTTGCATCTCTTTCTGTCTTTTGTCACTATTTTCATGCTAACTTCTCTACTAATCTTGCTAACTGCATGCTTCCCTCCTCCTGCGGCCTCATTGCACAAGGCTTTCTTCTTCCTCTCATCCCTATTCTGTCCAACTCTCTAATACAAGAGTCAACCAGTATTCTTAATCATTCATACCTTTCTCTGGTAAACTCTGGAACTCTCAGCCTGCTTCTGTTGTTCCACCTTCCTATGACTTGACTTCCTTTAAGAGGAGGTCTCAAGTAATTTGTCCCTAAATTTTGGTTAACTCTCTTGACTTTTAAGGAACTGGCAACCAAGTGGGCCTTTTATCCCATTTTTGTTGCCCTTGATCAGTTGCCCCTCCTTCATAAAAAAATGATCTAATCTTTCCCTGCAGTCTCTCGGCATTCCTTTTATTAGTTTGCTCTTAATCAACCTGTCCTGAGACGGCACGTCATCAGCATCGGTCCTTACGGTAACCAAAGCTAGTTTACATTTCAACCTTGTCATAAACTCGATGGGGTCGTCCTTCACCGAATATTTTAAATCATTCAGAGAATCAAATAACCTTTCCTCATTCTGGTCCGTGAGCTCCTTTGTAAGATATTGCTTAAATTGTGCCCAGGTTACTTCCTTCTCCACTACCGTTTGCACCAGTAAAGCTAATGGGGCTTCCACACGCATTTTAACTATCTGTTGCCTCTCTCTATTATCTATTGAGCAACTTTCCACCTGTGAGAAAAAAAAAAACAGCTAACCGGCCAACTCCTACTCCACTCAAGTGACGCAGTTCAAGGACGGGGATGTCACGGGGCTTCATGAGGCATTTAACAGGGACACTCGCAGGCCTCTCCCTGTTCTCTCTAACTTCCTGCAACAAATCGTAGACACAATCACGCAAGGCATCTACCTTCATCTCTAAGTTATTTACTGGTTCTGCACCTGACGGACTTACGCTCGTTATCTGGTTAACTACCGTATCATCTTCGGTTTTAACTACTGGTTCATTTTCCTTTTTAGGCGTCCACTCCGCCCTTAAGCTCAGAAAATCCGCCAACTCATCCATAACGAAAGAAAAAATACCTGACAACTTGTCACAAACTGAACAAAATGAAAATTGGGTGAACAGTGGCTTTCTGTTTCACCAAAACACAACTTAAATTCTCATTATAAAAACAACGTACCTTCCTGTGGAGACAAGAAGCTAATCACACCAAAATATCAAGGCATAAGAAAACAACTTATTGAAAAAAACATGCCAGAACATATGAGCCAAATGGGAAATGTAAAAAAAAAAAAATTACCCCTAAACTGAAAAAAAAAAAATAAATAAAAATTTTGGTCTCCTCCCCTAGCTTATCCGCGCGGATAAACTAGAGGTGGGAGGGTAGCAAGGGGGACCGACACGGCGCCAACTACCACCCAAAGGTAATTACTTGTGGGGGGAGTGTGGGGGCCCCCCGTGCTACCGCCGAACCACCAACAAAACATCATGGGGGAAGGGACGAACACCTAACTCTCACTGTTCCCCTTCCTCTTTCCTGCCGCTGTGACTCCATACTGGCTACTCGAAACATGAGAAAAAAATAAATAAATAAAAAATAAAAAATAAACGGAGGAGAAACACCACTTCAATACTAAACAAGGGGATAAGCACTGATTACTCGTCTCTACGGAGAGTTACGTGGGTCGATGTGCCTATATAAAACACATCTAAACCGCTGCCACCATCTATACTGAACCTTCGTGAGGCTCAGTCTCTTGTACTGGGCCTACGTGAAGCTTAGGCCGAGTAAGGGAGCAAAGAAAGATGTAACGAATCCAAGGGGGGGGTGATGAACACACCAAGCTTAACTAAATCGACCCTTTAATTCAATAACAACTCATCACAGTCAGATAACTTCCTACCTAGCCTACCTATAAGACGGGAGACCTATGGGGGGGAAACCGTGGGTAACTCAGCTGTAGATGAGAGGGCGTGAGGGTGCGTGTGGTGGCGTCCCGAGAGGTAAAATGGCGGCCCGTCCTCGCGGCGTCCTGCTCTCTCTCTCTCTCTCTCTCTCTCTCTGCCTGGTTGGGCCTGCTGTGCTGGAAGTGGCAGAAGGTTCCACAGGAACGGTGCTCGAGACGAGAGCGGGTGATGTTCTGAGGGTGACGCCACCACGCTTATTATTATCATTATTTCATTATTATTATACAAGAGAGATCGAAGTGTTTAGGTTTGTTTGAGTGACGCCTCCGCTGGTGTAGTTACGGAGTTCTATACCACTTAATAATTATCTGTACCAATGGGAGGAATCGCCATACATGCATTGTCAATGCAAGTTCAACTTGTTGACGTTGTTTGTGTAGGAATAATTGCAAACAATATAGTACATTTCAATAACTTTATTAGTGAATCGTACATAATACATATATAGGTGTATTTTGTGAAATTAACATTGACATTGTGTAGGAATAATTGCAAACAGTACAGTACATTTCAATAACTTTATTAATGAATTTCGGACATAATACATATAGGTACATCTTGAAAAAACAAACAAACAAAAGATTTCCAATAAAAGTACAATATGAAATAAATATAAAACTATGAGTAATATACAAAATCACATTTCCATATCACAGTCCGTTCCGTATAATGTAATTTGATAAACAAAAGAAAAATGATAAATAATAATCTAATCACATTTCCATATCACAGTATACTTTCCTTATAATGTTATGTAAAGCCGTATAAGTCATCATTAATGAAATTAATTTTCTTTGACTTTTGCGTATAGCTTGTGCAATTCATATAATTTACATAATTGCACAAGCTATACGCACTGATGTGTGTTGCATATTTTAATACTTTTTGATCCACGGCTATTTATATAGTATGTAGTGCAGCTTTACCGTGCATTTTTATTTAGGAACAAAATCATGTTTACGTTTGTATCTTTGATGTTGCTTCGCCTGTGTGAGATGAGTTCTCCTGCTTTGGAAAATAGTCTCTCTGATGGAACAGATGACGCTGATGTGCAAAGGAATCTTTTAGCCAGGTCACTAAGTTTGGGGAAATACATATCATGTTCTTTCCACCATGCCAGCGGGTCTCCATCCCTAGAAATATGGTTCTCTTCGAAATACCTCTTCAGCTCGATGCGAGGTCCTGTTGATAGCTGAGAGGTTGTCTGTACAATTTTTTCCGACTCTGTATCAAAGGTGTTCCAGTAGGGTGTTTTACATGACTTTTGAGCGAGAACCTGCTGGGCTGCTGGAAGTACCGCTGTTGTTGTACTTGAGCCTCATCTGATGCCTTGGTTTGCATGAGGTTTATCAGACGATCTTCTGTATGTCTGGCAAGACTTTTATCTGCAAAAGGTATCTTTTTGAAGCGCGGGTCTAAAAGAGTGGCAGCTCCAAGGCAGAGAGCACTTTCAAGGCAAGGGAATCTCTTTGACATCTGTTGCTTTAGTTCAATGCCTAGAGGATTAGATGAGTACCTCTGTTGAGCCTCACTGCCGTTGCTTGCATTCATATAGGCTTGCATTCCTCTTACAATTGGTATGACCTTCGAAAGTGAAACGAATTTCTCTGCTGACATCTCTTTTGTTAGTTCCTTGAAAGGTTCCAGTATTACCACAGTATTCTGAATCAGCTCAAGCTCTTCACTGGTGGTACACATGTCATTTTTGCCGAGAAGGCAAAGTGTAGTTGTTATGAGTTCGCTTTGGTTTTCAAAGCGCTCTAGCATGTCAAATGTTGAGTTCCACCTCGTCTCAACATCCTGAATCAGTTTTTTTGTTGGCACATTGCTCTGCTCTTGAAGTTGTCGCAATTTATCAGAAGCTTTTACGCTATGATGGAAAAATGTCACAATTCTTTTTACCTTTTCTTTTACTTGTTGGACTTCGTCTGTGTTCTTTAGAGAATCTTGCACAACCAAATTTAGGGTGTGTGCAAAGCATGGGACGTGGCGAAGTTTCATTAAATTTACTGCTGCGCTCATATTAGCTGCATTATCAGTCACGACTGCAATTACCTTATGTAATATGTCCCATTCATTACAGATGCGTGTTATCTCTTCTGCAATATTTTCTTTGGTGTGACTGTTAGTCATTCTTGCCGTGGCCAAGACGACAGACCTTAAAGTCCACTCTGGGGAAATGAAATGGGCTGTTACTGTAATGTACCCCATGGTTTGTCTGGAAGTCCATATATCTGTTGTGAGTGATATGTAGTTGGAAGTGGATAATTCCTTCTTGACTTTCTCTGATTCATTTTTGTACAGTAGTGGAAGAAGTGTTCTCGTTAGTTCTCTCCTACTTGGCAATTCATATCGTGGATTCAAACCATGTGAATAATCTGTGAATCCTTCATTTTCCACAATAGTGAGTGGTTGCATGTCCTTTACTATCATTCTTAAGAGAAGATGGTCTAATTCTTTCTTCTTGTTTGAATCTTTTTTATAGACTTGTGTCTTACTTATAGCTTCCATTAGAGTGGGCTGAACTGTTGATGTGGATGGTGTATCTAACCCTGCAGCAGTTGCTTGATGTTCAGAGTCTTCTTTTAGGTCTGCATATTCCAAAGGGTGTTTAGTGCGTATGTGTTTCATCATTGATGACGTGCCGCCGGTGTACTTGAGTGTGTCTTTACACACTAGACAAACAACAGTGTTAGGCTCAACTTGATCCATATAGGTCCATACAGGAGCCTTCCTACTTCTTTTAGTTGCCATGGCGTACTAAATCGCTTCTTTATTGATAGAAAGAATTGTAAAACAAAGAAATGTGGCAGTGAGACGACGAAAATGGTGTTATAAGTGTGGAAAAGAATTGTCGGTGACAGCAACTTTTGCGTGATTTTCGTAGTGACCTCACTTTCAGCTAAATTTCTGAAAACACCGAATCCATTTTCGGAAAAGTAATATTGGTTTTAGGTAAAGGGGATGTTATACTCTTTTGCCGAAATATTTGTAAGTACTTATCTTTATTACATCGAAAGTTCATATACGTGCTGATGAACAGCACGGGTTCCCCCCCTGAAAGCTTTGACTCGACTGAGGCGTCGGGGAGAGTGAAGGTATATATGTGGCCACTAAAATTGTGACGTCACGAGCTCGCGACCAATCATTTGCGCAGGAAATGATAAGCCGCATGATGGCAACATCCATGAAAGCCAATCACAGCCTTTTCTTGCCCACAGCCTCTCGGAAAGTCTCGAGGCGTTAGAGGTTCCATTGGCTTCCAAAGAACCGGTTCCACAAGCAGAGAACCGGTTCCCTAGTTCTCTCGACGGAATCGCCGGAACCGGTTCCGGAACCGGTTTCTGCCTGTCTCTACATACGACTACTAGAGGTGAAGACATTTTCAATGAAGTCTCATTGTTTTTTGAGAAAGAAGGACTGTCTTGGAATAATGTATGTGCATGCACAACTGACGGAGCACCAGCAATGCTTGGTCGTCGATCAGGATTTCGAGGAAGAGTGAATCAGGTGAATCCTGAAACCAAGCATCTTCATTGCATGCTTCATAGATATGCCCTGGCATCCAAAACTCTCCACCTGATTTAAAATTAGTCCTGGATGATGTTGTGCACATGGTAAATGCCATCAAGTCAAGCGCCCTAAATACAAGACTGTTTTCCCTTCTGTGCCAAGAGTTTGGAAGTGATGAAGAAGTGTTGCTCCTTCACACTGAGGTTCGCTGGCTGTCGAGGGGGAATGTGGTATCAAGAGTAGAATCACTAAAGGAGGAGCTCACTGAATTCTTCAAATGTGACAACAAGGCAAAGTCACTTGAGTTCACCAAGAAATTGTCAGACAGCCAGTGGCTTCAGAAGCTGGCCTACCTGAGTGACATATTCTTACGCCTCAACTCATTTAACTTATCCCTCCAAGGCCGTTTTGCCACAGTGAATGATTTCATGGACAAACTTAGGTCACTGACCATGAAGCTGGAGCTTTGGGAAGGAAGGTCAAAGATGGAAATCTTAGCATGTTTGAACACCTTGGTGAGGCACTTGATAAAAGTCAAAACACTGGAAAACAAGATGTGATGCAACTTGTGCAATCACATCTAGCTTCTCTGTGGATGGAGCTGCAGTCTTACTTCCCCGAATTGAGTGAATTGGAATCAAAATTGATTAGAAACCCTTTCATTGTGAATGTGCACCTTCTCCCAGATAACATGCAAGAGGAGTTCTTAGAGTTGGTAAACGACTCTGTTGCAAAAGATGCATTTGAAACACTTTCCCTAACCAAATTCTGGGCTAAAATGAGTGAGATTTACCCTGTTGTATCTAAAGTAGTTCTGAACTCTTTGTTGATGTTCCCTAGTACTTATCTGTGTGAGCAAGGATTTTCAACGCTGTTGAACATGAAAACCAAACATCGATCACGGCTTAATGTGAAACATGACCTACGATTGTGCCTGTCTAATACTGCTCCTCGAATTGAAAAACTTGTTTGTAACAGACAGGCACAGCCTTCACACTGAAGTTCAGTAATGGTTGATAAAGGAAATATTGTTTCATTTCTGCATGTGTAGTATCACTGTAAAATACTTGGAATATTCATGTTTCATCTCAATAAAGTAATAAAAATTTGAATAATTTCATAATATCCTATGTTGTACCATTGTACATTGAGTTAGTTACTAAATTACCATTTTGTTCGATGTCAGATTACCGGGGGGTACTGGTAAATGGTCTTATATCTCAGGGGGTACTTGACGGGAAAAAGGTTGAGAACCCCTGCCCTACAGGGACTCCCTATATAAGAATTCCTAGCTACACATATGAAAGGGAAGATGAGGATTTGGACTAAATAAATACCCTAATAGTGGGTAATAATCCCACTCCACTACTGCTACTCGGTACATTATCATGAACCATTATTAGCACTCCTCTTCCTCCCCCTTAATCCTTCCTGTCTCTCCTCTAGCTATTATATCCCTCCTCTTTAAAGTTACCATGGATCTGCTCTCTTAGTTTTGTTTCAACGATGCACATTACATTCGGCTTTTCTCTTTCAAATAATCCCTAACATCCAAGATACTTGATAACAACCCATCTATATTAGTATAAGTCACTCTTAATTTCTTGCCTCCTCCACTACCTCCTCTTTCTTCTGTACATACCACTTCTTTAGTCTCAAATCCAGAACCCTCCAGTAAAAATTCTTCTTCTCCATCTCTGTCCTTTTCTCTTTCTTTCCTTACCTTCACTTTTTAGCACTTTCTCCTTTTCCCTCTCCATAGGTTCATATCTCTTTTTATCCATATATCCTTGTGTTTACTATCACCGGCCAGCTTCCCTT
>NC_059289.1:12603-37603 GCF_017591435.1 Portunus trituberculatus
CCAAGCCTTTACTGCGTACGTCCCTTGATATCGCTACGATATCACTGTGTCCAATCGGGTTTAACTACGGTCATAACACGCATGTGATCAGGCTCCCGCCACGCTCACTAAGTTCCCGCCATGCTCACTGGGTTCTTACCACGTGCCCAACCAGCGCGCAATACGCTCACGTGACGCAAGCAGGAAGTGCTGCTTCCTGTCACTTCAGTTCTCGCCTCTCTTCTCTCATCAGTGGTTCTCCAGCTCTTACATCATTATATTCATTATCCTCATAACGTCATGCTGCCCAAATTAACTTCAAACTTTCCATCAGTCTGTGGTAATGACCAAACTGGAGCGACTTTTCAAGGTGGAGCTGGTGACGTAGAATATTTTCATTTGGCAACTGACCACCACCACCACCACTGACCAGACGTCCATTTCATCACCAGACACGAGACCTGGGGTGGGGGAGAGGAGAAAAATGTTGTGCTCTGATAAGATATTCTTATTTTTCCTCTTTCTTCTATTCTTTCCTGTCCTCTTTCTCACTCACTTATTCACTCACTCACTCACTCACTCACTCTGAATCCTGTCCTCCACTACCACCACTCCCACCATCAGTTCATTCCTCCACCACGGACACAAACACGTCTTGAAGGAAGGTTAGTCCGCCGCCCAGAGTCACCTCGGCTGTCTGGCTGGCCACCCTGCGTGCCGCGGGACCAGAGGGGCTGTGGTCGGGGTTGCGGGTGTAACACTGTGTATGAATATTGTTTGTGTTTTAATTAAGGCGTGTACACACTTGTTGCATTTCCACGTATCGGATCACCGTTGCGTAGCAGTGTTGACAGGATAGTGCTTCACCGTTGCGTGTCAAAATATGACACAAAGTTACGCAACGGGTTTGATCCGCCATTTTTCGGTATTTTGGCGTCATCTCAAAGGAATGATACACAACTCACCAACCTTCGTGTGTGTGTGTGTGTGTGTGTGTGTGTGTGTGTGTGTGTGTGTGTGTACAAGGAGCGTGGGATCGTCCAGTTGCATGTTCAGTGTTGTCGTGGACGGGCATGATTATTTTTTGCAATTTTGACCCCAATTGCAGACAAACACAAAATCAGTTGTGTGTATCCTTGTCACGTTTTGATACAGTTCCGTCACATGCTGGAATTTCAAGTCAGTCAACACAGTATTGTTTCATTACACATACATAGAGTGTAGACACCCACCAACTCCGTCATTCATTTTTCCTTTTATTGATTTGATGTTCATGAATAAAACTAAACGTGGCCACAGACAACTGCAGATTTGCACTCATGGCTACGGTCAGGAACAAACTGAATGACACTGTTGCATCACTCAACGATGATACACCACCCGGATAGGCAAAAATGGGTACAATACCCTGTTGCATCGTATTGTATCACAGTGTGATACGCAACGATGAAACGATGCGTGGAAATTCAGTAAGTGTGTACACACCTTTAGAAAGTGTTGGTGGTGGTAATGTCAGTGTGGTGTGTATTGGTGGTGGTGGTGGTGATTGTGGTGGTAACTATTGGTGGTGTGTTTGCTTGTTTTGCATCGTGAATATTGATTGATTGAGTGGCTGAAAGATTGACGGATTGATGGATAGATTGCCTGTCTAACTAATAGATTCACTGACTGACTGATATTTGGACTGACTCACTGACTGACTGACTGACTGATTAAATGAATAAAATACTAACTAAATGACTGACTATCTGGCTGACTGACTATTTGGCTAACTGACTGAATGACTGAATGATTGACTAACTGACTGTCTGACACACTGGTTGATTGTCTGTTTGACAAATGGCGCCTGTCCTTGGCAGAAAAAAGCATCGCGCGGTACGAAGGCGCTTAGAAGTGTACCGTAGGATGTATGTGGTGCGCGTGGCCAGGCACGTGTTGCCGTACGCGAGTGTGCACGTGTAGGGACCTGACAAGTGTGTAGAGAAACAATGAAGACGACAGTGGCAAAGGGAATCGGATAAGCGCCTGACACCACGTATATGTCACCCACGATTCCACCCACGCCCACGCCCGTGCTACGTGGGTCCGAAAGCGTGTAGGTTGGGAGGGATGTGTCTTCAGGGACTCCCCGGTTGACACGAAACAGTAGGGAAGGTTGGCGATGCAATTAATGCGGAACTGGCAGTGGTTGTGGTGGTGTTGGTGGTGGTGGTAGTGGTATTTATATGCTTGTGTGAAGATAGATGGATAAGCGGGTAATTTGATGGGTTGATAGATATGTAAATGGACAGTTGGGCAAACAAATAGATAGATGGATAGGCAGGCAGATAGATAAGTCAATAAATTCGTAAATGATTAACAATATAGATGTGCATGTAGATAGAAAAAGTCTATATTCCTCTACTTAGTGTCCTGTCACCCTGGTTTATTGTCAGAAATACTCGTATATCAGGCGGTAGAAATGGTGAATGAAAAATAGTACAGTCTGCCTTTTAAGCACCTTGTTTATTGCCTCGCGGAGTTGCTACACTCGCTGTACAAGATACAATTTAATATTTCCTGCTTTGACAAATAACAAAAGCTGGACACGATAACGAAGAGGAAGATGTCACAATAACCAATAAATCGACATGTTGTATTTGTATAAGCATAGCGTCTCATTAATAAGAGATTTAGTGACAGATAGTTATCATAAACATATATACATGCGTCCTGACTTCACAGATAACCTTTTGCTACGGCAGTAGTCTCTTAGCGGTGGTGGTGGTGAACACAGTTGTGGCGGTGGGCTATACTGACCCATACATCCACACCCACACACACACACACACACACACACACACACACACACACACACACACACACACACACACACAGACACACACACACACACACAAATAAAGTGAAGTGTTGCTATATTACCGACAGTTTTCAAGGAGCACCAAGAGGCAATCAGTATGAGAAACCGTGCAAGCCTTCACCACACTGCCTAATCTTCGTCTATTAAAGGTATTTATAAGGCTATTCACTTAATGTTAGGTTTTCTTTACATATGAGAGTGAAAACAGTACGCAAATATTTTCAAGTAATGGTATAAGGAGCATAAAAAGAGCAAGGCGTCTGTATTACTTTCTCATATTTGTTTCCTTCACTTACCCTCGGCCAAACATGTGTCATAAGGTAGCCACAAAATTTCTCTGTGTGGCTTAATTTTGGTTTGGTGAGATGATAAAGGCTATATATGGATGTCCCGCCGCCGGTGTTGCCTCCAGGCCGCTTCCCCCCCCGACGGTCCCCTAGCCAACACCCTACACCCGCCCTCACCCACCCGTCACCAGCCTGTTGGGTCAATACTTTTTTTCCAATATTTCCTGACGCTAATATTACGCTTCCATGGTATGTTTTTATGGTTTCTATAAATGTTTCGTTGTGTTTGAAGTGTGTTCCGCGCCTGTGCTGGGTAAATATATGGCGTTTAGTGGTGTTTTATGGCGTATGTTAAAGGCTTTTTAACGCTCAAAATTTCCCACCTGGAGTTTTGAGCTTTTTCATTTCAAGGTATAAGTGGGCCTTTATGGTAGCAAAAGAGTGTCTGTCCTCTTTTAAGTGTGAAATCAATCTATTGAGTGAAATATGTGGACTTTGAAATGGTGTTTGGTGCTGTTGTAAAAAGCTCTTATTTTTCTTTATTTTATTTGCTCACGTTTCTGCTTCTCGGTCTAACACGCTGTAGAATGCCCTAAAAGATAGCTCAGACTCCCTGAAATGTGATAAAATACACGCTAAGTGAAAATGGCTTGACTTTATAGGACGTTTTAAGAGATTTATGGGTTAAAATGTTTTTGTACTTTTAACGTACTTAATTTAGACCTTTTTAAAACCAGTTAAGCTGGAGATATTTTGATATTTTGAAAATTAGTTTAAGTATTTATCACGTCATAAAATAACAAGCATTTGGCCGTGGCTTCGTTTTTTGTAAAAGTCATTTTTGAAATGAAATGATTTACGTAATTTAGCCGAGTCACCCCGTTCCCGTTCTCTCTCGGATGACCACAGCCCACCCAGGTAGTGGCTGGCGCCAATTTTCCAAATCCACAGTTCGTCGATATTTTGCCTAATATCTAGTGATTTCTACGTGTTTTCGTGGGTTTCTAGGTTCAGATGTTTAGATAATTGTAGCAGAAAGAGGAAGAAAGTTGAAATAAAGGAGGAGAAAGGGAGAAGGAAGAGGAGCAGCAGCAAAGCCATAATACTTAAGTCACCCTCCATTTCCTGAATATTTTGTCTAATATCTAGTGTTTTGATGTGTTTCTAGGCTCAGACGTGTGGATGGAAGGAGGAGGAGGAAGAAGAAGGAGTAACAATGGAGAAGGATGAAGAAGAAATGAGAAATAAAGGTGGAATAAGAGAAGGAGCCAAGGTGTAATATTTAGGTAAGTTCTTTATAATGCATACTGTTGGTTTTGGGATAGATTTGGGGTATTTTAAACTTGTTCATTAGTTCTGCAGGCTCTCTCTTTCTCTCTCTCTCTCTCTCTCTCTCTCTCTCTCTCTCTCTCTCTCTCTCTCTTAGCTAGCTGATTGTGGTGAAACTCTGCAGTAATACCCTAGATTCTTATACTATTACTACCACTACTACAACAACTACCACTATTCCAGAGGTGCACCATGGCTTGCCACAAGGTCACAACTGGTCCCTGGAGAGCCGCTGGTGGTGACGGGTTGCCTGTGCCCTCTCTGCGGCAAAACTCCACACATACTCCACTCACCAAGTTCCAGAGGGAGAGGTGAGTGTGTGTGTGTGGGAGAGGTGTCTGCAGGTGTGCTGTGAGTGTGGTGGGTGTGTAAATGTGTTTTTTGTATGTTTTTGTAATGTCAACTATAGCTACCTATGTATAGTGTTTATTGTTTTTGGTGTGGGTTGGCTAGGGTAAACTTATTGTGGGCGTTTTCCAGGTGTGATTTAAGGGTTGTTTGTGGAGTGCAGGTGTGTGTGTGTGTGTGTGTGTGTGTGTGTGTGTGTTTTGTTGTGTGATGCAATATTTTTAGGTAATTTTGGGTGCATTTTGGTTAGGTAATGTTTGTCCTGTTTCCTCCATATCTCCCTCCACAGGTTACCTCCAGGCTTTTCCTTCAGTAGACTATTTCCTCCATGTTTCCTCCACCTTCCCTCCAATTTTGAGTCTCCTATCTCACTTCTATGATAGTCAAAATAGTACTTTTCTAAATCTCACTTCAAAACCTGACAATTTTTCTCATTTTTCCCTCCACCACCTCCTTTTCTTTCCTCCATATCTCCCTCCACACACCAAGCTGTGTACTGTGGTGGTGTGTGCAGGTGTGGGAAAGGTTTCTGCAGGTGTGGTGTGTGTGTAATGTGTGTGTGTGTGTTGTTTTTGTTGTGTAAACTACTATATATTTTTGGTGTGTTTTTTTGCATTTTCCAGTGTTTGCAAAGGGTGTGGTTTGCTGGTGTGTGCAGGTGTGAAATGGTGTGTGAAAGCATTTTTTTTCTTACAATTTTGTCTCATAAACCTCATTTTTTCACTTGTTTTGGCCGGAAAATATTTGTCTACTTTTTAAATCCTCCTATTACTACCACCACCACCACCACTGTCCAACCACACCCACAACCACCACAAACAACCAACATTACCACATCAGATGCTCACAAAACCACACCATTTCACTACCACACCACTACCTCCTCCCTACAGGATCACCGGCCGTACTAAAGGAAGTGGCTCTATGTAGGGATGGAACATGGCAACTGCACCAGCTGGGACACACCTAGCCAACTGTGAGTATTGAAGGCTGTTTTAAGGCTGTTTTGGGTTGTTTTAGGGTGTTTGAAGACTTTGAGGGTGTTTTAAGGCTGTTTCAGGATGTGTAATGCTGTTTTAGAGTGTTTTAAGGCTGTTTCAGGATATGTAATGCTGTTTTAGAGTGTTTTAAGGCTATTTTAGGGTGTTTAAGGCAGTTTTAGGCTGCTTTAAGGGTGTTTAACCCATTAACACCCAGACCTATTTCCCGTGTTGAGATTGTAGTACTTTTTGGCAAGCTGTGTGTTTGTAACCTAACCAAGACATGCTGAAGGAAAAATCATGATAACTTGCGTCAAAGCCTAAGTGAGTTGCAGAGGGTGACATAAATGATCCAGCAGGCGGATCAGTTAGCGTCTCGGCCCCATTGCATATACTTACCTTAGTAAAGGAAAAATCCAGGTTTCTATACTTTTTTCGTAGTATACTTAGCATCTGCGTATTTTTCTAGTTACAAATTGGGCTAATTGTAATGTTTCAAATTTGTTCCTTTTTATTCATAAATTGTACATGAGCAAAAATGAGTCCTAATACTTGGCATACACATATTTCTCTTTTATATCACTTTCTGCTGCACTGCTGCTATTCATCCACAAAATATACATTACTGTATTTGTTGCTATGAACATTCGACCTCATATTCATGTACGTGTGTGGAAATTTGCAAAACACTCCATGCACAGTGCGACGTCACACTTCAACAGTACAGGTCAAATTTGTAGCAATAACCCTCATCACCACAAAGCGACCTCAGCTTGTACCCAAACCTGATGGATGGGCTTCCCCCTGATCAATTGCTTGAGGCCATCATGACCATAGTATCTCACCATCATTTCATCAACAGATAAAGTCTTATGGAACACACCATACTGCTGGAATGAAGAATTTAGCATATCAATCAGGGGCCGGACTTTGAAAGCCTTGTCTGTGCAATCTTGTGGGCGACTGTTGTTGTCTTGTACATGTAGGTACGCTTTTATCTTCAAGTACTTGTTCCTGGATAGAGCTTAATTGTTTGACAGTATTTTGAGCCACATCATCAGCATCAGACCAGTAAAGTGGTTCGCTAGGAAGAGTGACGTACCCAGAATAGATCAGGAAGCCAATGAAGGCTTTTGGTTCATGGTCTTCCAAGCTAAACAGGGGATCATTTTTCACTGTGTGTGCATAACGGATTGTTTCTCGCTTTATGAGCGCAAAGATGTCGTCGGTGAAATATCCTCAAAGATGTCAACTGGTGTGTGACCGTCAAGTTGTTGGTGCAGTTTGGCCTTCAGCTTTTCGGTTTGGTTTGACATCTCACCCCACTTGGAGTACCGTGGTATCATGTGCCTGGAAGTAGAAACAGCACTTTAGTAAATATTTAGCATTACATGCATTTCCAAGTTAAAACTCCAACAGTAATGATGAAAAATCAATGAATTAGTGTTTGAGTAATTCTGGCCACAGACAAATACCTGAGTAAACATGACATAAAGAATCTGGTGAATACACGTTAATCATCATCATATTACTTTATTAACACAAAACATGACATAATACTAAACAAATAACTAACGCTAACCTTCTTACTCCACACTGGTGTATCAACACAGTCCAGACGTCGTTTTTTCTTCATTCCTTGGCCAGGTTTGTGTGGTATGAATTTCAATGGCACCAGGGACATCTTTTACCATTGGTATAAGTGTATTATCATCATCAACTTCATCCTCATCACTTAGATCATCATCAGGAGGAATGTTCACCAAGTCTATTATTACTTCTGCATCATGATCAACGTTGAACTCCTCACTACATAACAAGTGTGTAGCTTCTTGCACACTGAGGCATTTCACAGGAGCATTAGACATATTTCGCAGCTGTTGAGCAAAATAACTTTTCAAGCTAGTAAGTATATGCTCTGTAAAGTATTCATTCACAATATCAGAGAATCAGGAGGATGTATACAGTACGTCTACAGGCAACTGTGCTGCTGTGCTGCTGTGAATCTCACACTGGGTGACTGATAACGGTTCCGCCCAGTGGACCATATTTGTCACCTCTAATTGTAGTGAACTTGCAATTCGGTAGATGGTGTGATAGGGCAGATAATTCAACTGACATGTCATGTAGAAAGTGTTGTGCTTGTATAGTGAAAAGGATCAAGAAATATGACATACACTTCATCACCATTTTTTACTGAACATGAACAAAAATTCACAAAATTCAATCCTCCTAATGACGTGACCACTGGGGAGATTTGAATGTCGTTGCTATAAATAGGTCCTCCCACTTCTGCTTACTGTAAGAACACTTTTCTAAACTCAATTTGCTCAGCATGTTTAAGATACAGGCCATCAAAGACAGATCACCAAACATGATCCACTGGGCGGTAATTGGTTAAGGCTGTTTTAGTGCTTTTTAGGGCTGTTTAAAGGCTATTTGAGGGTGTATTAGGGTGTTTAAGACTGTTTTTGGCTGTTTTAAGGCTATATTAGGGTGTTTTAAGGGTGTTTCAAGGTATTTTAAAATTTTTGCTCCTGAGGCGATGAAGTAATGCACGCCATCGCTCCATCAGTGCTTCATCTACTCGCTTTGTGTGTTTTTTATGGTTCAGTGACAAAGTGACTAACTGTTTTCAGGGACACTGGGTACGGTGGCTTGGGGGGAGGGACCGTGTGGCCTGAGGGGAGGGGTGGTGGCCGGCGGGCAGTGTGTTACTGACCAGTGTGGTGTAATGGTGTTGTCATTGTCACCCTTGAGGGATTCTGAGGGTGAGCTGGCTCTATTAGATGAATTACAGGATTCTGAGGACAATGAGAGTCAATCAGAAGGCCTCATTAGTGACTCACATGAGGAATATTTGCCAGAAAAGGACAGTGAGGCCAGGAGCTCCCAGGAAGAAAGTGATGGAAGTGGTGAGGATGACAATTAAGGGAGATGGAAAGCATATATGTTGGTTTAGAAGAGTGGGCACTGTCCCCAAGAAACCATCCCGCGTGCTCGCCTTGATTCCCGGCTCCCACTTCACAGCTCCTCCACCCAGCTGATTTGACGTCACATATATGAAGCCACGCTATTGGTCAGAGAGAGAGAGAGAGAGAGAGATATGAAAATGCATAAGGAGAGAGAGAGAGAGAGAGAGAGAGAGAGAGAGAATGAATATGGAAACGCATAAGGAGAGGGAGAGAGAGAGAATATGTAAACGAATAAGGAGAGAGAGAGAGAGAGAGAGAGAGAGAATATGAAAACGAATAAGGAAGGAGAGAGAGAGAGAGAGAATATGGTAACGAATAAGGCAGCGTTTCTCAATCTTTTTAGCCTTGCGTAACCCTTCAAATACATGACATGTCTCAAGGAACCCCTACACAAAAACAAAATTATATACCATATATTTCTCTTTTAATGTGATGTCAAATCCGCTGGGTGGAGGAACTGCGAAGGGGGACCGGGAATCGAGGCGAGCGCATGGGATGGTTTCTCGGGGACAGTGCCGAAGAGTGTATGGTTTTAAATGTGGACATGGAAGTGTGGAGGATGAGGAGCGGCCAGGCAGCCCTGCACTGCATGCTTCCCTCCATACTTTCTCTGTCTTATCTGATCCCTTTGCTGACCAGCGTCCCGGTACTGGTCCGGTCCTGACTGAGGATTTTTGTGGCTTTGATCCTGATGTACCAAGGAATGACATGAGTGGTCTGCACTGCTTCCAGCTCTTCATGTCAGACGAGGTGGTACAGTCGCTGTGTGCGTGGACCAGTGTCCCGGCAGCCAAGCGTTTTGTGGACAACCCAAAATATATTACAAAAAGTTTATGGCAAAAAAGTGGCTTCATGTCACAAGGGATGAAATGAATGTCTTCTTACGTCAGCACCCCAACAGAACACGGTGCGGGGGTGGGGTTGTGCAGTGCGGGGGTGGCGGAGTCGCTGACAAAGGGTTCATGATAGATGTGCCATTTTGTAAGGTTTTCACACATAAATATCTTTTTTTATTTATTAATTTTTTATTAGTACTCAGCATGTAGCTAATATGTGCATTTCCATTGTGTTTTAACGGGCTAAAGAAGGCATTATGGGTATCTCCTATCTCAAAGCCCACCAACTATTTGACTGCTAGTGTTCTTATTGATGTAGTGATAATTACTCCTGCAGTGTATCACTTGTGTCACTATGTATCTTGTATTATCACTTCACTTATTCACTTATTCTCTATGTGTCACTGTCAAGCACTTCACTTACTTACCCACTGCTTCAATAACACTCTGAATTTATGGCCTCCGCACACTGAAACACTAAGGTCTCTCTCTCTCTCTCTCTCTCTCTCTCTCTCTCTCTCTCTCTCTCTCTCTCTCTCTCTCTCTCTCTCTCTCTCTCTCTCTCTCTCTCTCTCTCTCTCTCTCTCTCTATTAATCCAGTTTTATTTATTTCAGATTGTGTTAAGAATATGGAGAAAGACGGACCAAGGCAAGAAGAGGAGGAGGAGGAAGAAGAGGATCAGGAACAGGAACAGGAAGAAGAAGAAGAAGAAGAAGAAGGAAGAGGTGGAGGAATATGAGAAGAGGAGGAGAAGAAGAAGAGAGAAAAGAAAAGGTAAAATAATAAATATTGTCATTTCATAAAGTTTTGCTATTTCAATTCTCTCTCTCTCTCTCTCTCTCTCTCTCTCTCTCTCTCTCTCTCTCTCTCTCTCTCTCTCTCTCCTCTCTCTCTCTCTCCTCCTCCTCCTCCTCCTCCTCCTCCTCCTCCTCCTCCTCCTCCTCCTCCTCCTCCTCCTCCTCCTCCTCCCCTGCTAATACTATTACTATTATTACTATCCCAGTGTGACCTGTGTGACCTCTGACCTTTTGCCGCAGGACTCCTTGGACTGCGACTTCACTGTGACCCGAGAGGAGGTGGCCACTCAACGCTGAGGTCACACGGCTCCCTTCCTTATGCAGGTCAGTGGTGTGGTGTGTGGTGTGGGGAGGTGTGGTCGGGTTAGGTAGGTTGGGTTAGCCTGGGTAAGATTTTGAAGCCTATTTTAGGCAGTTTGGCATGTTTGGAGGGTATTTTTAAACAGTTTGGCATGTTTTGAGAGCATTTTGAGACAGTTTGGCATGTTTTGAAAGCATTTTGAGACAGTTTGACATGTTTTGAGGGCATTTTAAGACAGTTTGGAGGGCATATTGAGATAGTTTGGTATGTTTTGAGGGTATATTAAGAAAATTTTGGAGGTTTTTAGGGAAATTGAAGACAGTTTGGCAGATTTGGAGGGCATATTAAGGTAGTTTGTTATGTTTTGAGGGAAATTTGAGACAGTTTAGCTGGTTTTGAGGCCATGGTAAAATAGTTTGGCATGTTTTGAACACATTTTAAGACAGTTTGGCATGTTCTAAGGGCATATTAAGACAGTTTGACATGTTTTCATGACATATTAAGAGAGTTTGGCAGATTTTAACTGCAATTTAAGAAAGTTTGACAGGTTTTGATGGCATTTTAAGACAATTTGGCAGGTTCTGATGACATTTTAAGACCACTGCTTCAATAACACTGAATTTATGGCCTCCACACACTAAAACACTAAGGTCTCTCTCTCTCTCTCTCTCTCTCTCTCTCTCTCTCTCTCTCTCTCTCTCTCTCTCTCTCTCTCTCTCTCTCTCTCTTCTGAGGACATTTTAACCCTTGGCTTACGGTGGATGAATTTATTTTCCGTTCCCTACTCACGGGTAATTTTGAAATATCAGAAATATCAGTTGGTTTCAGTCACTATATGATCCAGTAATTCATTATCGAGCAATGCCAAGAAATAATGACACAGCCCCGCGCCAATCTTCAAATGTCAAGCGGGAAAAATCATGATTACCGATACGATCGCCGTCTCTCTGGACGGAACAATATCATCATTCATGTACGATCACCGTAAGCCAAGAAGGGTTAAGATAGTTTGTCAGGTTTTGAGGACATTTTAACACAATTTGACATCTCCTCCTCCTCCTCCTCCTCCTCCTCCTCCTCCTCCTCCTCCTCCTCCTCCAATCCTCCTCCTCCTCCTCCTCTGCTAATACAATTACTATTATTACTATCCCAGTGTGACCTGACCTGTGTGACCTCTGACCTTTTGCCACAGGACTTCACTGTGACCCGAGAGGAGGTACCTCGGCCACTCAACGCTGAGGTCACACGGCTCTCTTCCTTATGCAGGTCAGTGGTGTGGTGTGAGGTGTGGGGAGGTGTGGTTAGGTTACATTAGGTTAGGTTGGGCAGTTAAGGTTTTGAGGGAATTTTGAGGCAGTTTGTCATGTTTTGAGGGTATATTTAAACAGTTTGGCATATTTTAAGGGCATTTTAGATAGTTTGGCATGTGTTGAGGGTATTTTGAGACAGTTTGATGTGTTTGGTGGGCAGTTTAAGACAGTTTAGTATATTTTGAGACAGTTTGGCATGTTTGAGGATATTTTAAAACAGTTTGACATGTTTTATGGCCATATTGAGATAGTTTGGCATGTTTTAAGGGCATTTTGAGAGTTTGACATTTTTTTAGGGCATTTTAATACATTTTGGCAGGTTTTGAGAGCAATTTAAAACAGTTTGGCTGGTTTTCAGGGTATATTAAGACAATTTGAGAGGTTTTGAAGTGAATTGAAGACAGTTTGGCAGGTTTTCAGGGCATATTAAGACAGTTTGGTATATTTTGAGGGCAATTTTAGACAGTTTGGCAGGTTTTGAGGCCAATTTAAGATAGTTTGACATGTTTTGATGGCATTTTAAGACAGTTTGGCAGGTTTTGAGGGCATATTAAGGCAGTTTGGCAGATTTTGAGTGCAATTTATATATATATATATATATATATATATATATATATATATATATATATATATATATATATATATATATATATATATAGTTAGGCATTTTGCATTATTGTAAATAACAGCATATTCTTATTTGATTTATAATTAACAGTGGTAGTGGTAGCCTTTTCCAAGATATCATACTGGAATAGGTGGAAGCTTGAATTATATATGTATATTGATTTTAATGCAAGTTTAATTTTTGAGTTACTTGTGTTAACCTAAGGATGTAAAATTTCCATAACTAAGAAAGTAACAATTCTGTTTTGTAATCATGTGCATTGTGTATAATTTGTTGCATATTAATTATTTAAGATCATAGCAATACACTAGAAATTTAGAATAAACTAAAATTTTTCTATTTAATTGAAAAGATTAGGTGAAAGCTCATTTTTCTGAATTGGTCTACTAATGTGTAAGTACATCTTTAATTTGAGACAGATTTGGCATGTTATGAAGCCATTTTAAGGCAGTTTGTCATGTTTTGAGGACATTTTAAGACAGTTTGGTATGTTTTGAGGGCATTTTAAGATAGTTTGCCAGGTTTTGAGGAAATTATAAGACAGTTTGATATGTTTTGATAGGATTTTAAGACAGTTTTGCATGTTTTGAGGTCAGTTAAAAAAGTTTGACATGTTTTAACGGCATTTGAGTTGCGTTCAGTTCAGTTTACAAAATAGTGAAGGTGACTCAATATAAACAGTGCACCTCTCATTACAGGAAAGTCAAGTCCCTGAATGCTGCCAAGGAGAGACACTGCTGCTGGAACACTGCACCACCAAGCCAAGACAAGACAAGCGACAACACAACACAAGCCTTCTACAACACCTACAGCCATCAGCAACACCCAGAGTACAAGACAACACCTGGAGCCATGAAGAATAGTTAGGATAGATTAGCAGTTTGGCATTTTTAATTATAAGGACATTTTAAGACCATTTGACATGTTTTTATGGTATTTTAAGACCATTTGGCATGTTTGTATGGTATTTTAAGACCATTTGGCATGTTTTTATGGTATGTTAAGACCATTTGGCATGTTTTATGGTATGTTAAGACCATTTGGCATGTTTTATGGTATGTTAAGACCATTTGGCATGTTTTATGGTATTTTAAGACCATTTGGCATGTTTTATGGTATTTTAAGACCATTTGGCATGTTTTATGGTATTTTAAGACCATTTGACATGTTTTTGGTATTTTATGGTATTTTAAGACCATTTGGCATGTTTTTATGGTATTTTAAGACCATTTGGCATGTTTTTATGGTATTTTAAGACCATTTGGCATGTTTTTATGGTATTTTAAGACCATTTGGCATGTTTTTATGGTATTTTAAGACCATTTGGCATGTTTTTGAGGGCATTTGAAGAAAGTTTGGCTATGGTAATACCCTTTTTGACATTAACCCTTCAGTACCATGACACATTTCCATATTCCTTGTGGTGACTATTTGGTGATTTTGTACAGCTTCACAAACTCATGTGGGGATGAAAATTGTGAAGACTGTGGCCATTAATTTTGTGACCTTCATAGACCTTCAATAATGTCAATAAAATGGTCTAATGGTGCACAAATCTCAAGGTAAAATGTGTCCCAGTACTGAAGGGGTTAAGAAGGGTGTATGGAGGTGACAAGATTAATGGGCACAGTCTTCACTATTTCAATCCCCCACATGAGTTTGTGAAGCAAGTGTTGGATTCTCTGGACAAAGATGCAGTGTGCTTGTTAAGAGATTGACTCAGCACTCACTCACTCCTTCACTTACTGAACTCAGAGGAATGAAGAATGTGCATTGTTGCTGCTTGTGTGTCAGACAAAGGCCTGTATTCACAAACACTTTGGTGTCTCAACAACACGCCTTCCAAGGCCACAGAGATCACTGGCAGGGTTTTCATGAGTGTTTCTCCACTTAATATTGTAGAAATGTCACTCTGCCTCAGGAACCATAAAATACCCTTATTCTCTCACCACCACTGTTTTCCAAGGCCACACAGATGACTGGCAGGGTTTTCAAGACTGTTTCTCCACTTAATAATACAGAAATCTTGTCATTCTGCCTTTACAACTCTCTCTCTCTCTCTCTCTCTCTCTCTCTCTCTCTCTCTCTCTCTCTCTCTCTCTCTCTGACTCTTTCTCTCTTCTCTCTCTCTCTCTCTCTATCTCTCTCTCTCTCTCTCTCTCTCTCTCTCTCTCTCTCTCTCTCTCTCTCTCTCTCTCTCTCTCTCTCTCTCTCTCTCTCTGAAAAGATCTAATGGTACACAAATCTCAAGGTAAAAATGTGTCCCAGTACTGAAGGGGTTAAATAGTGAAGACTGTGGCTATTAATCTTGTCAATAGACCTTTCCCAGTAATGTCAATAAAATGGTCTAATGGTACACAAATCTCAAGGTAAAAATGTGTCCCAGTACTGAAGGGGTAAAATAGTGAAGATTATGGCCATTAATCTTATGCCTTCAATAGATCTTTTCAAGTGTCAATAAAATGGTTTAATGGTACACAGATCTCAAGGTAGAAATATGTCCCAGTACTGAAGGGGTTAAAATAGTGAAGACTTGCCATTATTCTTCTGCCCTCTATAGACCTTTCCTGATGTCAATAAAATGTCTAATTGTACACAAATTTCAAGGTAAAAATGTTGAAGGGGGTTAAAATAGTGAAAAATGTGGCCATTAGTCTTCTGACGTCTATAGATCTTTCCTACTGTCAATAAAATGGTCTAATGGTACACAAAATCTCAAGATGTCCTAGTATTAAAGGGGTTAAAATAATGAAGAATGTGGCCGTTAATCTTCTGACCTCTGTAGACCTTTCCTAATGTCAATAAAATGGTCTAATGGTACAGAAATGTCAAGGTAAAAATGTGTCCCAGTACTGAAGGGGTTAAAATAGTGAAGACTGTGACCATTAACCTTCTGATGTCTATAAACTTTTCCTAATATCAATAAAATGGTTTAATGGTACACAGATCTCAGGGTAAAATGTGTCCCAGTACTGAAGGGGTTGAAATAGTGAAGACTGTGAGCATTAATCTTGTGATCTCCATACACCTCTCCATTTTATTGATATTAGCAAGGTTTAATGGTGGTAAAAGGTGTCAGTACTGAGGAAATTGAAGACTGGCCACAATCTTGTGATCTCCATACACCTCTCCATTTTATTGATATTAGCAAGGGTCTATGGTGGTCAAAGGATTAATGGCAGCCTTCACTATTTTAATCAGTACTGGGACACATTTTTACCTTGAGATTTGTGTACCATTAGACCATTTTAATGACATTAGCAAGGGTGTATGGAGGGCACAAGATTAATGTGTGTGTGTTTTAAAATGTTGTTTTCATGTATATTATTACTATTTGATTGTTTACTTTGATTGCTCTCTCTCTCTCTCTCTCTCTCTCTCTCTCTCTCTCTCTCTCTCTCTCTCTCTCTCTCTCTCTCTCTCTCTCTCTCTCTCTCTCTCTCTCTCTCTCTCTCTCTCTCTCTCTCTCTCTCTCTCTCTCTCTCTCTCTCTCTCTCTCTCTCTCTCTCTCTCTCTCTCTCTCTCTCTCTCTCTCTCTCTCTCTCTCTCTCTCTCTCTCTCTCTCTCTCTCTCTCTCTCTCTCTCTCTCTCTCTCTCTCTCTCTCTCTCTCTCTCTCTCTCTCTCTCTCTCTCTCTCTCTCTCTCTCTCTCTCTCTCTCTCTCTCTCTCTCTCTCTCTCTCTCTCTCTCTCTCTCTCTCTCTCTCTCTCTCTCTCTCTCTCTCTCTCTCTCTCTCTCTCTCTCTCTCTCTTGAAAAGTTGTTTCTCTCTCTTCTCTCTCTCTCTCTCTCTCTCTCTCTTTGTGAAATATTTGTTGAAATTGTTTAAAAATAATTTGTGAAGTTGAAATTTCTTAAAATTTTGCAAAGTTGAAAATTCATGTTAATGTTTATTGTATATTATAAATTGATGTTAATATTTATTGTATATTAAGTTGAAATTTATTGTAGACTTGAATTAAATTTTTATATATTATTTATTATTAAGTTGAAAATCATTGTAGACAATTTTTTTTATACTTAAGTTGAAAATTTGTCTATTTATTGTCTAGACTTTTTCATCATAGGATTTTGCTCACTTTTTATACTCAGTTTTTATTTTTAAGTTGAAAATTTGTGTAGACTTTCTCTGTATTCTTTGTATATATATTGTTTTATTCAGTTGAAAATATTTGTGGTTTTTTTTTTCAGGCAATGTGTAATAATGTCAAAAATTGAATAAAAGTGTAGGGAGACTCTTGTATTTAATTTTAGCTCCAATATGCATCCACCTTATCTCCGGAGACTCTTTAGAGTATTTTCGACTTAGTACGATTTAGGGCCCGTTTTCGGCTTTTTTTTTTTTAGATTTTCTAGATTTTTACCATTTTTACCATTTTTAGTGTTTTTTTGGCCAGTAGTGCTGCTGTATTTTATGTAGTACGATTTTTAGGGCCCGTTTTTCGGCTTTTTTTGCCATTTTTTCTAGATTTTTCCTAGATTTTTACCATTTTAGTGTTTTTGGCCAGTAGTGCTGTATTTTATGTAGACCGTTTGAAGATTTTTCAGCCAGATGGTATTTTGGGACCATTTTTACATTAAGTTATTGATGTCATGTAACTTTTTCGCTTTAGTTTCATTTCCTAACAACCACTTTTTTTATTGTATTGCTTATGATAATAAATAGAAAAAGCTTCAAATCTAGCGCGTTTTATTTCTGGGGTGATCGTTTAGAGCGAGTGTAGGTGGTGGTCAATGGAGGCAATATTGGTGTCAGACGGATCCAAGCCAGCTTGAGGCGACTACTCACTGAAACCACCCACAACCCACAAATATTCCCAGGAAAGGAAATTTACCGAAACAAAAGATTTTTTTTTACACATTATTATTCAGTAGTGACAACAGATCCAAGTACAGTGACACCACCATAATGAGGTGGTAGTGGCAGCAAGCGTTGAATAGGAGGATGTCTGCTATGCGAAGCTGAATCTCTGGACTGCGGTGGTGGAGTTAGTGGTGGTGGTGTAGCAGGTGTTTGCCAGGCCGCTGCGAGGCGAAGTCCCTCAGTGCCAGTAGCTGCGACGGCGACACGTGTATTAGCGGGACGGCAGTGAAGGCCCAATGCGAGGCAGTGCCCCTCCGAGTAGCGGTAGCAGCGGCGGCGGCAACGGTCAATGTAGGCGCAGTGCGAAGCCAGAGAGAGTCCTTCCCTGATGGTGCAGGACGCACGGGATCGCTGCAGTCACGGCTTCGGATCACCAACTCCTGTAATGGAGAAAAATTAACTGATTATCTCCATATGTACCACGCCACACTGTCCTACAATACACACTTCACTGCCTCAGTCAGCCTCTCACTCGCCCTCCTCGATCGTTATTCCACTTACACTCCAGTTACACCCTTCTCCCTCGTTCTCCTCCCAGCGTCTCCCGTGTGACGTAGCATCCTGGCCCTTCACCATCCTGACACTCCCATCCCTTCATTCTCACATCTCCCACGCCAGTCTCAGTAAACCACACCACGTCAAACCCCCTCAAACTTACCCCCCCCCACACCCGATCCTCACACCCACACAACCAATCTTGCCACACATTCATCTACCTGGTTAGTGGAATCTTCCGTGTCTGCCGTCATCTGTAGGTTCTCGTCTCCAATCCTCCGCCTCACCACACCTGCCTCGCCTCTATCACCCACTCATCCAGCCAGTCTCCCTCAACGGCGGCAGCGGCGGTGGCGGTCGTTAAGAGTAGACCGTGTGCGCGATGCAATCTTACGGCGGAGGCTTCTAGAAGTGTTGGTAGTGAGCGTTGTCCGTCAAAGTGCAAGGTAGACGAGGCTCATTACCGCTGTGGAGTCAGGCCTTTGGATCGTCAACGCCTGTAATGGACAAGAATAAGCATGAACAAAGCAGTACCTTGTTTACTTGTTCACTAATTATCCCTACAGCTAACAAGCAAGATTACCCTAAGCAAACTCCTTCACTGCCTCAATCAGCCTTTCACTCTTCATTCTACGTATTCTTACCACCACCACCACCACCATACCATCACAAAAACATGAACAGCAGTATCTTTTCACTAATTATCTCTAAATGACCAACACCACACATTCCCTTCACGTCTTCACTTCCATCCATAATGTGCCCAAACTCACTCTAAACACTTTATTCCCCATCTGTCTGTCCTAAAACTCAACCATTGCCTCAGCCAACCTTTCACTCGTCTCTACTCAGTTACACGTCTTCACAGTGCCCTAACCCAGCCAAACACTCGCACCACACCATCCATCCCTTCTGTCTTCTATTTTATCACACTGCATTCAGTTAGTTCCCACTCTGCCTCCTCTTGCCACGAGCCATTCACGCTCACTTCATTCCTCCCAGCCATTCTCAACCCTCCCCACACACACAACCCCTCCCACCGTCACTCGTGAACCTCGAACCATTTACGCCAGCCTACCACTTCAAGAACTAATTTCATGGTTATATCCCCAAACTTATCGTTATGCTACCACATCTCGCTTCTAATGCACGTACCTTGAAACACCAGCCTCGTTACGTTAGGAAATCTTGTCCACTCATTCTTTTCGCCGATTCTGGTACCTATTCTATAACGAGGGAACCACAATGACTAACCTGAAACATTTTAGCCTCAAATACAACTTACTTAAAGGAGTTCTATAGTAACGCGACCCGTTTAATCCCTTCAGCACCAAGCCGCATTTTCATATTCCTTCTGTTACTATTTGGTGATTTTATACAACTTGAGAAACCTTGTGACATCCATACACGCTTTGTAATATCAATAGAATGATCTAATCGTACACACATCTCAAGGTGAAAATGCGTCACAGTACTGAAGAGGTTAAGCGTAATTCTTCCTTCCTACACAACTACAATGACCACGAAAACACTACACTTGTTACAGCCATTACACAAATCTATTCTGAACCCACGTTACTCTAACCACACTAGTGAATGAACGACCATCTGCCCTTATTGACATCTACAAGTAAATTTAACATCCACACGTAGCGATGGTTCCTGATACATCCTACATTGACAGACAGACATCGTACAATTAACCTTCCAATAGACGCAGTGCACATCCTACACATACCCAGTTATCCTTTATCATTCAACATTCCTAACAACCTTCAAGTTACTGACTAACAATTTCCTATCACCACTGCAGTGTCAACGCGCACACAACACCCAACACCTCACACCTACACTATTCGTTTACATAAAAACCACTAACCTCTCCTCCTCTGTGCTGTGCTGTGCTGTGGTGGTCCGATAATCTCACAGCAGCGGCACGTCACCTCGCCGCACGAAGACCCACGTAGATCAAGCTTCCCGTTGCTGTTCCTGCCGCTGCTGAACGTCACGCCCACGACAAGACACAGACGGACACTGGGCTGCGTACACTCGAGGGTCGGTGGTGGCGTGGTGGCTGGAGAGATGTAGCGAGCGTGGTGTCTGGATTAATACTGTTCCAGCTACTGCTGACGTTGCTTCGTTCTTGTCTCACCCCCCCCCAACCTGCCAATAAGGAAAGAGCAACTTGAGGGCAAACGAGCATATGAAACGCTGCCAGTGAACCTAACCACTGGTCCACCACCTGGATATAAACTAGCCACGCTCTTTAACTCCTTCCAAACCAACCATTACACACACTCAATTGCATTAATTTGTTTCATCAAGCATTCTCACCTTCCGTGTAGTACTTACAATATACACGATTTTTTTTTTATCATTATGTTGTAACAGTTTGAAGCTTCCTTCGTAATAAATGATTATGATAAGATGATAATAATAATATTCTCTCTCTCTCTCTCTCTCTCTCTCTCTCTCTCTCTCTCTCTCTCTCTCTCTCTCTCTCTCTCTCTCTCTCTCTCTAAGTGAACCCTGCCTGTAAATCAACGAATAAAAAAAAAAAAAAAACGTATCATTAACGAAAAATTGATTATGAAAGATAATAATTCTCTCTCTCTCTCTCTCTCTCTCTCTCTCTCTCTCTCTCTCTCTCTCTCTCTCTCTCCTCCAAGTGAACCTTGCCTGTAAATCAACGAATAAAAAAAAAAAAAAAAAAAAAGTATCATTAACGGGAAATGAGTATAATATATAATAACAATTTCTCTCTCTCTCTCTCTCTCTCTCTCTCTCTCTCTCTCTCTCTCTCTCTCTCTCTCTCTCTCTCTCTCTGAACCTCTCCTGTAAGTGAACCCTGCCTGCAAATCAACGAATCAATATTAAAAAAAATTAGTAAAAACGTATCATGAACGGATCACTTTTCTAAGGAAGCTTGAGTTGAATTGAGTTGTAAAGACGGAAATGCAACACGTTAGAAGAATGGATAGCTAACCCTTTCAGTACCGTGACACATTACGATATCCATGCTCTACGCTTACTACTGGGTGACTTTATACAGCTTCACAAACTTACGTGGGGATTAAGATAGTGAAGACTGTGGCCATTAACGAGAGTGGTGATGGAGCTGGTGCGATTGTTAGCCAGTCAGGCAGTTAGGCAGGAGCGAGGAGGCATTAAGCTACCTCTCTTAATGAACCCCTTCAGTACTGGGACACATTTTTACCTTGAGATTTGTGCACGGTTAGACCATTTTGTTGACATTACCAAGGGTCTTTGGAGGTCACCAAGTTAATGACCTGCAGGGCTGGAGCTGGTGACCTATGCTTCTTTGAATTATTACACCGCCGATAATGGTGATTGTAGTGATGATGATAATGATATGATGATGATGATGATGGTGATAATATAGTAGTAGTAGTAGTAGTAAAATAATAATATTAAATAAATAAATAAATAGATAAATAAAATAATAATGATAGTAGTAGTAGTAGTAGTAGTAGTAGTAGTAGTAAATAATAATAATAAATAAATAAATAAATAAATAAATAAAATAATAATAATAGTAATAGATAGTAGTAGTAGTAGTAGTAGTAGTAGTAGTAGTAGTAGTAATAATAATAATAATAATAATAATAATAATAATAATAATAATAATAATAACACTAACAACCACTCACAACAACAATCACTAATGCCACAACAATCAGGCGATGAGAGTAAAGGTGAGGACAGTCAGTTAGAAAAGAAAGATAGGTAAGAGGAACAGCCAGCCTATCTAAGACAATATATGTATGTGAAGCTTACCTATACTGCTGACTTGGAGGGAGTTACCAGCAGGGGGGGAGAGGAAAACTGGCGGAGAATACTGAAGACGCCTCATTTCATAGGGAGTGTTTATATTGTTTTAATGTGATGATGTGTGAAGATTCCCAGTTTAGATTAGTAGAAGTAAATGACAGAGCCAGGATGTTCAGTCTATAGAAGTGAGGGAACAGTTGAGTGTCATTGAAGAAGACGAGATAACTGGTGTGTGTGTGTGTGTGTGTGTGTGTGTGTGTGTGTGTGTGTGTGTGTCACTGTTGTTTGATCTGCTGCAGTCTCTGACGAGACGGCCAGACGTTACCCTACGGAACGAGCTCAGAGCTCATTATTTCCGATCTTCGGATAGGCCTGAGACCAGGCACACACCACACACCGGGACAACAAGGTCACAACTCCTCGATTTACATCCCGTACCTACTCACTGCTAGGTGAACAGCACCTACACGTGAAAGGAGACACACCCAAATATCTCCACCCGGCCGGAGAATCGAACCCCGGTCCTCTGGCTTGTGAAGCCAGCACTCTAACCACTGAGCTACCGGGTGTGTGTGTGTGTGTGTGTGTGAATGAGCGTGTGTGAATGAGTGTGCGTACGTGAGTGCGTGCGTGATGAGCAGCGTGCGTCCAGCGAGCGCCTACATTAAGCCTTATCGTCCACCACCACCACCACCACAACAGTCGTCAACGGGCGGGGCACCTTCACAAATTTTAAACGTGTTTTGTGCGTGTAAGGACGAGTTCCTGTGCGTGTCATCACGTAACTCACGCCTCGGAAAGTAGTAATAGTAGTAGTAGTAGTAGTAGTAGTAGTAGTAGTAGTAGTAGTAGTAGTAGTAGTAGTAGTAGTAGTAGGGAAAGATTGTGGGTCCTCTTGGGTGCGACGATGCCACTGCTATAACAGTACCTTCTTCAAAGAAAACGGAGTGATGATCGTTCTCTACTTCACTAAAAGAAGTCAGAAGAGACCCAAATACCTATGCAGCTATATAGTACATTAAATGCAATAAAGATTCTGGTTATATACATGAAAATGAGACAAGTAATTTACATGTTTGTCAAATAAGTGCACATACGAGTAGAAACAGAGTAATATATTGAGTGGTTCCTTGCTTGAGTCAAAGGTAAGAGTGTTGCCCGATTTGCTTTCTCTTGCAAGAAATATCTATTAAGGCGGAATATGAATGCCTTGGTCTGGCTGCGCAAGACAGTGTATGACGGGGAAGCGTCAGGGGGTCCTTCCATGGTGGTGAATGCCTTGGTCTGGCTGCGCAAGACAGTGTATAACGGGTAAGCGTCAGGGGGTCCTTCCATGGTAATGACCAGAGAAGTGAAGCGACACGTGCGTGGCGACCTGACTCACCCCCCCAACCTCCACGGGAAATTCCACCTGGGTCGTGAGTGGCAACGTCGCCTGACCTGATAATTATGACACATCACCGTCCATGTATATGAACTAGCTTAATTTATTTTCGTATATGACAATTATCTTTATCATCTACCACTTAATTAAGGTTTCTGAATGTTCTGAGAACGTTATATTTTTTTTATAATGCTATGACTACAGGACAGTGAGTAGCTTGTTTTTATTGGAGATTTGGCATAGTCTCACGGCAGACATGGCCAACGCCCTATGGGTAGGTACGGATGGGTATTATTATTATTATTATTATTATTATTATTATTAGTAGTAGTAGTAGTAGTAGTAGTAGTAGTAGTAGATTGTTTTGATAGTAGTAGTAGTAGTAGTAGTAGTAGTAGTAGTAGTAGTAGTAGTAGTAGTAGTAGTAGTAGTAGTAGTAGTAGTAGTAGTAGTAGTAGTTGTAGTAGTAGTAGTAGTAGTAGTAGTAGTAGTAGTAGTAGTAGTAGTAGTAGATTGTTTTAGTAGTAGTAGTAGTAGTAGTAGTAGTTTTTGTTTTAGTAGTAGTAGTAGTAGTAGTAGTGTTTGTAGTGATTGTTTTTAGTAGTAGTAGTAGTGGTGGTGCAGCAGCAGTAGTAGTAGTAGTGCAGCAGTAGTGCAGTGGTGGTGGTAGTAGCAGTAGCAGCAGCAGCAGTGCAGCAGCAGCAGCAGCAGTGCAGCAGCAGCAGCAGTGGCAGCAGCAGTGCAGTGCAGCAGCAGTGGTGCAGCAGCAGCAGCAGCAGTGTGTGGTGGTGGTGGTGTAGTGCAGGTGGTGGTGGTGCAGCAGCAGCAGCAGCAGCAGTTTTGGTAGTGGTAGTGGTAGTCAGTGGTGGTAGTAGCAGTAGTAGTGGTAGTAGTAGTAGTAGTAGTAGTAGTAGTAGTAGTAGTTGTTTTGTAGTAGTAGTAGTAGTAGTAGTAGTTGTTTTAGTAGTAGTAGTAGTAGTAGTAGTAGTAGTTGTAGTAGTAGTAGTAGTAGTAGTAGTAGTAGTAGTAGTAGTAGTAGTAGTAGTAGTAGTAGTAGTAGTAGTAGTAGTAGTAGTAGTAGTAGTAGTAGTAGTAGTAGTAGTAGTAGTAGTAGTAGTAGTAGTAGAAGGCAAAGGCTAGGAGCAGGAAGACTCCAAAATCAAACCAACAAGACCCCAACGACGGAGCTATCCAGCGCCGGCGGAAGAGGGCAGCGCCTGGCGGGCAGGCGACAAGGCGGGCCTTGACACATCAAGAACTCGGCAGCCCGATGCAACCAACATCTTAGAAGCTGCCTGTCTCATCTGTCTTGAGCCGCGGTGGAAACGATGTGGGCCAAGTGTGTGCGTGGCCGTCGCGCAGCCACGACCACCCAAAACAATATACTCAGCGACTGGCATTTTGTCGTTTCCTCCACCTCTCTTTATCAGGAGACGTTTGACTAACGACAGGACCCAGTACTCGGACACGAGTGTGAGCCGACGACGACGACGACGAGTAGTAGAAAGATTGTTTTTGTAGTAGTAGTAGTAGTAGTAGTAGTAGTAGTAGTAGTAGTAGTAGTAGTAGTAGTAGTAGTAGTAGTTGTTTTGTAGTAGTAGTAGTAGTAGTAGTAGTAGTAGTAGTAGTAGTAGTAGTAGTAGTAGTAGTAGTAGTTTTTTGTAGTAGTAGTAGTAGTAGTAGTAGTAGTAGATTGTTTTGTAGTAGTAGTAGTAGTAGTAGTAGTAGTAGTAGTAGTAGTAGTGGTAGTAGTAGAAAGATTGTTTTGTAGTAGTAGTAGTAGTAGTAGTAGTAGTAGTAGTAGTAGTAGAAAGATTGTTTTATAGTAGTAGTAGTA
>NC_059289.1:40103-50103 GCF_017591435.1 Portunus trituberculatus
CGTCCTGCCAAAAGGTCCCACCAAAATGCCCCTCCAAAAAGTCCCTTGAAAAACACCAGCCAAAACAAACTACAAAATCCCTGCCACGAAGCCTCATCAAAGTCAAAATTCAGCCAAAAAAATGCAGCTAAATCTTCCCACCATGAAGACCTGCAAAAATGTCCTGCTAAAATGTCTCTGCCAAAGCCCCGCCAAGAAAAAGACCCACGAAGCCCCGCCAAATTGACCCTCCAACATGCTCCGTCAATAAAAATCGCGTAAAATTCCCGCCACAAAACTCCGCCAAAACGTCACGCCAAAAAGCCTTGCCAAAAACCTCGCCAGGATCCCCAGTCAAAATACCCGCCAAAAGCCGATACAAAATCCCTGCCAAAAGCCCCACCAAAAGACCAGCAAAATAAAATCCAAAACCCTGAAACGAAGCCTCATCAAAATAAAAATCGGGTCAAAACTGCATCTGTGTTGGAACTCCACTCTCCACCAAGCCCCATTCTGATGGTCTGTCCTTAATTATTGTTCTCATTTCTCTTCCTACCAAAAAGTCTTCCATCCATTTTAGTAAACTGCCATGCACTCCTCCTACCATTTCAAGTTTCCAGATCAGTCTCCGGTGTGGTACCTTATCAAAGGCCTTTTTTAAATCCAGATATATTCCATCAGCCCAACCATCTCTTTCCTGTATTACATCTATCACCCTCGAATAGTAACATATCAGGTTTGTCGTGCATGAACGCCCTTTTCTGAAACCAAATTGACACTCACAAAGTATGTCATTTTTCTCCAAGAAGTCTGTCCATCTATTCTTCACCACCCTCTCACACATCTTAGCTACCACACTTGTAAGTGACACTGGTCTATAGTTCAATGGGTCTCTCTTGTTACCTGATTTATAAATTGGGACAATGTTAGCTCTTTTCCAGTCTTGGGGCACTACACCTTCCCTTAATGTTCATATAGTGAAAACAAATGAGGAGCAAGTCTTATTTCTGTAAAACCAATAACATTAATTTTCACAGAAGAAACATGTAAAACAGTGTCAACAAAAACTTGAACATTTTTAGGAATTGATCTAATATTTAAATTTAATAACGTTAAAGTATTGTTTCTTTCTAAAGATACATTATCAAGAGTTATGTAAACTGATTTCGGAATAAGAACAGACCTACGTTGAGTATGAAATTCATTAACATCTAAGTCTCTATTATATTTATCATCAACTGGAAAGAAAGTATCAAACTGCAAATTATTATAATTATCAACACTGCAAAAGGGTATATTAGGATTGATAGCTAAATTTAGTAATTCATCCGTAACTGATGAAAAAGGTAGTTCAGTACATAAAGAATCCATTATAAAAAATTACAAGAAAAACTTTGACAAAGAAAGGCGAAAGTTAAGCACCACTTAACTACTTACGATTGCGTAGCTTCTTCCACGGTTGTTGCTGTGAACCGCCACTTGCCGCTAGGCAGTTAATAGATGAACCAGCAACGGAAGAAGACGTAGCAGCCGTATTAGCACATGGGGGAGACAATGCAGTTGCACCAAGAGACTCGGCCGCAAAATCAGTCCTAGCAGGAACAGGAGCAGAAGACGTGTCTTAAAATGCCCCTCGAATATGGCAATGTTGGCCAGTGTTTGGGTATTTGAGAGGCCAAATAATGATGTCTTTTTATGAAGTTAGTGTCATACTTAGACATGCCAACTTAGATCATATAAACCATGCTACAACTTGGTGCAGTAAACTAGTAACACCTAACCACTCGACGCAATATAACTACCATACGCCTACAATTAACTACCCTTCACCAGCTAATTGCCCACATGTGACTCCTTCTATTCTTTCTAGTACAGCATGTCCATCCCATCACTGTCTCATCACCATCCCATCACTAATAACACTGTTGCAGGATTCATTATCTACCCTTCACCATTTAGTCATCCCTTCATTGAATTATAGTACAGCTTTCTTGTACATTACCCGCCCATCAACGTCTCATCACGTTAATGACTCATCCTTATACTGAGTAGGTGGGGCAGGTGGAACAGGTGGCGGTGGAACGGTCAGCGTGTTGGCTGGTGGTAAAATGGAGTCCTGGTGGTGGTGGTGGGTGAGAATGAGACGGGGGCATGGAGGGAGAATGATGAGAAGGATAGGGATTAGGGATATTGGGGGATTGATATCAATTTGATTTGCTACTTTTATTAACGAATCACAAAGTACATACATAAGATACAGTAAAAGAAAAGTAAGGTAAAGAGTCTTAAATTTTGTTTGTGAATGTGACAAGTGGCCAGAGCCTATACAATTGTCTCGGCGATAACTCCTCCAGTATTGAGACGCATTTTTACCTTGATATTTGGGTATGATTAGATTATTCTATTTACATTAGGAAGGGTCTGTTGAGGTCAGAAGATTAATGGCCAGTCTTTACTATTCTAATCCCAAAATAAGTTTCTGTAGCTGTATGAAACCACCCACCAGCACACCAGCACGCCCACAACATAACACAGACCCGTGATAGCTTCACCATTATCATATATACGCTCACCATCACCCCACCAGGGTGCCCACCAGTACACCAACACTCTCACATCATTACACTTGCCTGTCACTACGTCTCACGTATGCATATCCATAATACCTCTCTCCTTCTTGAAATAGTATTGTTTTCTAAGAATGATATCTATCAGCTTATCTCCTTCATCCTAAATTCCTTACTTCCCACAAACCCAATACCCAGTTCTACCTATTCTTCCAGCCTATACCTTCATTGGAATGTACCTATATTAAAAATTTCTGATACCATAGCGGCGATATTCCTGAACCAGCATCGCTATTCTGTCGTCTATGACTTTATATTCTTTTGGCAACACAGATAGACACACTTGTAATTATTAGAAATCAATTCAAAAGGATATATTTCTAACGAAGAAAAGCATTTAAAGTCTTACCGCACCCCCAATCATCCTCTTCCTGACTCCTACACCTCCGACCCCTACCCACGTGCTTCTCTACCCAAACTGTAAGGCCCCTATCCCCCATCCTTTCCTGCTGTTCAAGGCTCATTACTCGCCAGATTAAGCATTCTGCAGATTTGCAAATCTCTCAAGGAACTTTGACAAAATAAGAATGAATGTGAGAGCCTTGACAGTTTGTATATATGTAGTGTGTATGTCTCTGCCATTCACTTAGTAACTAGAAAATCAATGTGTTGCGTCCACCACTGCATCCCTGTGATCATATATTTAGTCTCTCTCTCTCTCTCTCTCTCTCTCTCTCTCTCTCTCTCTCTCTCTCTCTCTCTCTCTCTCGGGCGTAATAAATTTATCAAATTAAATCTCTCTCTCTCTCTCTCTCTCTCTCTCTCTCTCTCTCTCTCTCTCTCAGCTCACGAATTTCAAGAAGGCGTGCATGAAGATATAGACACACGTGCTTACTTACTACGATGACAATAAAATGAACGAACATCGAAATAGCATTACATCTACATGGGAGACCTATACGAGAGACCCACATAGGCCATGACAAGGACGAACAGGATGATGGGAACGCTGATCTGCGCGAAGGTGTTTATCTTGACGCTTTTCACGAGTTGGTGAGGCTGCGGGAAGAAGCCAGGAGGGGCTGGGTGGTTACTAGGCTTCTTGGCACCGAAGGGCATGACAACACTGACGTTGCTCGCTGTGTCATTTTCCCTCATCCTCTGCGCATTGATCACCACAAGGATGACGACGATGAAGAAGTCGACGAGGATGCAAGCCACGAACCACACATCCAGTAGCTTGAGGTAAGAAGTGGTGGGCGTTGTCTCCGTGATCTGCGTGAAGAGTGTGGCCAACACCAGCAGCGCAGTCAGAGACACCATGATGCGGTCGTTGAAGTCATCCAGCTCGTAGAAGAAGGTGGAGTAGCAAATGAGCACCATGAGGAAGGTTGGGATATAGGTACTACTTACATAAAACCCTGACAAGTTATCCAGGTTGAAACGGATCTCTTGCCCACTGTAGTTATACCAGTCGTGGCCTACAAGCTCCACTTCACGTATCTTATATTCCCGCAAATTCCTTGCGCCTCGGTACTCCACTATGGTCTCAAAGCTCCGCAGAGCAACCAGGTATCGCGTGTAAGACTTCAGTCTAATGATAAATGTACAGGTTTGAGTGTCGAACGGGTACAACTGCAGGCGCATGTCACACGTGAATTTCACTTGATAGTTCTGCTCCAGTTTGAGGGAGTTTGTCTCCCCGGGGTACACTTCATCTGGGGAAATGAAGACATGTGCTTACAATTTATATCTCCCTGGGGATGACAAAAAATAACCTACTCCTTTTCAGGCACTTAAAGTTTATGACTATTCATATCTGAGGCATGATTCTCTCTCTCTCTCTCTCTCTCTCTCTCTCTCTCTGTGTGTGTGTGTGTGTGTGTGTGTGTGTGTGTGTGTGTGTGTGTGTGTAATTCTCCTCGGTCGTCTGCTGGTCACTCAGCCAGTCTTCCCCATTACGGAGCGAGCTCAGAGCTCATAGACCGATCTTCGGGTAGGACTGAGACCACATTAACACACGACACACACCAGAAAAGCGAGGCCACAACCCCTCGAGTTACATACCGCACCTATTTACTGCTAGGTGAACACACCCCACACATTAAGAGGCTTGCCCATTTGCCTCGCCGCTTACCGGGACTCGAACCCGGCCCTCTCGATTTAGAGTCGAGCGTGCTAACCACTACACTACGCGGTGTGTGTGTGTGTGTGTTTGTGTGTGTACGTATATATGTACGCATATATGTACGTATATATATATATATATATATATATATATATATATATATATATATATATATATATATATATATATATATATATATCGTGATCGACACAAGGAAAAATCAGCTGTAAGATTAGTTAACTAAATCAATTTTCACTTACTCGTAAAAAAAAAAAAAACGGTAATGTTATTTGGAAAGCTGGATAGGTGCCGAGTTTAGAAAGACGAAACTAATGACAAAGTAATTGCACATAGTAACCAAACCTAACCTAATCAAACCTAATTTAGCTTTCCTTCTTCCAACGCATAATAGAAATAACGTTAATTCAATATAATTGCAAGTTAAGGAATGAAAAGTTTGAATAAAGATAATAGCAACGTAATTTCACTTCATAATCACACCAAACCTTACCTAACCTGACAGCTTTCCGCAATGTATAAAAAATGAAGAGTTTGAACAGACGAAGCTAATGGTAAAGTAACTATACCTCATGACTATGATTTAGGAATTCACTCACTCACCCTCTCTGACCCTCGTGATGTCGTCAGGCAATGGCTTAGACTCCATCACTGCCACGAAAGTTTCCCACTGGAGTACGGTCACGGCCTCGGTACCCACCACGTCTTGGAAGAGCAAATCGGGCCTCCAGATGTCGTCCTCGTGAATGAAGTTAAGAGAGTCAGCATAGTTTAAGCTCTCCATATCAAGTCGAGGATCCCACCAACGGAGTATAAGTCTGATATCAATGGTGATTTTCATGTTGTTCGTGTCAAGAGGCTGCATTGACAGGATAATGATGTGGAAGTTAACCCATGCCGGATCTGTCCCTCTCTTCGCCGGGGGAACCTGACATAGGGATAAGCAGTAAGGATTAGGAAAGAGTTCTTGACTCTATGTGTGTGTGTGTGTGTGTGTGTGTGTGTGTGTGTGTTTAATATTTTAGAATAACAATTCATATTCTTAAAATAAATAAATGCATTCTTGCATTTACAGCACAAAAGGGATGACATCCATTCCCTTGTATTCCTCATCTTCCTCCGTCCCACCCAGCTCACCTACCTCCCTGATGTAGTCCTCAGGCACTACCACGGTGGTACACAGGCGTTCGTCACTCTGGTCCGGGCAGTTCACCTCCCGGTCGCAGCGTTGAATCTTATTAATACACGTGCCGTCGTGACACGTGTACTGCTTCTCACTGCATGCAGTCATTAGCAGCTCTGGATTTCTTAAGGGGCACTTGTCTCCTGCACAGGGCAGATAGATCATCTCTTTTTCAATCAGTTACTATTATACATACGAGCTCTACTGGTGATGTCATGCTACTCCGTGTTAATAAGAACACAAGAAAATAAGGCAGACTGCAAGAAGCCATGATGCCTATGCGTGGAACTCCTTGCATCAAACATACCTAAGTATTTCAACCTATTGTCACTATTCGTGAAATTATCTTATGTTCTTTTGAAGCTCTCTAATGATAGAAATTAGGAAGGAGGTTGAGGGATAGCTTGATAAATCCAAAAGTGGGAATTATTAGAATAGTCGTATTCAGAAACGCTCTGCCTTCTAACCACGAAAATTCTACAAAGGTTACAAAAATAGTTAGCTGGGTTTTTAAGTGTTTCTCCCATTATTAATGTAAACATTGTTTTAATCTGTCACTAAAACTAAAAAGAAAAAAATAATCGTATCACTTCAACTAAAATCTCTTGAAATTAGTGGAGGTGCGAAACATAAATGTTTTAGAATACTACCCTCTTTCTTACAAAGAATATAAATAAATAAACAGAATAAAACAAAAAATAAATATGAGTAACCTCTGCCATAGCGACGTATATCTTCAGGAACACTGTACTGTGGCAAAAAGTAAATAAACAATCTCCTCTCACTCTTCTTCCAGGCACACGGCACCGTAGTAAATAATAAATAAGCATTATGCTGCCACCTTCCTTTCCTAGCTCCCCCGTACCTATAATGTTCCAAGTGCGGAGGCCCACCGGGTACTGCTGTAAACTGGAGCTCTTCATGACACCGCTGACGCCTTGATCCAGGACATCCGTCAACATCCAGGTTGTGTTGTCCCAGAAGATCTCCGTGTTTCCGATGCCGCTGAAGAAAGGTTTCCCGTTTCTCACGCCCTTAATTATGTATATTCGGTCCAGTAATGTATTCTCGCAGAGACCGCGCAGCCTGAGGGTTGAGGGTTTGTCGAAAGAGCACACAGAGCAAGTCTTGAGTGTGCACGGGTACACAGCCCACTTGCCAGTGTCGAAGGCGTCCATGTAGGTACAGTTGTAGGACTCGACAGCCGTGGAGTAGCCTTTACGGAAGTTGGTGTACTCCATAGACTTGTTGGTGTCCAAGCTGATGTAGGACCAGGAATTGTTGGAAAAGACTGTCTTTACCCCAAGCCACAGGTACACGCCCCAGCTGATGGTACACACGTCCATGCGGTCTTGTGTGGCCTTCACAATGGCTATATTCTCGCTTTCGCTCTGCGGGGCACTCAGCCATCCCTTTAGCATGTGACACTGGTCCTGAGACTCCTTCAAGGTACGGTGCTCAGGAAACATGATGTGCGAGGGCGGCGGCTTCCCGCATAGCTGTTCTGGAGTGAAGGAAATCATCTCCAAGTCTCCCAGTAACTCCCAGTCATTTTCCATCGAGGAGAAAGTTACCACAGTTGTCTCCCTTCTCTTCAATGTGCACGACAAGAACTCCTTGACTCGCTGGATCCTCTGTACGTTCGGGAATATGATCAGGTCAGCCACATACCCCTCGTATGTCTGTCCAATGTTGAAGCCGCCACCGTGCAGATCCTGCTCCTGCCCCACTATCAAAATACCGCCACCACGCACCAGCAGTTCTCTCCCTAGCAAGTTGGAAATATTGCCGTGGTGCACGTGTGAGTCAATGGCCACTGTGTAGCTCCATCCCTCCAGGTCCAGACTGACGCACAGGTGGATCCATGAATACAACAGACTGTATGTAAACATGTTCCGCTGCTCCACACGACCGCTACCGCCGCAGCACACGATACCGAGGCTGCCAACGTCCCAGTCCACGTCTGGCACACAGGAGGCAAGGCTGCGTCAGACAGAGTGACAAAGGAAACACAACCGCAAAGAGAAAGAAGGAGGAGGAAGAGGAGGTGGAGCAACATCCGTTTCGTCTCTAAAGCAGATACCTAATTAACACAACTTTTGTCACATGAAAATAGGAAAAGAGATAATTTCCTAACATTATTTGTTAGTCTTATTAGAAAAGTAAGTGAAATTAGCGAGAGTGAAGAAAGTCAAAGCAAAGTATTCTCTCTCTCTCTCTCTCTCTCTCTCTCTCTCTCTCTCTCTCTCTCTCTCTCTCTCTCTCTCTCTCTCTCTCTCACACACACACACACACACACACACACACACACACACACACACACACACACACACACACACACACACACACACACACACACACACACACACAATACAACATAAAGCCAATGCAGAATAAAGATAACTTTTAAAACGACAATGGTCACTTGTTTATCTGAAAAAGAGTGAAACGAGTTATGGAAAGTATACATACGGAAACTTCTCCAAGAAAATTAAGAACAATACGCCTACCTATACCACATGCAAGACACCCTGCATCCTTCCCTTCCTAGCTCACTCCCTTCACCCGCTTCCCCCACTCACACATAAGCAGTTCGTCTTGAAAATCTGGGACGGAGTAGCTGATGATAGGTGTGATGGGAGAGCGGATGTGGTAAAAGTGAAGGTGGAGGCAGACGGTGAGGCCCGTAAGGGTTGGAAAAGGTTCCTTCAGTTTGAGGTACGACTCAATGCTTGGAACGCCCGAACTCTGCAGGAACACGCCACGGACTCGATCTTCGCTTCCCTCGCCGCCAACATCACTATTACCGGACTCCTCTAATGCTGTGTGTGTGAGAGAGAGAGAGAGAGAGAGAGAGAGATAATATAATCTTGCAGTTTCATGCTGCTTTTGTCACTCACTGCTTATGACATGAAATGAACTTGAAAATAAATAAATGAATCATTTTTAAGTGTATGTGTAATTCACCTCCTCCTCCTCGGTCGCCTGCTGGTCACCCAGCCAGTCTTCCTCATTACGGAGCGAGCTCAGAGCTCATAGACCGATCTTCGGGTAGGACTGAGACCACAACACACTCCACACACCGGGAAAGCGAGGTCACAACCCGTCGAGTTACATCTCGTACCTATTTACTGGTAGGTGAACAGGGGCCACACATTAAGAGGCTTGCCCATTTTCCTCGCCGCTTTCCGGGACTCGAACCCGGCCCTCTCGATTTAGAGTCGAGCGTGCTAACCACTACACTACGTGGTGTGTGTGCATGTGTGTAATTCACCTCGGTCGTCTGCTGGTCACCCAGCCAGTCTTCCCCATTACGGTGCGAGCTCAGAGCTCATAGCCCACTGTGTGTGTATGTGTGTGTGTAATTCACTGTTTGATCTGCTGCAGTCTCTGACGAGACAGCCAGACGTTACCCTACGGAACGAGCTCAGAGCTCATTATTTCCGATCTTCGGATAGGTCTGAGACCAGGCACACACCACACACCGGGACAACAAGGTCACAACTCCTCGATTTACATCCCGTACCTACTCACTGCTAGGTGAACAGGGGCTACACGTGAAAGGAGACACACCCAAATATCTCCACCCGGCCGGGGAATTGAACCCCGGTCCTCTGGCTTGTGAAGCCAGTGCTCTAACCACTGAGCTACCGGGCCGTGTGTGTGTGTGTGTGTGTGTGTGTGTGTGTGTGTGTGTGTGTGTGCGCGCACGTGCGTGTGCGTGCACGTTCGTACCAAGCTGAGCAGAGGTGGCAAGAGGATGAAGCAGCAGTAGCAACAGTAGTGGAACCAGAAGTGAGGCAGAACTCCGTGGGCTAGTCATGACGTTAGACGAGGAGGAAGGGAAGGGGGAGAGGAGGAGGAGGAAGAGGAAACCAGGTTTCTTCCAGTACCTCTTTTATCTCCACTGCAAGCACGTCTTTTCCTCAACACCTCGCCACCCTGCACACTTCCAGTTCCTGTGAATACCTAGTGAGGAGTAGCCTGGCACCGCCGTGCGCGCTTCGAGGTATGTGCTCCCGGGTGGGTGGCGGAGATGGGGGGTGAGTGAGGGTATCGACATTGCTTACCATGTTCTTGGGAGTTCGATGCATAGCACTCCGTGGGTTAGATCTTCATATGCCA
>NC_059289.1:55103-90103 GCF_017591435.1 Portunus trituberculatus
GAGAAAGCCTACGCCAAGTGAGTACGTGGCAGGGATTAAGAAAGGGGAAAAGCTCTCTCTAGCAGTACGAGTATAAGTTTTGCTTGTCGTATTCGTGTGCATTACATTCAAACCCTTGCACCACCCCAAAGTATGACAAATTATTAATGTATGGACGTGCGACGAGTGTCCTTTTGCATTTTGTGTTTTGGAGGGCTTATTTTGGTCTGTTTCCGTTTCACGTCATTTCCTTTCAAAACACAATTCTAAATTCCCTTCATAACTTGACTTGAAGCTCCAGACAAATATACTCTTTTTTTATTTTTTTATTTCCTTGACTAATAACGTTAAACTGGTTCCTAGGCACAACCCTTCCAAGACTTTATAAAATCCTTCCAATTTGTGACTTCAAACTCAATCAAATATACCTTTCCTCGTCTTGTCACCCAGTAATATCGATTTGGTCCTCAATTATTTATGGAAAACAGTAAAAATATGTTGTTGATTGCCTAATCTAACATATCTAAGTCTACACAGACTCGCAGTGCTATGACTTGAAACTCTCAAGACTTTTCTACACCTTATCTCTTTAGCCAACTAGCTCTAATCTATCCCCATGGAAGGAGATGAAGACATTTTGCCGAGTGTCTTGTCTGTCTAAGAATACATGAACTACTTCTTTAACCAATAAGGTGGAGTTATTCGCCAAGCACTCAAGTTAGACGTTATGTGGCATCTCCGCCAGTTTTTTTTTTTTTTCTCGCCCCTCCAACTGCTAACTCTGTACAAGGACATCCGTCTTTGTATAGAGTACTCTTCGCATGTTTGGGGAGGGGGGGTTTCCACTCACACAATCTTATTAAATAGGGTGGAATCAAAAGCTTTTCGTCTCATCAACTCCCTTCCTCTGACTGGCTGTCTTCAGCCTCTTTCTCACCGCCGAAATGTTGGATCTCTTTCTATCTTTTTATCGCTATTTTCATGCTAACTGCTCCACTGATCTTGCTAACTGCATGCCTCCCCTCCTTCTGCGGCCTTCTTTCTCTCACCCATATTATGTCCATCTCTCTAATGTAAGAGTTAACCAGTACTCTCAATCATTCATACTCTTCTCTGGTAAACTCTGGAACTCCCTGCCTGCTTCTAAATTTATATTTTCCTATGACTTGACTTCTTTTAAGAGGGAGCTGTCAAGATATTTGTCCCTGAATTTTAGTTCTCACTTGTTTTTTAAGGGAATTAGCAACTCAGTGGGCCTTTTTTTTTCCATATTTTGTTGCCCTTGGCCAGTTGCCCCTCCCACATAAAAAAAAAAAAATCACCCATCATATCAAAGACTAAACAACCCTGTACCGCGTTAGGCTGCACGGCTCCTACAGCGCCCTGGACGCCGGCAAGTGTTTCGAGGCCACGGAAGACTTGACAGGAGGCGTGACAGAAAGATTCCTACTGGCGGACGAGGACCTCCCTACTGACCTGTTCTCCATTATGGTTCGCGCCAGCCAGCGGGGTTCTCTTCTCACCTGCTGCGTCCCCTCCGCCAAGAAGGTAAAGGTGACAAAAGCCTCGCTTCCTCTCAAAAGAACCATCCGCGCTTCCCTCAAAAGTCTATTCAATCTCCGTCTGGCCACAAGGTTTTTCCCGTGTGCCATGTCGTGCGAGTCATTTATTCTGTACACAAAGGGAGAAGTGAGACAAATAAAGGAGCTATTCCTACCAACACTTCGATAATCAAAGGCTTATCCCAGCTAAAATTGCCAGATGCTTATCCTTTTTTTTAGATACATTCTTCGGAGACTGACACCTTGAATGGATCATCTTTTTTTGTTTTCTTTCGCCTCTCTTGCATTAAAAAATACATAGCATTTCTTATCATCTTACGACTGAAATGATTAATGTGTAATCTATAAACATCGAAGGCAAAGGGGAAAAAAAGCTAACACTTTAGTCCTGTTATGGCCGAGGTTTTTAATAATTGTATTATAAGATATCGTAACTGTAATTTTTTTTCTTTTCTAAGCAATTCTTAATTCATCACTTTACGTTTCACTCCTCTCATTCTTCTCTTCACATTGCTTACTTTCCTGCTATTTCCAAGCTACTACCACGCCATGTGTTACGAGATTATACATGTTGTCTGCCTCGTAAGTCTGTTTGTAGACGTGTCACCGCTCATATTTATTCGTACAAAATTTTCGGAGAGAGAGAGAGAGAGAGATAGAGAGAGTTTAATATAGCCTTTGTTTCTACTACATAGCATTTACGTACTATTATGTCACTAAAAATTCATATTTTTTAAAGTTTTTTTCTCTTTTAAAACTCTTTAAAAACACATAACCTCACTTTCTTCCCTATTGACATATCGACACACACACACACACAGCATAATACCGACCCCCGCACGTCGGTAGCCCTCGCCACCACCACCACCACCACCACCAACACAATGCACGACTCAGCTTCATTCACGTAGCGAGGGTTTCAAGCTAAGTTAAGTGAATACCTGCAGGAGACATGGCGGGACAGGAAGGACTTCTTTTTTATCTCTTTTTTTTTCTTCCGCTTTCTCTCTTTCTTCCTTTTTCTTTCTTTATGCTCCTCGATTGCCGCGGATCTTGAGTGTTATATCACTGTATTGATTTTGAGAGTCCTGAAGGTTGTGTACCACTGAGGACATGATAAATAATGGAGAGCAACAGTGAGGAGGAGGAAGAGGAAGAAAGGGAGGAGGTTATGGTGATGGTGGTAGTGGTGGTCGTGGTGGTGGTGGTGGATAAAAGAAACGAGGTATAGTCTGTCTACTCTAAAACGGTTCCTGGATTTAAAAAAAAAAAAAAAAAAAATAGAAAAATTGCAGCTTATTGATATCGTAATTGATTAGATGTGAATAATACTTGTTTTCTGTTTATCAACGCACTTACTACAAGGATAGTTCAAGGATAGTTCACGGTTTTCCTTAAGATCTGACTACCACTCACTCCCTGGGACACCATTCAAACCAAGACCCAGGAGCCACTTTAGAGTAGACAGACTATAGCTAATAAATGGGAGGAAAAAGAAGAGAAGAGAAAGATGGATAAAGAGAAGGAGGAGGAGGATGAAAAAGAATAAAAAAAATATCTCAAAGAAAGCCACAACAACAACAACAACAACAGCGAAAACCGTAAAGCAAGGCAGAAAGACAAGGAGGGAAAGAAAGGAAATAAAACAAGAAGAACGAATCATATATTGATATTGTAAAAGATAACACCAAATAAACAACTAGTAATTCAAGAAGCCTATACTGTACAACTCACACACACACACATACACACACACACACACCCGGTAGCTCAGTAGTTAGAGCGCTGGCTTCACAAGCCAGAGGACCGGGGTTCGATTCCCCGGCTGGGTGGAGATATTTGGGTGTGTCTCCTTTCACGTGTAGCCCCTGTTCACCTAGCAGTGAGTAGGTACGTTGTGACCTTGTTGTCCCGGTGTGTGGTGTGTGCCTGGTCTCAGACCTATCCGAAGATCGGAAATAATGAGCTCTGAGCTCGTTCCGTAGGGTAACGTCTGGCTGTCTCCTCAGAGACTGCAACAGATCAAACAGTGAAACACACACTACACACCGTGTAGTGTAGTGGTTAGCACGCTCGACTCACATTCAAGAGGCCCGGGTTCGAGTCCCGGTAAGCGGCGAGGCAAATGAGCAAGCCTCTTAATGTGTGGCCCCTGTTCACCTAGCAGTAAATAGGTACGGGATGTAACTCGAGGGGATGTGGCCTCGCTTTCCCGGTGTGTGGAGTGAGTCTCATTCCTACCCGAAGATCGGTCTATGAGCTCTGAGCTCGCTCCGTAATGGGGAAGACTGGCTGGGTGACCAGCAGGCGATCGAGGTGAATTTACACACACACACACACACACACACACACACACACTCTGCAAGCGAGCACCCACCCTTCCGTCGTGTTTCAGAGCGGCACAGACCAGACGGAGGCGGGTTTGATATCCAGCCACAGCTACTCCGTGACGGGCGTGAGGCGCTGGAAGGTGAAGGTGCCCTCCAGATGGAAGAGTTACGTGGACCTAGTGCGGCTCAGAAACCCTTGGGGGGACGAGGTGAGTCAGTCAGTCCGTGAATAAACTGACGAAGAAGACATTTTTTTTCCCGTCCTTCCTTATCTCTCTCTCTCTCTCTCTCTCTCTCTCTCTCTCTCTCTCGTTTTTTTCTTTAAGTTTATTGCCCTTGTGTGTGTGTGTGTGTGTGTGTGTGTGGCTCCTAATTCCTCATCCCCTGAACCCTTAATTGCACCCTAGATGGAGTGGCGAGGGGCGTGGAGTGACAATTCTGAGGAGTGGGGCCTGGTATCAGCGGAGGAGAGGAAGAGACTGGAGGTGACGGCGGCGGGTGACGGCGAATTCTGGATGACTTACGAAGTGAGTGAGGAAGAGAGTGAGTGAGTGGGTAAGTGATTGAGTCAGAAAGAGACCGGCAGTGAATAAGAAGTACAGATCAGAGAGAAGGAGTTTAAGTAGAAAAAAAAAAAAGATCTCTTAGTAATGTATATTGAGTGAAGTGTGTGGATATATAGTGAGAGGTATATAGATCATGAATGATATACTTACTACACTCTACACTTCAATATCAATAATAATTTTGTGGCAATGATGTAGGAAGGAAATTTAAATCTTCTGAAATCAAATGAGTATACTATAGGCTGTACAAGGGACATATTAAGGGCAACATCAACAAAATTCTTAGGATCAGTAATCAGAGTGGAGAGGGTATAATAAAAGTTTCATGATAAAATTAAATTAAAAGAAGAAATAGAAGAATTGGTTGTCAAATGGAATGGCAGATCAATGGAATAGAAGAGAAGAGATCCGGTAAACATATTATTAGCGGCAAATCAATCGGGAGGAAGCTTTAAGAGAAGTTTAGCCAAAATTATGGATGAGGAGGATAGATCAATATATTTTATTCAGGGAGTGACATGTGTATTGTGTAGCGCTGATGGCTGACTGCAGAACTACTACTAGCCCTGTAGCGCTGATGTCTGACTATAGTACTAAGCCAGTAGCGCTGATGTCTGACTGTAGTACTAGCCATGTAGCGCTGATGTCTGACTGTAGTACTAACCCTGTAGCGCTGATGTCTGACTGTAGTACTAGTAGCCATGTAGCGCTGACTGACTGTAGTACTAGCCATGTAGCGCTGATGTCTGACTGTAGTACTAGCCATGTAGCGCTGATGTCTGACTGTAGTACTAACCCTGTAGCGCTGATGTCTGACTGTAGTACTAACCCTGTAGCGCTGATGTCTGACTGTAGTACTAGCCATGTAGCGCTGATGTCTGACTGTAGTACTAACCCTGTAGCGCTGATGTCTGACTGTAGTACTAGCCATGTAGCGCTGATGTTTGACTGTAGTACTAACCCTGTAGCGCTGATGTCTGACTGTAGTACTAGTACCGCTGTAGCGCTGATGTACTAGCCATGTAGCGCTGATGTCTGACTGTAGTACTAACCCTGTAGCGCTGATGTCTGACTGTAGTACTAACTCTGTAGCGCTGATGTCTGACTGTAGTACTAACTCTGTAGCGCTGATGTCTGACTGTAGTACTAACCCTGTAGCGCAGATGTCTAATAGTAGCCAGTACTACCAACCCTTGTGTTCTGATCATGTTTCTTCGATGTCTCAGGAGTTCAAGAAGAGATTTGACGAACTGTACATTACAAGCCTAAACCCACAAAACCTGGAGGACTCAGCCCGTCAGCGCCTCTACACGCTAGCGGAGGTGACTCAAGAAGTGCTTCTCTATCCGGACAAGGTCAAGTCAGGTCATCAAGGCATAAAAAAATGGGAAGAAGTTAAATACGAAGGAAGCTGGATCAGAAATTCTACCGCAGGGGGACCGCCTCAGGGAGCCTCACTAGGTAATGAGAGAGAATGGAAGGAAGAGGGAGGTGAGGGAAGGAAGAAAGCTAGGGTGATAGAAGTGAAGGATGAAAGGAAGAGAAGAGGAATGAATGGATGAACAAAGGAATGAAGGAGATGAAGGAATGAAGGAGATGAGGAAAGGAAGTAAGGAAGTGAATGCATTCGTGAACGTAAGAGTATACGTACCTATGCGTTCGTCTGTGTGTATCTGTATGTACATATTTACAGTGTGGATGTTTATCTTTACACAGGTGCAGCATCACAACATCACTATCCAAGTAATGAAATCCAATATAAAACACTCCTATCCTGTTCATTCTTTTAATTTTAATTTCATAACGAACTTCTGCATATTTATGTGTCTATTGTTGCTGAAGTGTCATAATTTTGATATCAGTATCCAGGAGATAAAATTTAAGTCGAATCATTCATGTCCATTAATTTCTTTCTCCTGACCTACTCCTGTCCCTTCTCTCCCTCTCCCCCGCCCAACACACACACACACACACACACACACACACACACACACAAGACCTCTACAGCAGTAACCCACAGTACCTACTCCATCTGACGGAGGCTGACGACGCCCTGGAAGTGGAAGACGAGGAAGAGGAGAAACGAAGAGAGAAGGGCGGCAAGGGAACGTGTAGTGTGGTCATTTCCCTCAGTCAGAAGAACAGGAGGGTCAACAAACTAGAGCTGCTCACTGTTGGCGTTTGTGTGTACGAGGTCAGGGGTCAAGTAGTGGTAGTAGTAGTAGTAGTAGTAGTAGTAGTAGTAGTAGTAGTAGTAGTAGTAGTAGTAGTAGTAGTAGTAGTAGTAGTAGTAGTAGTAGTAGTAGTAGTAGTAGTAGTAGTAGTAGTAGTAGTAGTAGTAGTAGTAGTAGTAGTAGTAGTAGAGGTTGATATTGTTATTGTCAGGAAATTTACTGCTGGATTGATAATATTGATAATAGTAGTGACGATGACAGAAAAAAATAAGGCTATTTTATACCTGTGTATCTATCTGCCTGTCTGTTTGTTTTTTGTTTGTCTCTCATGTACGTATATCTTTCGATAAAGACGGAATTACTGTTTATATCTATCAATCCATCGTCACACACACACACACACACACACAGGTGGAGGAGAAGAGGGCCCGCTCCGCACTGTCGCCGTCGTGGTTCCAGCGTCACCGACCCCTCAACAAGACTATATTCAAGAAGACTCGCACCGTCACCTTCCGGCTACAGCTCCACCCCGGCCACTATGTCCTCGTTCCATGCACCGCCTGGCCCAACAAGGAGGGGGACTTTCTCCTTCGTGCATTCTGCGAGAAGGCAGCGACTATAGAGTGAGTACATTCTTATGGCTCATGAACGCTTGGAAGTGAGTTAATGAGTGAGTGAGTGAGTGAGTGAGTGAGTGAAGTGATGAAAAGGATCTGGTGATGTTTCTTAGGGGGATAAGCTGCGTGAGCAAGTGAGTGAGTGAGTGAGTGAGTGCATAAATGAGTGAGCTACGCAACCCTAGATCCGTATTCCGAGATGTTCTGATCTGACCTGTCACGACAACCACGAGTGTTTAGAAAGGCTAAAGAGGTGATTAATCAAGCTCTCCTGGTATTGCTTTCCCATTTATGAGAATCAGCTGATCTCTTGTTAAGCCACCACTAAGACTATAGGAAGCACTACTGAAAATCCTAAGACGATTCACCAAATCTTGATAGAGTACTCAAGACATAAGGTGTTGAAAAGCTTAGCAATGTGGTTCGCTAGAGTTATGTGATAAAGTTTGATAAAGTTGGACTTAAGACAAGAGATAGGAAAGAATTGTTTTGTCAGTCAGAGTGACTGGTGAATTGCATAGACTCAGTAATCAGGTTACTGGTGCCAAGTCACTAAGTAGCTGTGCGTCAATGGTTAGACTTATGAATGGGGATTGGAAGGAGAAATAAGGAGATATATTTTGTATAATGACCACCACGTCTAAGCCCTGGTGGCTTGTTGCGTGCACCCATCATGTTCTTATGTGTCAGTCAGTCAGTCAGCCTCCCATGAGCCTTTGTGAAGTTAAAGTTAATCAAATTCTGAAATACACCTCACTACTTTCAAAAGGCTTTTTGAAGTTACTCTCTTTTTTTTACGGTTCGAATGACAGATTAAGAAGCTTTGTACAGTACATTGTTGACAGCAGAAACACTGGAAAACCCGGCTTATTGTCTCAGTGTCTTTCGAAAGTAATGGTGATGAGAGCGCAAAATGTTTCTGAACATGGGCCTTAATTTTTCCTACGCTCGTGAGATTCATGAGAATGAAAGTTATAATCAAGGATGCAAAGAGAGTTTCGTTATATTTTCCTTTTTTTTTCTAGGGAGAACGACGAAGATGCGAGAATTCTGGACGCCCGAGGCGAGGTAGGTTTGTATAAAGAGAGAAAGTCCCACAAAGCTCGATAGCTAATACTGTTAACTATTCTATTCCACCACCACCACCACCACTGCTGTCACACACACACACACACACACACACACACACACACATCACATCACATCACACGCCCCTCCTTCACCTGCCCACCCACCACCACCACCACCACTACCACCACAACCTCCATTACTGAGGCTTACCATTGATAATTGTTATTAACGATGCTTGGTAATGACTAGTGTCTGACGTGACTGGTAAAACAATTATTTGATGAAAAAAAATACGAGCTTTATTTTCTACAACCTGTAAGAATATTTCACCTTTCATATTCTGGTTCATTCAAAGATGCAAAGGATGATTAATTAATGCCCATCATCGAAGGAAAATACACGCAACAGAAAAAAAAAAAAAACGAAACGAAACGAGGAAAAAAAAAAAAAAAAACGAGCATATCACTGACTTCATCTAGTGCATTATCTGATCCCCGGCAGGAGGTTGGTGACTCGACCGACGGAGGAGGAGGAGGAGGACAGGGAAGTGGTATGCATCACGCACATGACTTAAGGGACGTGTTTTGGACCAACGCTGGAATGGAGGGACACATCTCCGCCAGGAAGCTCATGCAGGCACTCAACACTCTCTTCTCGGGTGTGTGTGTGTGTGTGTGTGTGTGTGTGTGTGTGTGTGTGTGTGTGTGTAGCATGCAGAACTGAATTTATTATCTATAGAAATACCCTAATGAGACATACAGTTTCTTCATCAGATTCATTCTCTCTCTCTCTCTCTCTCTCTCTCTCTCTCTCTCTCTCTCTCTCTCTCTCTCTCTCTCTCTCTCTCTCTCTCTCTCTCTCTCTCTCGGCGTCACATCAAGCAAATTCGCTCACCCTACAGGTCAGCTGGAATTCTCCCTGGACATGACTCGTAGCCTCCTGGCCATGGTGGACAGAGACTTCTCAGGCACTGTTGATTATTACGAGTTTGAGCATCTGGTCTTCTCTCTATTTCGTTGGGTGGTACGTAGTACGTTATTCTGCTTGTTCATTTTTTTTTCTTTAAGTACTTTTTTTTCACTTCTAAGCCTTCTTTTTTTCACTTTTGAACTTTCTTTTAATTTTATAGACGTTATTGCCGCTTTGGAAGCTCTTTTCTTTCTCTCCTGAGTGGTATGTGATTCACTTCTATTTGCTGATTTTTTTGTTTTTTTTGGCCATCACCCTTCCTTGGGTATTAGGCCATTTTTTATTTATTTTTTTTACTTTCATATTTCTTTAAAATTAGGCGTTTTATTCTATTTTTAACATATATTGTTATTTTTTATTGGTTTTTACTTTTTATTTTTTATTTATGTTTATTTTAATTTTTACGTTTTTTTTTTTTTTATTTGTTTTATTATATTAACAATAATTACCCACTCAGATTCTCATGCACGCTTCATTCACACAGGGATCCTTTACCTATCTCAAAACTATTGTCCTTTGTCAGGGCATGGGGAAGGGAGAGATAACTCAAAAGCACGTTTGCTGATCTACTGGTCTTGTTCATGCTATTCATTCACTACGGTTCATATTGTGAATCGTCGAAATGTTATCTCGATCAGGCAGGATCTCCGGCTTCACTTCTTCCTTCCCTAGGTGGTGGAACAGCACAGATACACATCATTAATCCTTGTAACACCAATTGCTCTTTTTTCTTTTTATTAATTACGGTTCGTATTGTCAAACGTTTCGAGTTGTTATCTCTAGTACTACTGATACGCTGTAGTTATTAAAATTTCCTCATGTGTGTGTGTGTGTGTGTGTGTGTGTGTGTGTGTGTGTGTGTGTGTGTGCGCGCGCTTGCTCATGATTCTACCAATACTTTAACACTGATTGTAGTATATTGCCAATGTGAAAAATAAATCGACTTATAAATTGTGCATGTGCTCCTTGAAAAGAGCCTTTAAGAGAGAGAGAGAGAGAGAGAGAGAGAGAGAGAGAGAGAGAGAGAGAGAGAGAGAGAGAGAGAAAGGTTTCAAAATATTGTCCTGAAATTTTTCAGAGACAAATTTTATCTCGCCAACTGTAACCAAACTCCTCTTTCTCCTCCCTAAAATCCATGGCAAGGAAATGATGACTCTTGCATCCCATCCTCAGCTTCCTTGCAGTATGTACACAGGTATCCCGTGAGTTAAGGTAGTACCTACATTCGTCAGGATTCGATAGTTAAAACAATTCTGAGTCGAAATTATTTTATGCACATATGTTGTCTTTTGCTTTATTTTGTGAGAAATTAACGTTGTAATTTTGTGTTGCCTCTTCCCTCCCTCTCTTTCCCTCCTGTCCGGCTCACTATCTATTCGACAAGCGCTGGCCCGCTGGGCGGCTGACAATGCCTATAAGAAGCAACAGTTACCAAATGACAAATTATTGTTTTTTTGTTGTGTCAGTGATTGTGCTGATTTTAAACATGGTAACTCACCGCTTCATGACCTTTGTAGGTGATATGTGGACCTTCGTATTGCCATCCTCACCATACTGTCTTAAGCTGCACTCCCATCGACGAATGAATATCATGCCATGCATATTATCACATGAATATTATGACCAAATTCCATGTCATGCATATTATCGCATGATTATTATGACCGAATACTCAATGTTACTGAATGCTAGAAAACATTGGGAGTCAGCTGATCGGCGAGACGTGTATCACCAAACGATAGAGATGTCAACTGAGTGCAGTGAGTGGTGAGTTGCAGTGAATTACTTTATATGTTTAAAAGATAGCACTTAACAACAATAACCACTGTATGGCAGTGTTACCTGTACATTTTCTTCATAGAAAAAAATCATTCGTCTTTTGCTAGTTGTTTCCTGTAAGGCTTTGCCTGCGTACTTTACAAAATGCTGAGCAGCACCACTCGAGTACTGAGCGAGGTGAGAGGGAGAGAGAGAGTGAACGTGGCGGAGGCCCATCGAGGATTAGCAAAACTCGCTACACAAAAACATATATTTAGTTGAACAATCGAATATTGTGTACACGTGATACTCTGTAAAACAGAAAGAGATAAGTTGATTTTTCGCTAGCAATCTTTATCTCGTTTGCAACTCCTCCATCCCCTCTTCCTCCTCCCTTTACACACGATCCATGCGAAAGAAGTAGGGACTTATCTTACAAACTCCCCATCTACCCTAATGTCCTACAGAATGTGTATAACGAGAAGAGAGACAGGAGACGAAGACACTTTCGGGCTATGATTGGCAGCTGGGAGACGCGCTAAGGGAGTTGGGATATCAAGTGCCTCGCCGCCTTCAGGGGTTGGTGGTGGTGCGCTACGGGGATGACGACGGTAACATTTCTCTCAAGGACTTCGTAATGGCCACCTGCAGGATCTCTGTCATGCTGGGTGAGGTTGATAGCTTATATAGCTAATCTGATGTTTTTTTACTCTTAATGTCGAGTAATGCTGTGAAATCTCGCTGTAGTGTTTACGAGTTTCAGTAGATGATAGTATATTACTCATTCGACTTACCTGTTGGTGTTTTATGCTCTTAATGTTGAGTGGTTCCGTGGAGCCTTCGTTGTTGTGATCAAATGAACGAGTGAATGAATACCTTAAGTCAATCTATCAACGATGGTTCCTTTAACGAAAGATAAACTGAAGGAAAAGGATAGCATGATTGTTTTCGTTTTTTTTTTTTCTTCACGACATATGAAGTGTTCAGTGTTACACAGTATAACTCACAGTCTTGTTGGTACCTCTCTTGTTGTCCATGCCAGAGAGATTCCGGAACCACAGTGAGAAGGACGACAAGCAGGCAACCTTCTCCCTCAGCGAGTGGCTGCAGGACACGCTCTACTGCTGACGTGCCATCCGTTGATCCTTCCCGTCTACTTCCGCCGCCTGCTGCTGGTGGTAGTACAAATAGATGCCCCTCAGAAGGTCTAAAAACTCTCTTTATGACATGTTTCTCACCATCACTGCTACTGACGGTCTCCTCTGAGCAGATCCTCCCTATGACATACCCTCCATCATTATTGCTACTGAAGGAGGACTATATGCATGCTGCCAATGACCAACTCGATCCATGTCTTGAAACTAGATAATTAAGCCTGCTGTACTTTGTGTTTGTTACGCCTTTGAAATGTTCGTATCATATGTTAGTCATGATAATCTCTCTCTCTCTCTCTCTCTCTCTCTCTCTCTCTGTTAGTGTGTGTGTGTGTGTGTGTGTGTGTGTGTGTGTGTGTGTGTGTGTGTGTGTGTGTGTGTGTGTATGTGCGTGTGTGTGAGTGTGAGTATGCTTATGTAAGAGAGGAAGACTGCCCAAGGGCAACAAAAATATAAAGAATAAAAAAACCCTGTCAGTCACCAATCTCGACGACAGAGCTGATAGAATTAGTCAAAGGACAGGGACAGATGTCTTGAAACCTCCCTCTTGAATGAAGTTAAGTCTTAGGAAGTAAGTAAACCTTTCTGTTGAATTTTATTTTTGTTTAAATATTTATAAATATTTACCATTCAGTAATATAATTAGTGTGTGTGTATATATATATATATATATATATATATATATATATATATATATATATATATATATATATATATATATATATATATATATATATATATATATATATATATATATATATATATATATATATATATATATATATATATCTTTCACACAACACCATTGACTGGGAAATCCTATGAAAGCTAACAAATCCCACAATTCAATCACGTATCCTAGACATCTGAGAAGGCTAGACTTCTATTGATTATCGTGCACTGTGACACTGGAAATCTGTTCAATAAAAGTATATGAGTAACTGTTCAATATACACATTTATTTATTGTACTACATGCATTTTATTAAACATGGCACAAACACTCCCGCACAATTGTATGAACATCCACATAATGTCAAACTCCAAAGTAATCCCATAGTAAGAGTTTCAGTCAAGTGTTAGACAACTCAACATATTGGGCAGTTTAGAGAGAGAGAGAGAGAGAGAGAGAGAGAGAGAGAGAGAGAGAGAGAGAGAGAGAGAGAGAGAGAGAGAGAGATTTTCTTCAAGATTAGCAGAATGCTTCGTCCACGTTATTTTCATGTCTTGGCGCATAATCTGTGAAGTTGACTAGCTGTGTGAGTGTAGCAATCTGCTTGTCAAGAAAAGCTCGTACATGCTTCAGACGGTTTGCATGACGCTCCAGGTGCGCAATATGGTCACTCATTATTACTCGATCTGACTTTTTCTTTTCACGTCTCCTATAAGCTTCTCCTGCCCTTTGTCGGCGCCTTTCCATAACTGGATCGTCTTGTTCCGGAAATGTATGAAGGGGAGATCGTGATTTGTGGGTAATATTTACCTGACGGATGATCTTGACAATATTATTAATGTCGTCCACACGATTATTTTCTTCGCACCTGTCATCTCCTAGTAATGTAAGTTCTGACTGTGCCAAGCTTGGTAGTGGTAAGAGAAAATCACTGGTTCCGTCTGGAGATAATACTGGTGACTTGAAAAAGTCAGTGATGTCATTCATGCCTGTGGAATGCTGAAGTGTTTGGATTTCGCATGGTATTGGTGGACACTGACGGGCTTGGGGATCACATACCGCTGACAGATATGACATCGATTGATTGTCATTTGATACATTACCAACCAAAGATTTGTCAGAATAAATTGTAGATTTATTAACATATTGTCGTTCACCATATACTTGAAGATTGTGTAAAGATGTGACTTCGAGAACTGAAAGAGTATTGGTAGCTTGTAATTCGTTTTCGAAGTGTGACATCTCAAAGTCCTGAATAAGGTCCCAATTTTCAAGTTCTAGCTGTGGAGTGGATGAGGATGACATCTTGTGTAGACGTGCAATTTGATGGACAAGAAAGTAAATTATTGGTGGCGGTAGAAGTAGTAATAGCAGTACTAGTGGCAGTAGTAGTAGTAGTAGTAGTAGTAGTAGTAGTAGTAGTAGTAGTAGTAGTAGTAGTAGTAGTAGTAGTAGTAGTAGTAGTAGTAGTAGTAGTAGTAGTAGTAGTAGTAACTGTTGATGGTGGTGGTATTCTTGTTTTTGTTGTAATTAGTCTTAAAAACTGCGTCGAAATTAGTCTTTTTCTTGTGGTTGCTGCTGTTGCCTTAGTATTTTCCAAAACTTGTACAATTAGTAGATAAAAGTTGTTTGTATAAGACGGTTCGAGCACTTGAAAGATACTGCTGAAATGTTCATCTGAACTACCTTTAAATGGAATGAATGTAAGAAAATATAGAGGAAATTATGAACGTATGATATCGTCATTCGTACCTCACATTTTTCAACGTAGGGAATTTAGTACCCTGCCCACGCAGGTAACACACACATACACACACACACACACACACACGAGAGAGAGAGAGAGAGAGAGAGAGAGAGAGAGAGAGAGAGAGAGAGAGAGAGCAAATATACAAAAGTTTCATACTACAGTTGAAACCAATCAATAGTGTATCTGCACCAATGTTACGAATATCAGTCTCTTTTATATATTTTTCCCAACTACAATTCTCTATCAAAAAATATATATCTATATCTATCTATCTATCTATCTATCTATATCTATATTCATATATTCATATATCTATATATGTATCTCTCTCTCTCTCTCTCTCTCTCTCTCTCTCTCTCTCTCTCTCTCTCTCTCTCTCTCTATATATATATATATATATATATATATATATATATATATATATATATATATATATATATATATATATATATATATATATATATATATATATATATATATATATATATATATATATATATATATATATATATATATATATATATATATATATATATATAACAACGTCTTAGATTTTTATGTTTTTCACTTACTAGCCGTGCTTCAGGATATTGTGTGCAAACAAGAATAAACATCCTGAGTCATAAAATGTTATGCTTCACAAATCATCACGATACGTGAAGTAAATATGTCGGTCCTTGAATGTCGTCACGTCCTATTTACGTACATACCGGAAAGGAATAGGAAATGAATACGCCTGGCAGATGATTCACGTGGAAATCCTATTATCAAAAACTGTGAAGTATATATATATATATATATATATATATATATATATATATATATATATATATATATATATATATATATATATATATATATATATATATATATATATATATATATATATATATATATATATATATATATATATATATATATATATATATATATATATATATATATATATATATATATATATATATATATATATATATATATATATATATATATATATATATATATATATATATATATATATATATATATATATATATATATATATATATATATATATATATATATATATATATATATATATATATATATATATATATATATATATATATATATATATATATATATATATATATAGAGAGAGAGAGAGAGAGAGAGAGAGAGAGAGAGAGAGAGAGAGAGAGAGAGAGAGAGAGAGAGTTTATTACGAGTCTTTTAAGATCACATAATATATGGTAGGAGGCCTCAAAACATGGACATAAGACTGAAAATAATCCAGAAGGAAGGTCAATAATATTGTTAATCCTGAGGTAGTACTAGCTAGTTTTCTTCATCCTCTTCCTATCCAACCACCTCCCCCTCCCCTCTCTCTCTCTCTCTCTCTCTCTCTCTCTCTCTCTCTGGAAATAGGGTGAACCTGACTTATCTGGAAGGGAGGACCTCAATTAAGGTAATTAAGGAACATCATTGACAGTTGTATGAAAATTCTTCACTTCTGCATGTCTTGTGAATCTTAACTGTCAAAATTATTTTGATAGTAAGGATAATTCGTAATTCATTTAGATGTAAAAGTCCACCATCAAAACCGCCACGCAAGACAAAAATCATCAATAAAAGCCGCCAACATGAAACTTTTCCCGCCAGTATAGACATAACTGGTAAACCCTCCAATCTGGCAACGCTGGCAACTCTGGCTCGGTTCCGCAGACAACGCATGCGCAGCGTAGCTTGAACTTCTCCTTGCACGGCGCACGCAGTGTTGTGACTTTTATGACAGCTGAGGCGCATTCATCAGTTACATTACCCTTTTACATTCCTTATTTCCTTTACCTGGGTGATGGCAAGCATGGATAATGCCGTATTAAAGAAGAAGGTCCTGTTTATTTGCTTAGGTGAGTAGAGGAACGTGAAAATTTTGCTTCATTCAGTCAATATATGTGGAGGGAAATGCAGGTTGAGGCGACGTGACCTGGCAAGGTGAGTAAGTAGTGTCGGCTTGCTTACCTTATCTCTATCACCTTGCGCTGTATATTATTGTAGACGGATCAACGTAATAGTTTGCGAGTACCTGCTTCTTGGGAGAGGGAAAGGTTCTTTGATACTTTATTTATTTTTTATTTGCAGAACAGGGCCTTCAGTTCCGCCAGCACACTCTTCCCCAACACCTGCAAGCTTGGGGACCTGTTGGGAAAGTGGGATTTATGGATGGAGAAAGTCAAAATAGACCAAATAAAGTCAGAGGCCATATTTGGTTGAATTGGAAAAAAAAAAAATCCTAGAAGTCCCTAAAATACTGATGAAATGAAACATAAACTGAACCTAACCTAATGGGGTAGATGGGGAATGGAGAGTTGGCCACTTCCCCCCTCAAAACCGCTCCTCCCACGATCAGTTACATACTCTAGTTTTACCATAAGTACTGCTCCATTAGTCTTCATCAGTCTTTTTATGGGTTTATAAGGGTGGAAGGGTTGACAAAAGGGGCCCCACTTCTCACAAGGTTAGGGTAGGGTAGGTTAGGGGTTCAGTTTAGTTAGTGTATGTTTGATTTAATTTTTTTTTTTTTTATGTAAGGAAGAGGACCAGCCAAGGAATTTCTAAGATTTTTTTTTTTCAAATTTAGTGAAGTAAGGCTTTTTATGAATTGCAGAATTGGGTCAATTTTGGCTTTTTCCTCCCTAAAAAACGGCCTTCCCAAAAGGTCCCTAAGCTTGCTGGTTTTGGGGAGGGGTTTGTGGCAAAAGGAAGGAAGGCAGTTTTACCAATCTTTTTTTTTTTGTGTGTGTGTAAGTTTATTTGTATATTTGTGTTATTACTCAGTCTTTTGTTAAAAAATTTGGTGCCACCAGTCTCGTGGGTTTTTTTGTCCTGTTGAAAACATTTCTCAGCAAGTTCAGGTCTATGTAGGCCCTGGAATTTTTCTTTTGGGAACTGAAGCAGGTTAGAATCAAGTAAACAACTACTATTTCAACTTGCTTCTATAAATATTATTACAAATTAAATACACTGTGAATTTCATTATTGCTGTGATGCATTTTACTAAACTTTTCTGATAGTTTCATCTTCATGAAATTTATTCTGTATTTTGTAAAAAAAGAAAAAAAGTAATGTGCTCAGTGGTTATTACATTTACAATTGGTGGTGGAGATACCATATCAAAGTGGTTAGACCTTATCAGTAACCTATGACAGGACTACCTACATGTTGTGGTAGTATACCCACTGTACTTCACTCTCATGATCTAAATTTAACCTAACCTAGGTTAAATTGCCGCCATGTGTCCATCCCGCGGCAACGCGAAGCAGCGAGGAGACCGGCGTCCCAGCTGTCAACTGACAGTGGTTTCCACCAATGTTAGAGGACTCCACACCAACGTAGGTTACCTGAGCCATAATTTCGTGCTGCGACAAAGTGCTGACATAGTGGCAGTGACGGAAACATGGTTGAGTGATGAGGTGGAACCGACATTTGGCAGGATCTCGCCCTACTCCCTGTGGGTGAGGAAAGACCGAGCATTTAAAGCAGGCGGAGGTATTGCTCCTTGCTTTAAAGACGGCCTCCAAACACAGGAGCTCGAAGTTGCAGTACCTCACCAGACAGAGGCACTATTCTTCAGGGAGGTACTTGCAGACAAGAGTGGGCTTCTCTTCTGTGTCATGTACTGACTCCTGAGACAAGGATGATCCCTGCTGGACTTCCTGACGGAGGAACTTGACACCCTACTCCAGTGCCAGAAGTGTTCTCATGTAATGTTAGTGGGGGACTTGAACTCACACATGGAGCAGGATGCGTACAACCATCTCTTGGTGGTACAGGGCCTGGTCAACCACGTAACCTTCCCTATATATGAATGGGGAGGGATGCTGTACCCTGTAGAAACTGACCTCCCTGAAGCCAGCATCCACTGCCAGCAGTTAGGGCCTGTGGGTAGCTCATACCACTTTGCTGTGCTGTCACAGGTAGAGCTGCAGACTGCGAGGGAAGATGCCACCCCGCACACCATCTGGCTCTGGGGACAAGGCAGATTGGCCATCCATGAAGCAGGACATAGAGAACACGTATTGGGAGGCCCTTCTGGTAGGAGATGCTGATGCCAGGGCACGTGCTCTCACCACCAGGTTCCTTGCCCTCTAACAGGTGCATGTGCCCAGCCGATTGTACCTCTCCAAGCCTGGTGACCCTACCTGGTTTGGTTTTTGCTGCAGAGCATCTGCCGAGGACAAACATGCTGCTTGGGCGAGGCACAAACGCTACCCAACACCCAGAAACAAGACACTGCACCTAGAAGCAGTGTATTTTTCATGTATAATGTTTTAATGTATATTATACTATATGTATTATTCTAAAAAATACTACTACTATAGGCTTTTGGAATAACTCCATATTCAATGTGGGGTTTTAAGCCTCGTTCTTTGTATATGATTTTGTATAAGTTAAAAAAAAAAAAAAAGTTAAGGTAGGATAAGGTAAGTAATCTTAGGTTAGATTGGTGTCCCAAGGATAGATTATTATATTAAGTTCAGGAGATATTCTTTAATATCAAAGATGGAGCCTGTCATAACAACGTAAGCAATAACTCACTTATTTTTCATGGTAAGATGACATTTAACCATATTTTGGCTTTCCCTTCTTGCAGACCCTGCTTTCCCACCAAGTCTCCAGCTTTGTTGGGGTTAAGAACTGAAGGCATTAAAATTAGCTGCATGTCTCATTTTGATATATACCTATAGGGTTATCCATTGGGGATAAAGACTCTTGGTAATGATTAGTCCAGTTGTGATGGTTGGCTAGATTTAACTTTGAAAAGTTTGGTTCCTGTATGATTGTTTTCTTTAATTGTCCAAATTTTATAGAAAATGAATAAAATGAAATTTTTAAAGAAATGATATATATCTACACTTTTACTTATTTTTCAACAGGTAATATCTGCCGTTCACCAATTGCTGAGGCTGTGTTCAACCATATCGTGGAGGAACGGGGTCTGACGGGTTGGGAGGTGGACTCAGGGGCTATTGGCTCATGGCATGTTGGTCTGGGGCCAGACCATCGGGCTGTCAGCACCATGAAGAAACACAACATCCGCATGAGTCACAAGGCACGGCAGGTAATCCATTGTGCTTAGGTTTTTGGTAATTTTTTTTTGTTTCTAAGTACTATTTTTGAAGTATTTCTTCACTGCACCTCCACTGCTTTTAAAAGACTCAACTTGAATCTTTACTGTTTTTAAGGGTATTTTTACAATTCTAGAAACAGATGAATTAAGTTTCTACATTATGAAATAGAGAAGCAGTCTTGAGAATGTGGCTAATCATCTCTATGGCCTCAAGAAAAAAGTTGTAGTGGAAAAGCAGTTTCTGAATATGGACCTCAATAGGATCTAGAACATTTAGATACACAGTGTCTACAGGGAGTCATTATATATCTGTATAGTTAAACTCGTAATACAATTGCACCAGATAACGAATAATTTGTAGAATGAACTAAGGCTTGGGCAAATATTTGTGTTGTTTTATGAGCAAGGTTCAGACAGCAATTGCTAGGCTCACACACTCTCCTGACAAGCATGGCCACGGTTCATTCAGTCCACATGGGGATCTCATTGTGGAAGTATCCCTATTGTATTTTCCAGTTTATATTATTTTTGTGCATTTTCTTTGGCTGTATTATGTTTCCACAATTTTTGTTAGTCTTGTAATTACCTTTTTTTCTGTTTTAAAGTACATTCTTAATTTTTTTTGGGGGGATGGATTTTGGGACTTGGAACATTTTGATTTTATTTGATTTAAAATCAAGGGGCAAAATCAATTTGCAAAATAAGTAAATAAAAAAATAAGCTTGTTCATGGATCAGCTTAACTCTTAATGCAATGTTGCAGGTGGTTATGGGGTTAATGTGGAGATATTTCATATTTTATCTGGAACCTTTGTGGGCTGAGTTGTCTCAGCTGAATCTTGTTCTTTGAAAGTTTTAGGTACCCAAGAAAATGATGAGAAGGAATGTATAAAGGTGGGCTTTAGTTTTATTGTTGCTCCATACACATTGTATTATTACAGTTGAAAAAGGCAGACTTCAGCCACTTTGACTATATTTTTGGAATGGACCATGAGAACATATCTGACACATCAAGGACATGGCTCCCAAGACCTACACTGCCAACATTGAACTTTTTGGCTCCTATGACCCACAGAAGGAACTTCTTATTAGAGATCCATATTATGTAAGTATTTTATTCAACATTTGTTTAAGTTTTATTCCTTATCCAAGTAATGTTAACTTATTACTAACTATTGTTGTATTATAGTTCAATTGATAGTAACAGGAATGCAAGTTGTTGTTAGAATATGTTTAATTAATCCATTTGTTACTGTTGAGTTACCTTATATAATAGTATTTCATGGAAAATTTCTTCAGAGGGACTAATAAATTATTCCCTATAAATAATGTCCATCTTATAATGCACACAGCTTCATTTGATCAGATTACATGATCTTTATGATTTGTAATGACAACTTGAAATGACACCTTATCAGAAGTTATATTGCAAGGATGATGTGGATAGTATAAGATGTGGTTGGTGTGTGAGTATGTGATGTAGCATGTTGTCCTTAGTGACTCCTTACCTCTTCTGTCTGAGTGAAAAGTATGAAGTGATCTTGGAATTAAGTTGCAGATATCAAATGATGATGATGGTACTGAGCCAGATAGGACTGTAAATGATTTGGATGAGAATATTTGTCAGAGAATAACATTGAGGTTAGTGATAACCAAGTAAATAAGTAATGATGTTGAACCACTGACACTGCATCCTACTCCTTAACTTTTGGAGTTTTAATTCATAATATGCACCATGTGACCAAATTTATCAGAATACACGAGAAAATAATAAATAAATAAAAAAAAAAAATAAAGGTGTAAGGATAGATATAAAGTGCACCCAAAGAACTTTGGGAAGCTTGTAAGAAAAATTTGTGTGCAAAATAGAGTTTGGCTCTATGCACTTGGTAATGTAATGCTTAACTTGCATGCTGGGAAAATTTTGTTTCTGGTATGTTTCAGGAAACCATATGATTAAGTGCTTTATACTTAAGAGTGATATCAGGCTTACCTCGTCTTTTACACCAAATTGGAAGGGATATAATCTATTCAGAAGGCACTAAGATTTCAAAAGATGATATGTCACACTACAGAAATGCTGTTAGACCATTCCTTATATAGTTTATTTAGTGTTGAAGCTTTCTTTTGATCAAACTTCAGCAAATGTTTAGGATCTACATGCATAATGTTCTTTGTTTTTATGGGCTTTCATCAAAATCACACAAGAATCTTGTCTAGGATGTTTACTCAGGATCTAATTATGAGCAGCTTGTCTGTGAAGTCCTGCATTTTCATGGTTCTTCTCCAGAGTTTCTTGGAAAGTCAGTTTGTGGGGTCCTTTGCTTTCTTTCTTTGCCTTTCTTAAGATTCTTAATTTTTGCCATTATTTGTGTACCAGGGATATTTTACATAATTTCTAGAAAAATGATTACAGGTTTGGTGATTTGTTGAACAAGTTTATCATATATTTGACCTCAAGGTATATATCCTGATTATGGGCCATACTTATGAAAAAGTTCCTAGGAACGGCACAAAATCTTGTTCAGCAAGGAAAATCTCCAAGGCACGATGCACAAAAATGGCCCAGGAAAGTTTTGGTCATGCTTAGACAGGATTATTTTCTGCTGCTACTTTGGAAAAAGATGCTATACGTAGCAAAGTCCTGACAGAAAATGCAAAATTTAGTTGAAATAAAGGAATAAAGTTTTTTTTTTTTTTTTTTTTATATATACTGGACTACTGTGTTATGAATTTTTCTTTATTGTTTAGTTTATCTTTCAAAAGCCATGAGTGCATATTTATTGGATATTGATGTTGAGAGAATACAATGTAAAGAAACCCTTAGACAATCAACTCTGGACTAACGCCAGGGTTATGTTCTTGGAGATGTCATGTTATTCAAAATTGCGTTTTTCAAATATAATTTTCCTATAGAAAACAATGGTAATAGGGAGGTTACATTCCCTGCCACTAAGAAAGTCTGCTGAAAAAAAAAAAAAAACTATACATCACTAGGTCACGGAAAAAAATGAAAACACATGTTCTCACCTGCACATCTTTCTTGTCCAGGAAATTAGAAAATCATTATTCAACGTGATTTGTCATACAATTTTATATACAGGAACATTATCCCATATTCATACATTTATTATTAATGCATTTAACGAAATAAGCCATGAGTATAATTTGATGGTGGTTGGTAGCAGTGTTTGTTTACCATCACCTCAGCTGATTGAGCCACGCAGTCCATATCACGCTGCCTCACCATTCCACCATAGGCAACATGGAAAATCCCTATTACTGCTGCAGAGTGTGATTTATTAATAGACTTGGTGAGCCAGGAAAAGTGCTTCTAAATAAAAGCACACATTATTATATAGTGTGGCCTTAACACAGGAGAGGATCATCACCTCCTTCAACTGTGCAGGCTATGGGAAGAGGACAGTCCACCAGCTGTCTACATAAATGGGTACTTATCGAGTGATTAAGACATACAACTGCTTGTAAGCTAGTAGAATTCTGTTAGAAAACTTGGAAGATGGATATGTGGTGATTGAAGGTGGTGGCAGCGATGATGATATTCCTCATTCGCTAAGGTTTTGTTATTATCATTATGCTATGGAGAAGTTTTGTGGATTCCACCCCTGGGTTTGGTTCCAATCACAATTTTTGTAATGTAGGCTATTTGAATGATAACCTATATATTTTTTTATGTTTCTAAAGTCAATTAGTTCACAAAGAAAACTAATAATAATAGGTATTTAGGCAAAATTTATGAATGAAAGTAATGAGACTATGCACCTTTTCAAGGTGATAAGCTAGAAAAGGTCCACCTTACTTGAGATGATGGGTTCAACATCAAAACAAGTGAAATCTGCTTCTTGGGCCAGCATTGCCCAGGCAATAAATTCTGCCTCTCCCCTGAACAACAGGACTCGGGCAGTGTGTGAAACACCATAGAATCTTGAAAGTCAGCCAGAGGCCAGTAAACAGTGCTCAGAGGAAGGATTGCACTGTAACAAGCAAGATAACTTTGGTAATTTTGGATTGTTTACAATAATAAGAGAAGCACTTAAGTTTAACTAAGATGAGGCAATCATACACTACAGTAGTACTTCACAGTAATGGACATTTTGGGGTAAGGGGATGTCTGTTACTGAGAGTGGCTTGTCTGCGAGACCATTAAGCCTCCCTTTTTTTATTATTTTTTCCTTGATAACACACAAAAAAATATTTTGAACATTTAAACTACTTTTTTCAATGCTCAATGTGCAATGCTCAATGTTAATCAGTATTCAAGAAGTGTACAGTAATAAAAATTTATCTTACCATGAATAGATGAATTAAGGAAATAGCTTCTCGTGTGGTGTAATGGCCGATTCCCATGTGATCCAGTGGCATTCTTAACAAGCATTTAATGACTGCTGGAAGGATCTTGCTGAGGTGACAAAGGAGGGGAGGAAGACAAGGGATCATCAGAGTCAGAGTAGATTACCTCCACACTATTGCCACCTCTCTGTAGATCACAGGCTTGGTTTCTTTCTTTGACCCTGCTCCATCTCCTTACCCTGTCTCTGTCTTTCTTTCCCTCTATTTCTATTAAAATTGGTATGTTTCTGAAATTATTTATGAAATGCTTCTAACTTTTATTCCACATCACTGTGGAGGTAAAAATCAAGGCATGTTTTCATAGAAAAGTGTTCCCCTATCCTAAACATGGCATCTGAGCAAGGAATTGTGACCTTAGTGATACTCTCTACCTGATCTAATTCACCTTACATAATATGCAGTATCGCTATGGACTGTTTTCCTGCTGCAAGTTTGTCCTAGGGCCAACCTCACAGCCAATCTAAGGTAGCAATCTGCAATGTGAACAAGTACAGGTAACTCTCAATTAACGCGATAGATGCGTTCCAAGAGGCATCATGTATATCAAAATTCGCGTAAAACAAACTTGTAATTCTCATAAGAAACAATAGATAATAGGGGGTGATGTGGGATATGGTCCCAAAAAATTTGTACAAAATACTCTATTTATTTGGCTAAATTAACATGTTTTTATTATTTACCATTCTAAATACTAGAGGTGTATTTAAAGTTAAGGGAAAAGCAATAAATAATAAGAGAAAGCAAAAAATGATAAGAGAAAACAACAAAACAAAGAATACATAAACACAACATTCACTGTGTCACTGCCTTCATCACTCACACCACAGTCAGTCACCATGTTCCTCTGAGCTTTTCCACTTTATCAAAAATCCACTTATCAAAAAATAACCCCACAGTATAAAAGTAACCACTAGTAAAAAAATAAACTCAGGACGCCATTGTCTTCACCCCTCACAAGCACACGCCATTGCTGTCCACCTCCTAGCCAAGGATGTCATCATCCACCTGCGCTTCCTCTGCTTTCTCCGCTTCCACGGGATCGTCCACATTCTCTTCTGATACTACATCTTCCACTGGTGTTTTCTTGAAAAACTGCTGCATGGTGGTCTGGCACTTTTCCTTGGAAAATTCTTTTTGCATTACTGTGTAGCAGAAGAGGGCATCCATGGCAGTGGATCTCCCATCTATTGGCCAGCTGCGGAACTATCTGGCACGCAGTTTAAAATTGCGTATGGCGCTCAGATTGAAAATGTGGTTGGGCCAAATCGCATATAAGCAAACTGATTGTGCAAATTTAATTAATTATAATATTTTTTCGGTCGCGTATTAACAAAAACCTGTAAATTAAACATGCGTAAATCAAGAGTTACCTGTACTTCTTTGGAAGAAGTACGAGAGAGAGAGAGAGAGAGAGAGAGAGAGAGAGAGAGAGAGAGAGAGAGAGAGAGAGAGAGAGAGAGAGAGAGAGCACTGGATGAGGTTTGAAGAAGTGGCTGTGTTGTTGACACTGTACTTATGTTTCCCCACTGTGCTGAGGATACAATTTGCTCATTGTACCATCTAGAAGAAGAAAATCTAACCCACTTCATACTAAATCACCCTCAGTAAAAGGAAGAAAGAAATGAAACTGTAGGTTTCCATACTGGTAAATGAAGGCAAATATCAACTGTTTCAGAAGTTTTTTGTTTAGGAAAGAAAATCCAGAAGAGAAGAAAGACAAGTTATATGAATTATGGAAGTGTAGAGAAAAAAAACTTAGATAAAACATGAGATGCCATATAGCTTATAGACATTACAGCAAAAAGGGCTTGGTAGAGGCGTGCCATTGTGAGCGTCATCAACCCATGCATTCTCTCTCTCTCTCTCTCTCTCTCTCTCTCTCTCTCTCTCTCTCTCTCTCTCTCTCTCTCTCTCTCTCTCTCTCTCTCTCTCTCTCTCTCTCTCTCTCTCTCTCTCTCTCTCTCTCTCTCTCTCTCTCTCTCTCTCTCTCTCTCTCTCTCTCTCTCTCTCTCTCTCTCTCTCTCTCTCTCTCCAGTGTGGCAGTGTTATTATCCTTTTTTGACCAACAACATTCTAAGAGAAATGCTCAACTAGAAATTCACAACAGCAGGCTGTGAGTTCAACCAGCCTGGGACCCCAAATCACCATAAGCAATAGCAGAGCAGGCGGGGAGGGACAGAGGGGGCTGCCACCCTGGGCCCACTGTTAAAGGGGGCCCACCACTAGACTGATGATGGATTGAGGAGAGAGAGAGAGAGAGAGAAAGGAAAGGAAAGTCTGAAAGTCACAATGTAGGGGTCTGGCAGCTGTATGTGTCTGGATAAAGGTGATAAAATAAAGTAGAAAAATAAAAATGAAAAATGAATAACATTTAGCACAACTGGTATGTTTAAATAACAATCACAAGGGCCCATCAAGAATGCTCTGGCCCCTCTAGACTGAGACCTCTACTCTGCGCTTGGCCATGAGTGTCACTCCTGTGACAGGCAAGTAGTTGCCGCTCTCCACCTTATTGCAAGTTTTGTAAATTGTAGACAAACTAAACGAGTTATAGTAGCATTTAGATTGCAGGAGTAGATAAATGCGGGCCCCTTTTGACCTGCTTATTATGTCATATGTGTGTTCATCTATGCCATTACAGTCCCCAAGTATGTGGTTCGTATCTGACCAGTCCGTTACTAAGCGAAATTTGTTAATGTGAAGTCTGGTATTGTGAGGCACCACTGTATATGGTTCACCTGTAAGCCAGTGCTTATTATAATTGAAATGCTGTATAAGAAAAATAATTCAATTTATAGCTCATTTGAAGTCTGCAGTCTTGTTGTTGTTTCCTAAGGAAAATATCTATCCTAGGCCAAGTTTTTATCCTAGGGACTTTCTAAAAGTATGGGCCTGTATGTGTGGAAAGGGTTTCCAGTAAATACAGGATGTTGATAGTGATGCAGGTCTCAGAGATAGCATAGTTTTGGAAAGTTTTTAAGTTGCAGTTTTAAGTGTTCAAAAGATGAGATTATTGAGGGTAAACCATTGTTCCTATAGTGTAAGAAAATATTTTCGTACTTGGATTTATTCAATCCACATTTTGTCTTCCTAATTATAGTAAACAAAACAGGAAATAATGTTTTGTTTATGGCAGGATGATGATGCTGCTGGGTTTGAGAAGTGTTATGAACAGTGTCTGAGATGCAGCAAAGGGTTCCTTGATTCCCTGGTGAAGTAAGAAGAGCAAGGCTGCTGTGGGTGATGTTTGGACTTGTGGTGCTATTCAGCTTCCTGTCTTGTCAATTCATGTAAGATACAGTAATGCTTACTATGGATAGTTTTAACTTTGAAGAACTAAATGTGTCAGAAAATCATTAAAGGTCAGAGTTTTTGGTTGTTGGGTGCACACAGTATAGAGAAGAAAACTATACACCAAATATTGCTTAGATGTTAGCTCTTGAGGTCACATCACCATTATTTAAAGATTTGACAATGTATACAGTATACAATATATACCTAGAAGACATCATTGGTGTGTGCGAATATTGTATTAGTATATTGTGTTTGAAATTGTGAGTTTTCATGAAGCTTTCATGTTTCCATTCCATGTTTCTAAAAGTGTGTACATACGTTTATTGTGAAGTAATTTTCACTGTAATATTTTTTTTATTGAACTTTAACTTGATTATTATAATTTTCTTGGTTCATTTAAGATTTTCCATAATTTATTTGATCTTTTAGTTATTTATATGTAAAGATGAAAAAATAAACATGAGAAGAACTAATGTTTGGTCTTCATTACTCTGCAAATGAGAAGAATGTGAAGAGTTTCCATACCATGGAGGGACCAAAGAGGCTGCACTGATGCAAGTGTAGCAAGCAGACTGGAGGTTTTCTATCATGCACTCCATCCCTGCCTTCACTCTCTGACCTCTCTCCTCAATGGTGCATCTCTTGCTCTCATTGGGAGTAAAGTGATGGAATAAGATTTGATGTATTAGAATTTTATTAGTTTAGAAATAATTTAGGATGTTAAGAATTAAAGTCATATTGTGAATAAAGCATCAGATATTTTAGAATGTTTTAACTATTTACATGAATGGTGTATGAAATAGTGCACTTGCATCTACAATACTAAAACATTAATTACGATAATGATTGATGAGCTGATAGTGTACTGAAGAAAACTCATGCTGTTGTTTGTGTGTGTGTGTGTGTATATATATATATATATATATATATATATATATATATATATATATATATATATATATATATATATATATATATATATATATATATATATATATATATATATATATCATACATATAGGTATTGATTTATGTGTGTTTAGATTATGTGATTTTTAAATAACACAAGGTAAAAAAAACCTAGTATTTTTTTCAGTTTATGCAAATCATTTAGAATAACACGATGACAATATTCTTGGTGTTTTGGTGGGGCTGTGTAGGCTGAGTCACAGCCTCTAGTGCTCCAAAGATGCAGTATGCAGTTACAGTTTCTCGTTAGATGTGGTGGACTTGTGTAGAAAGGTCTCAGTAAGGTTGAGTGTTTTGAAGGCCATCTTCTAGAGATTTTATTGAAACTTGCTTTTCCCCTAGACATATAAAAAGCTTTTGATAGAGTTTGGCACAAAGTTTTGATCTCAAAACTACCCTCCTATGGCTTCTATCCTTCTCTCTGCAACTTTATCTCAAGTTTCCTCTCCAACTGTTCTATTACTGCTGTGGTAAACGGTCACTGTTCTTCTCTTAAATCTATTAAAAGTGATGTTCCTCAAGGTTCTGTCTCTCTTCTTATTATTCATCAGTGATCTTTTCTATGTCTTTTCAGAGACAACCAAGCCTTTAGGAAGTTGACAGATCCTGCAGGGATGCCACAGAACACCTAACTTTTGATCTTTCTAAGATTTCTGATTGGGATAGAGAAAACTTAGTACATATTGTTAAATGCTTCAAAAATTCAATTCCTCCATCTACTAACTCAACACAGCCTTGTAGATAACTATCCTCTCTTCTTCAATGACAATTGTCACTCTTCTGCATTAAATATCATTGGTCTTTCCTCTACGTACTTATAATCTAAACTGGAAACTTATGATATTATCTCTTGCTAAAACAGCTTCTATGAAGTTAGGCATTTTGAGGTGTTTCTGCCAGTTTTTCTCACCCTCCCAAATGCTAATTCTGTATAAGGGCCTTATCTACCCATATATGGAGTACTCTGTGCATGTGTGGGGTGGGGATGGTTCCACTCACACAGCTTTATTAGATAGGGTGGAATCAAAAGCTATTTGTCTTATCAATTACTCTTTTCTTACTTCAACTTCTTTCTGGCTCTTCTGAAACTATTGGATGGTGGTTATAGATGTTCTTGTCCTTGGTGAGAATTTTTAGAGGAGTAAAGTTTATAAATGAGAAAGAGACACTTTTGTACGAGTAATGAGGTTAAGGACCCATGGATGATATAGAGAACGGGAATTATGTGTATACAAGATAATTCATTGCCACTTTATCCAAAAATGAAATTTGCCTCTGAAATAATGCATGTGAATTTGATTCAATACAGTATTTGTCTTTAACAGAATATGAAATCACAAAGTGCATTATTTACACAGTATAGTACTCCAAATATTTATGAAAGTTTTCTTGAGAATTATAGGGTATTTTTCTTCAGACTTGACTGAACTGCAGCTCTTTAGCTGAAGTGATGAAGTCTCTTTAATCAAAGAGGTAGAGTGGAAGTATTGTGTAGTAGAATGAAGGACAGTGACCCTGCAGAGGCCTCTCACTTTTCAGCTACGCCCTTCAAGCTGGGTTTCACCAGCTGGAACACAAAGTGGTCAATGGGACTGTAGAACCGCTGTGCCTGAACTTTGGAGAATCCTGCTTGCTGGATGTCTGCCAGCATGTCTTTGTTCAACATGCAGTTATCAAAGATGAATGGCCAGATGCCCGTAGCTGTGAGGAATTCCTGTATCCTCCTCCTGGTGCCGTGACGCTCAATGTCAAACTCACTGATGTGCTCATAGAAATAAAATTTTCCACCCTGGAGGAGGGAGCAAAGGCATAACTAACCATTGTGGTGCATTGTAATTTCATATGAAGCAAAAAAATTTAGGCCAAAATATTGCTTCTCAAATGAACAAAGATGTCAGCAGATGTTTGTGAAGCCAATGTACTTCATGCTCATAAAAGACAGTAGTACTAAAATGAAATACTCACTGGAGCCAACACACGAAGGATCTGTTGCAGGATTTTCTTCTGGTTCTCGACAGAGCAGAACACCAATGTGCTCACCACTACATCCACACTGTTGGACTGCACCATGTCCATCTCCTCCCCTGAAAAGATAAGAGAAAATATGAAAATGCTGATCAAGAGAGCTGTACACTTTATGGTACCAAGTTTTGACAGTTTGATCTTGTTGTGTATACAAGTTTAATCTTTTGTCATTTGAGTCTTAGAGAGACTGGAGTTGATGGCATGTCATATATAGGTGCTTATTTTGGAAACAAATTTTTAGTGGTTTTCTAATTAGTGAGTGTAGTCCTTAGTTCACACTATTATAGTCCATACTATTATAATCGTGGCTTTGTATTGATAACATTATTGTCATGTTGTCTTGGTCTTGTAATAGTGACATTGTTTTAACTGTCTTGATTGCAAGATTTATCTACCTCTTGGGATGAACTTTGCTGTTTTGATCATTATTAAGTCAATTTGCTCTGTTGTCTCATCCTGGAGTTTAGTCGTAATCTCATAGTGATCTACAAAAGGCTACTTTCCCTCACCGTCCGAGTACTTAAGTAAACCAGTAAATATTCTCAATTTTTCATTCATTTTACTGGTTAACTCTGGAACTCCATGCCTGCTTCTGTATTTGCCCTTACTTGAATTCTTTTAGGAGAGAAGTTTGAAGTGAGCTGTCATTTTTTTTTTCTTTTAACGATTTTCTGACTGCACTGTATTAGGACATGAAGTTTCATTGGCCCTTTTTTAATTTTTCTAACTTTTGTTGCTCATGGTTAGAAACTGTGTTATATGAAAAAGAAAAGAAAAAGGATATACACTACTGTCTAAATATGTGAAATGTTAATTTTTGTTGGTCTAGGCTGGAACCCACTTGACCTAAAAAAGAAAATAAAACATGCACTGATGTTTAGATCAGCAAAACTTAATTGTTTATCAAGATCTGCTATGGTTCAGTGCTGCCTCTTACCAGTGGTGACAATGATCTCTTCCGAGTGAATGTTAGGGAACTTCTTGCGGTTTTCGTTGTAGTAGGACTTGAAGTGAGGGTTGGGGTCCACCACCACCAGCCGTGTCCCGTCAGGGTAGTAGGCAAAGTTCACACCTGGGAAAGAGTTGCTGCTATGTTTATTGTGTGATTTTTTTTTCTTTCTTTTATGTTGAAGAAAAATAAATGTAATAGAAGTTGTTGCTGTTGTGTTTTTCATAAACATGGATTACTACAATGAGTGTTTTAAGTAGGCATTATCTTTATTATTATTATTATTATTATTATTATTATTATTATTATTATTATTATTATTGTTGGTGCTGTTATTATTATTATTATTTTTATTATTGTTGTTGTTGTTGTTATTATTATTATTATGTATCATTATTATTGTAACAGATTTTCATCTTCAATTATCATTCAGTCATATGGTGAAATTATTATTTTTTTTTCATTAACATGAAGTGTGTGAGTGTGTGTGTCTTCTCGGTCGCTCGCCACCAGTGCCTTACCAGTGCCCACCCCAATCTCCAGTATCTTGAGTGCCTTCTTTTTCCTTAATTCGGGGTCATGGGAAGTGCAGGAGCTGAGTGTGCTGAAAACATCCTTCTTCATCTCCTCTACCTTAGCATTGGAACCTCGAGAGAAGAAATCCATGAAAGCCGCAAAGTACCTGCAGATAGGGAGTTACCTGTAGTTACCTGTTATTGGCTATTATCTGTGGTGAGAGGATGGGAGAGATGCTTTGTACAGGAAATGGGAAAGGAAGGCGAAAGGTCATATTAAAATGTATTGTTGGTATAAAAGTAAAAGAAGAAAGGAGGAGGAGGTAGGGGATAGAAACGAAGGAACGGCGGGGGAGTGAGATAAGTAAAGGGTAGGGGATGCGATGACCGATTTCTTAAACATTTCATAAGTTTACGTGGACTATTTGTAACGGACTTCAGTGGGAGGCACTTGGATTCACAAAATTGTTTTGATGGCTGTGGTGATGGTTCAACAAAATATTCTGCTCCACTAACGGAAGTGAAAAAAATTGAGAACATTACATTGTGTCTATCTCCCAAATCATTCTGATAAAAGTTTAAGGCGTTGAGGAATACGAGGCTAAGTTGTAGATTGGTAAAATTTATGCATAATTCTATTCTCATTACCTATATAATAAACTAAGATTTAATGAAGCAAAGTGTATGTAAAAGTGAAACAAAGTAATATCAAATCAAATAAAGATAGAAGTTAAATACAGTAAAATCTAATGTAATAAAAATAGAATTAAAATCAAGTCAAGACAAGCGAAAGCAGAAATAAAAAAGGAAGGGAAATTTCATGAACTAAAATCTAGATGAAATAAAATGTAATGAGAGGAGCCGCATGCACGCCAGGCGGACAGAACATGCGCCAGTTCGCTTGTTTGTGTGTAACATGACGCTCGGGAAACATGAATGTAAACAAGTAACAATGATAACAAGTAGCGAGTTATGTTGCATTTCCTTCATGGCTACCAGGGGGTAACGGCGACGGCTGCGGTGGTGGTGGTATCTTGCCTGTCCTCGTTCATGCCTCACCCATGCTTGGGGTGGAAACTTAGGTGCGTGACAAGACGTTCCAGCTCACCATGACTCATCACAAAGATTGCTTAGTGTACTTTGACAACGACGACACAGGTAGAGAGGGCTTAGTTGACTTATGACTACGGCTTTAGAAATCAATTGATTGAACAGCACAACAATGGGATCATACAGTACCGCAGTTGAAGGATATAAGTTTCAAAAGAGAAGTAAAAAGGAGAATGAATAAAAAGATACGAGTACAAAGGATATAGTATTGTTTACGAAAGGAGATTCAATGTCTTGTATTTATACTCCTTCGAGAGACGTACGAGGCTGAGAGAGAATATGATAAAGGTCTGTACATAAGTGGTGTAGGGGATATGATAGTGACGTAAGCAAAACTTTCAGGGTCAGTCATCAGGATAGGACAAGAAGTAAATTTAAACTTAATACAGTTTGATGAAAAAAAGATAGAAGGTATTAATATTTTTCGATCGGAATTTATCATCATGTTATGTATTACTTTTTTTCCACATAGTTGCCGCCTGTAAGAGTTATGGATGTCCATAGGAAAAGCGGTATGTATTTGTACCCTGATATATTAAATTGTATGTAACAACATCAGACCTTCCGAAACTTTATTAACGTAACATCATGAAATACTTTAGCCGTGTAGATCGGGGAGTTGATGTGACCAACACACCCAAAACGCTTCTAAATATGTTGCAGCGATTTTTGAAAACATGAACACATATATGTTAGAATGGTGATAATTTCGAATAGCACATAGACACGGATCTTGCTTTGCATTTGATAAGAGCTGCCAGGGCTTGAAATCCGTACGCCAAAATAGATTCACGTGCAGGTAAATCAGATCACGAGAAAGCCCCCCCCAGTTGTGCTGATGTCGTGTGGCGTGACACTGATGCTCAGGTGAGCCTCTTTCCTGTGCGAGGCATTGGTGCAGCAGGCGTCGCCAGCCAGCACGTCCTTCATAATTCACGCGGCCCTCGCCCGTCACCTCTCATGCTGAACCTCCCACCTGGCTCACTATTTATACTGGAGGGAGAAAGGGAGAGCACCGCATGTCCCCACAGCCGCCCCCCTGCCTTACCCACATAGGCACACAAACCTCCGTCTGAAATCCGGCCATAGCTTCTTCAGGATGAGAAACACACACAGAAACACCAGAAACTTGAAGGCGGTACTTGAGAGCCAAGATTCACCCGATGTCTCATCTCCCATCCTGGCGGCGTGGTCTTTGCCTCTTTGATGGGGTACACTTGCTAGGGTGACGAAAGGAAAGACGGAGGGAGAACCTGGCACGGCACAGCAGTTCACGTGGGTAACCGGCGTGTTCTGTCCCTCTGTGGGTAGAGTGTAACTGCGAGAGGTGAGGTGTCTGTGTTCAAGGTGAAACAGGCGACAGTGGCGTGTGTTGCCACTCACGCCAGACGCGTAACTCACTCCTATTTGTTCCTACATTCCACTCCCTCTTAAACACTCTGCAAGGGGAGAACCTTCGTATTAGCCATTTAGCCATCTGTAACCAACATAATCCAGCGCTTAATGACACGTGGACTGAATGCACCGAGGTAATTTAATTATTTAATGTTACAAAATTCAATGAAAGATTGTGATGTGAATATTTACTATATTTTGTTCTGGTACCTTCATTGTACTACTTATTGATGCTGAAGTCGAGTGATGTCAAGGTTGTTGGTTAGATATGGCTTGATATGATTATTATCGGGTCTCCTCTTACATAATGCGAGATAATGCTGGTACAAAGGCAGACTGTGTAGAAAGAGTGGAAGGGGAGGAGGATTGGTATGACAGATGGGTACGGGTTAAGAAGTAACTCAGTTATCAAGAGAGAGAGAGAGAGAGAGAGAGAGAGAGAGAGAGAGAGACATGTTGAGTGCTTTTGGACTTGAATAACAACTTTGAGTATAAGAAGAGATTAGAATATTCCTGTTTAGGTTACGTCAGCATAAGCACACACACACACACACACACACACACACACACACACACACACACACACACACATGCACACACCGTTATATGTTATGGAGAGAGAGAGAGAGAGAGAGAGAGAGAGAGAGTAATGCAATTATTA
>NC_059289.1:92603-110103 GCF_017591435.1 Portunus trituberculatus
GAGTTCATGTGTTTTTTTCAAGGTCACAAGGTTAAACTTAGTTTTTTCTTTTCTTTCATTCTCTTCGTCTCTTCCTTTTCTTCTTTACATTTCTCTTTTGTTATTTATTTGTTGATTGATTCTTTCGTTTTTTTCATCCTTTCTTACTTTCTGTTTATTTGTTTATGTGTCTTTTTTCATCTTATATTATTATTCTTGCTCTTTTTATTATTTTTTCATTTAATCTTTTCTTGCTATCTTTCTTGTTCTCTCTTTGAGGCAGAGCGACAACATCTCCACATTATCAACTGGAGAGACACTCTTGAAAACCTCGCCAGTCATCTCTGTGGCCTTGGAAACAGTCGTACTGAGAGAGCACATCCTTTCTTTCCCTGACATACTATAACAGAAGCACCACCGTGACTTGCTCTTTCTTTCTTCTTTACTTTCTTTCTTTCTTTCCCTTACTTCTTTCCTTCCTTCCCTTCCTTCCTTCCTTCCTTCCTTCCCCTCATCTTTCCCTCTAGCCATCTCTCTTCCTTCTCTTTCTTTCATTCTTTCTCTACCTGACATACTACAGTAAAGGCACCGTGACGGAATGGCCTGGTGGTCAGTACATGGCGCAGTGCTGTTCTCAAATGTTCACATACCTTCATACCACACAGCACGCAGATTCTGTTGCCCGACGTAGTGCTGGTATGTTATTTTGAGAGAGAGAGAGAGATAGATAGATAGATAGATAGAGAGAGAGAGAGAGAGAGAGAGAGAGAGAGAGAGAGAGAGAGAGAGAGAGAGAGAGAGAGAGAGAGAGAATATGTGATGTTTTGATGTTCGTGGTCTGATGTTGATTTGGATACGTTCTTTCTTCCTTTGTATGTTTTTTGTTTGTTTGGTTCTTTGTTTATCCTTTTTTCTTTCTTCTTATTGACTGATTGATTGATTGATTCTTCGTTTCAGATTTGGTACGTTCTTTATTTTTCTTCCTTCCTTCCTTCCTTCCTTCCTTCTTTGTTAATTCTTTCCTTGCTCTCATTTCTTTTTCTTCTTTTTTCTTTCTTCATGTTTGATCTGTTAACAATATACAGTAGTGGATTAGTCTGTTTATTAATTTATATTTAATTTGTAGACGCAAAATCAGTCTGTGGAGTTTGTCTGATAATTTCGCCTGTCCTTCCTTGGGAGAAATTTTCTGATGTTTTATTTACTTGTTTATTTTATCTTTATCTGTCTACCCGTTATTGCCTCGTGCTAGTAATTAAGTAGAAGTTGTCATGTGACGCGAGTTTAAAAAAAAGATGAAAATAGAAAATAAATCCTGATGTAATCATTATGTAATTAGTCAAGATTAGAAGTCTTGTAACCTGCTACCCTCACTACCACAGTGGTTAATGTCTTTACTTAGTGTTACGTTCTCCTTTGCATTAACATCTATCATTTGTCAGGTTTGCAACGGTGAAGGTAAATGGCTTTAATAACTGGAAAAAGAATATGGCCCGTGGACAGACTTTTGGCCGCGACTGTACATGTGGTGGTTTCTTCAATGTTTAATTTGAAATAGACGCCTTATCACTGTGTTCGTCTCCGTATCTCTTGTAATGCTGAGATATTAATTTCATAGTTTTTATATATATTTTTTCTAATATACTTTTCATAGGACGGGAGTGATGCAAGGCAGGATAGTGTGGAAGTGACTATGACTAATTTGTGATACACTTTATTGAGGGAGAAAAATAACTATTATATTCAAATCACGTGATCATCTTACAATATACGGATGCATGGATGCATGTATATACGAGGACGTACATGCATGCATCGAATCACACTGCAGAACTGTGTGTGTGTGTGTGTGTGTGTGTGTGTGTGTGTGTGTGTGTGTGTGTGTTTTTTTTGTCTGTCTGCCTGTGTGTCAATAATCCATGTTGGCCAGCACCACAGACCAGTAAACCACCACAAACAACACTACCACGCCCGCATAGCCACCGCGCGCCCACAGCATGAGGCGGTCAGCTCCCTCGGGTGGTGCCTTGCCTACCGCCGCCCACATGTTGATCCCAGTGTCCTCCGTCACGTGTCGCCGCCGCCGTATCCTCATGTTACCGACCACGTCGATGAATACGTGGAAAATTACCTGGAAAAGAGTTGTTGTCGTTATTATTATCGTTATCATCATTGTCGTTTTTATTGTCGTTATCATGAATTTTAGTTTTATTTTTAGTTTTCTTGATCATTATTGTTGCCTTTTTTATTTTTTTTATTTTAAGATAATAATTGTTGCCTTCATTCCATTTATATGGTGGAACACTCTAGTTATAAAATCAGAAAAATAAAACTGTTGTAGCAGACAATAAACAATCTAATCACTTCAGAAAATGTTTAATTGCAATTTTAGGCCTCGAAACTTATGCATAGACACCAAAATTATGATTTTACGACATCCAGGAATAAAATTATGATATTATTTCACTTTGTAAAGATCGGATTATGTAAATCTTATAAAATAGCCAAAGTTGGCTATATTTTAAGAAAACACATCAAAAGTGATTCCTAGCTAGCCCCTGAAGAATGTTAGTCCACCCAATGAACACTAGGGGGTTGCTACTTGACACCCTTCTAGTTCATGGATTATTCCTGAGTCAGGCGGGCGTCCACGCATTTCGCGTCTGTTGCATAAATTACTCTAAATCCATTCCGGTTTGTCCTATAATATTGAGTGTGGTCTCATTTTAAAGCTATGAAATGCTGTAAAATGTTCATCAAGGCAATATTTTTTATATCTGTGACTGTTTTTTAGTAACCGTAAAGTTAATTGTATCTTCCACAAAAATTTCACCATTTGCGTAAAAAAAAAAAAAAAACGCGATTATGATAATTTGGGTTTAATTTACAATAAATTGAATGTCATATTCTGATTCCTCATGTTTTAAACCATATAAAAACATGATGCATTTATGCTCAAATGTTATTTATTTATGTAGGTAAGGCCATTTATGATTACATATGATGCGAGAATTTTAGCAGAGCATATGCTAGAAAATGGAAGAAAATGGGTATTGCATCCCAACTTTTTTTCGGGGAACATATCAAAAGTGATTCTTAGGATATCTCTGAAGAAGATGAAACCATCCAGGATGGATCCGGACTACTACACTCTCCCACTCACATCTATCCTCAATTTCGTTCCGAAGCTAGAAGTTGCGTTTATGTTCGCAACGACTTGACTTTCTCTCGTCGCCACGCTCTTGAGGCTTCCGAATTTTCCACTCTATTAAATTTATCTATGCTGTTTACCTCTCACCTAACTCTCCTGACTATAGGAAATTCTTTGACTATTTAACTTTAAAAAAGTGGAGCACATTCTGTCTCTATCCTTTCGCGGAGATCTCCATTCTTGGAGATTTCAATATTCACCACTAGATTTGTCTTTAATCTATTTTCACCGACCATCCTGGTGAACTAGTTTTCAACTTTGCTATCCTCCATGAGCCAGAGTAACTGGTGCAACACCCTTCTCGTTTTCCGAACGCCTTGGACATACACCGAACATTTTTGACCTATTCCTTACCTCTAGTCCTTCAACTTATGCTGTTACCCTGTCTTCTCCGTTGGGCTCCTCTGATCGCAATCTCGTCTTTGTATCTTGCCCTATTCCTAATACGATCACTCCTTGAGAATCTCCAAAGCGGAGGTGCCTCTGGCGTTTCGCCTTTGCAAGTTTGGGGGACCAGAGGAGGTATTATGCTGATTTTCTTTGGAATGATTTACAGTTTCCGTGTCAGAGACCCATCTCTATGCTGAGGACATAACAGAGGTGATGGTATCTGGCATGGAGGCGTACATTCATCACTCTTTCTCTCAACGTAATCCTGACAAACCAGTTCAGGCCCTGTACATGATAGAAAGTTTGCCACAAAAGCTACGTGAGCCTTCCATCAGCTGAATCTTATGCGCTTAATGTTTCTGCCCGTAATCATGTCAAGTCTGTTCTTCAACTTGCCAAACACTCCTTCATTAAAAGAAAATGTAAAATCTTTGAAATCCAACTCTCCAAGAGATTTCTAGCATCTGGCCAAAAACATCTCCAATAACTTTACTTGTTCATCTTTCCCTCCTTTATTTCATCCTGCCATCACATTTATCTCTAAAGCTATACTCTTCTCTCAAACATAATCCCTGTGGCACCCCAATAGTTACTTGGCCCTACTCGGAATTAGAGCTGTTTATTACAATTCTGCTGGATATCAACTAACCACGACTTGATCTAGCCTAATACTTTTCCCTCTATTCTTAGCACCCTTATATTTCTCAAAATCCTCTAATGTGGTACCTTATGAAAGACTATTAGAACATAGATATACGATGTCATAACTATCACCATTATCTACCATCTCATAAACTCTACTATAAAAACTCCACGAGTTTGTAAGGCTCGACTTTCCCTTCGTAAAACCAAGCTGATAGTGATAAATCAAGTTATATTTGTTTAGATGCTCCTTAATGTTCTTCGTTATTATTGACCCCATTACTTTATCTACAATTGAAGATAAACTGACAGGTCTATAAATAAACGTTAGAGAAATATCTCCCTTCTTAAATAGTGACATCCTAAAAACCGATACTAATGGCTCACTGATGATCTTGCACAACCTTCCAGACAACTAACTATCCTCTCTTCTTCAGTGGCATTCAACTGTCCTTCTCTTCTACAGTAAATATCCTCGCTCTGTCCTTACTTATCTGAATTGGAAACCTCACATCTCATCTCTTGCTAAAACCGCTTCCATGAAGTTCGGTATTCTGAGACGTCTTTGTCCCGCTCCCAACTCCTAATTCTGTATGTGAGGAGTATACTCTTCGCTTTTATGGGGTGGGAGGGGTGGTCTCCCACAGTTTTATTAGATAGGATGGAATCAAAAACTTTAAGTCTTATCAATTCCTCTTCTCTAGCTGATTGTCTTTAGCTTCTTTCTCACCTCCAGAATGTCACATCTCATGCTATCTTCTATCCCTCTTTTTGTGCCAACTGCTCTTCTGATCTTGCTAACTGCATTCCTTCCCTCCTCCCGCGGCCTCGCTGTACAAGGCTTTCTTCTTCCTCACTCTTCTATTTGGTCCAACTCTCTAATGCAAGAGTTAAATAGTACTCTCAATCATTCATATCTTTCTCTGGTAAACTCTACTTCTGTATTTTCATTTTCTTACGACATGACTTCATTTAAGAGTGAGATTTTAAGACATGTATCCCTTTTTTTTTTTAGTAACTCTCTCTGACCTGCAAGGGGACTGGCAACCACGTGGGCTTTTTTTCCTATCGTTTTATGTTTCCCTTGGCCAGCTTTTTCCACTTACATGAAAGAAAAAAAAAAAAAATACATCCCTCTTTCCCACCGTTAGTTAGTCGGTCAGTTACCCCGTCACTCACTTTCCCATCACCTTTCCATTCAACTCTCATCCCTCCCTCCCCTCTCTCTCTCTCTCTCTCTCTCTCTCTCTCTCTCTCTCTCTCTCTCTCTCTCTCTCTCTCTCTCTCATCCATCGTACATCCTCCTTTAACTCTTCACACCATTCCAAGCTTCCATTCACCACTCACATTCGCTCTTTTAATACTACGCTCACCGTCGCAAAAATAAGCGTAATAGCGAAGAAGCACCACACGTCTATCGCCTTGGTGTAAGACGTTCGCGGGAGTCCGTCAGAAATCTGCTGGTAGAGGGCGTAGAGCACCAGAAGTGTCGTCAGGGACATCATCACTCTCAGGTCGCTGTTCTCCCGCTTACAAAAGAGTGACGCGTAGCTTATAAACATCAGCATTATCGTGGGCAGGTAGGCAGAGGTGATGTAGAACCAGAAGCGCCGGTAAAAGGTGATTTGTATCATCGCCACGCTGTATCTATCCTCCTCCTGCATCGCTGCTAGCACTGTCCCAACCTCGTACTCCGTCAGTAGTGCCTGTAGGAGAAGTGGTGGTGGTGAACGAAAATTGAGTTTGTTCGGTGTTGATATATATATATATATATATATATATATATATATATATATATATATATATATATATATATATATATATATATATATATTATTCTGAATTGAAAAAAGAAAAAGAAGTTGCTTTGAATTTGACTGTTTGATTTTGCTCCGACATCACACTTCGTCTGTAGTGTCTGTAGGAGTATGTGAGGTAGTGGTGATGGTGGTGGATCAGTATTGAGTTTGATGGTAATTCTTTATATTTATTTATTTATTTATTTATTTATTTATTTATTTATTATTATTAATATTATTATTATTATTATTATTGTTATTATTATTATTATTATTATTATTATTATTATTATTATTATTATTATTATTATCATTATTATTATTATTATTATTATTATTATTATTATTATTATTATTATTATTATTATTATTATTATTATTATTATTATTATTATTATTATTATTATTATTATTATTGTTATTATTATTATTATTATCTATTCATTTATTTATTTATTTTTTTTTTTGCTTTCTGACTTGAAATTTAGTGATTTGCCTGTGCGCAATTTGATGTGTGTTTGTATTTATGTTTGCATAACTGTATATATGTCATCAATATGTATGATTACGTTTATCACATCTTTCTTAGTTTCCATCTTCCTTTATCTGTATCTCATATATTCAATATTTTCTTTTCTTTCTCATTTACCTCCCTCTCTCTAACAATCGATCCTTTTCTCTGCTTTGTTATGAAATTTGTGTGCTTGTATCTATCTTTCTCTCATTATTATCATGACTCCTATTCTTACATTCTCTTTTATCTCGTCACCATCACCACTACCACCAATAACATGCATCTATTCTTTTCTTTTTATAACCGTTTGTGCATTGATCTTTCATTCATTATCGTTCCATAGTCTCTTGGTTTCTCCACCATTACCACCACAACCAGTGTTCACTTACCTCTCCTAAGTAAGTTACATTCATGTCCGCCCACGTAAGGAAGTTGCTACGTGCTGAGCTGAGGCGGAGAAGCATGCTGCAGTGTTGGGTATCGAAGGGGAAGTTCCTCAGATTCATATTGCAGGTGAAAGGGGCGTTTACCTTCTGGCTGAGGCGCAATGGGTTACTCTCGCCCAGGTATATCTCATCTGTAGGGGTAGGACAGTTAGGATAAACAGGTGAGGAGAGGCAGGGGGTCTGTTAAAGTAGTTAGGGGATGTTATACTACGAGGTGGTTTGTGTGTGCCTGTGGAGTATATCTGTTATGTTCGTTTTGTTTTCTCTTGTTCGCGTGTTGTTTGTTTTAATAAGCATGCGTTGGTTAGAGAGAGAGAGAGAGAGAGAGAGAGAGAGAGAGAGAGAGAGAGAGAGAGAGAGAGAGAATGTTGTATAAAATGCATCAGCTGTTTTCTTCAACGGCATGCTGTGAATGTGAAAGAAAATACATTCCCTTTGCACTCGCTCTCTCTCTCTCTCTCTCTCTCTCTCTCTCTCTCTCTCTCTCTCTCTCTCTCTCTCTCTCTCTCTCTCTCTATCTATCTATCTATCTATCTATCTATCTATCTGCCCCGCAGTTGCTTTCCTTCTGTTTCTCTTCTACTTTTTTCTTTATTGAGTCTCTCTATCGTGTCTTTCTATTCTATCCCTCCTTTTTCCTCCCTTTCCTCTCTCTTCCCTTCCCTTCCCTTTCCTTTCCTTTCCTTTCCTTTCCTTTCCTTTCCTTTCCTTTCCTTTCCTTTCCTTTCCTTTCCTTTCCTTTCCTTCCTTCCTTCCTTCCTTCCTTCCCTCCCTCCCTCCTCCCTCCCTCCCTCCTCCTTCCCTTCCCTTTCCTTCCCTTCCCTTCCCTTCCCTTTCCCATCCCTTCCCTTCCTTTCCCATCCCTTCCATTTCCTCTCCTTTCCTTTCCTTCCCTTCTCTTTCCTCCCCACCGTGAAGAACGGCTGAAGGGTCGTCAGGCTCTGGTTCAGTTTGGCGCACCACATTTAGTATCGGGGAGGTGGTAGAAATGCGTGGGAAATCTGCGTTCATGTACTCCACCTTCGGCGTCCACACCTCTAATGGCTGCAAGAAAAGGAGGAGGAGGGGGAGGAAAAGAAGAAGATAGATTAATTAGTTACAAGGAGTCTTAAACAGTAACTATCATTAGATAATTACATGTAGACACAACTTTAAGGAAGATTAGTGCAGGAAGCCATTAGGTCTATATGTAAAAGAAGTATTCTCTGTATCTCAACCTGTCGTCATCATCCATAAATTTATATAATTCTCTAAGGTTTCCCATTGACTCAGCACCAGCAACCTTATTATTTACTCTACTCCATTCAATTATGACTATTTTGACAACGAGCTTCTTTCTTTCTCTTTTTTTTTTCTAATTTAACAATTTTAATCTTGGACTTTTGACATCTTGTTCTTTTCTGATTGCTGACCCCGAGTAAGCTAGATGTGTTTGTGAGTGGTAGTGTCAGATAATTCAGTGATTAAGTGCTCAGGATGTGAGTTCAGTAGGTCAAATGGCCTTTTTTTTGTTTCCTTATTTTCTTGTGGTCTTAAGGTCATGTTTCTGTAGCTCTTTGGTTGCTAGATTCCAGTTTACTACGCTAGTCTAGTTATAGTATTAGTTAAGTGGAAGAAAAGGTGCAATTGTTCGTAGTGGTAGAGAGAGAGAGAGAGAGAGAGAGAGAGAGAGAGAGAGAGAGAGAGAGAGAGAGAGAGAGAGAGAGAGAGAGAGAGAGAGAGAGAGAGAGAGAGAGAGAGAGACTGGAGAAAAATAATATTTGGTGAAAAAATTTCTTATGTGATCTTGCGACGGAACTGTGTGATTATGACATGAATTGGAAGGAAGTGTGCTGCTGCTGCTGCTGTTGCTGCTGCTATTATTTCTACTACTACTACTACTACTACTACTACTACTACTACTACTACTACTACTACTACTACTACTACTACTACTACTACTACTACTACTACTACTACTACTACTACTACTACTACTACTACTACTACTACTACTACTACTACTACTACCAGCAACAATACTGGTAATAATAATGGCAAAAACGGACATCACTAGAATAGGGAATGTCGATGTAAAAAGATATTGTGGTAGTAGTTGTGGCGGTCGTGATAGTCGTGATTATAGTTTCAGTCTTGAAGTGGTGATGGAAGTAGTTGGTTGTCTTACCGGGATGTGGTTGATCTCTCGAATAGCCTTCAGGTTGCGGTACTTGAGTCTTTGATCGTACCAGGAGAGTGTCGTTGCCAGATCCACCGTGAGCTTGAGATCCCTGAGGTTGATCTGGGGAGGAGGAGAGAGCGGGGTGAGTAATTGAGGGAGTCTTGGAGAGCGGAGGGAGATGAGGTGATGAATGAAGATGGAGTATGGTAGGAGTGAAGTACTCGTACTAGAAAAAGAGAAGGACGAGGAGGAGGAAGAGGAGAAGCAAGAGCAGGAGGTAGTGGTTATGAGAAGTAAGGAGTGAGAGCGGTGAAAGCAGCTCTAAGTCTTAAATTTACTCTCCCGCACCGCCATTGTTCAAAGACCACACAGATAACTGACCGGGTTCTTAAGACTGTTTCTGCTGTTAGTGATTTTTTTAAATTTCTTCCTGAAGTTCCTTTAACCAAAAGCATCTCAGTTTTTTTCTTTTCTTTCTTTTATCCTTCTCCATTTCCCCTTTCATTACTTCCGTCCTTTTCTCCTTTTCTCCGTCACCTTTCCTTGTTTACTCTTCATACAAACATCCACCCGTTATTTCCTCCACCCTTCTTCATCACATCCCCATTCTTTCATCCACCCTTCAGCACACCATTTTTTTTTCTTTTTTTAATTTCAATATTTGGCCTCCCGGTTCTCTCCTCCTTCCTCCTACCTCTTACCTCCGAGAAACCGAGTATCTGTAGGGAGAGATTGAGGGCGAGAGGACCCGGCTCAACTCCTGCCGGGGTGAGGGAAGAGAGATAATCCTTCGGCCTGACTAGTTTCTCACATCCTATCTCGTCGGTGTTGTCAGGGCAATCCACACGAAGGTCACATCGCTGACTTAGGTTCAAGCAGGTGCCGTCCCCACAGGTGAATTCGAAGGCGTAGCAGGCGGAAAGCGAGAGCAGGTGTTCGGTGTCTGGAAGATAATGAGTGGGAGAGATTTGACAGGGAAAAAGAGGATGAAATAAGAAGTGGATGAGAGTGGCAGAAGGGAATGAGACGGGATGAGAGGAATAGATGAAGAAAGCGAGAGGTGAGGAGAGATGAAAGTTGAGAGAGATGTGAGGAAGGTAAGGAGATGGAGAGAGAGAGAGAGAGAGAGAGAGAGAGAGAGAGAGAGAGAGAGAGAGAGAGAGAGAGAGAGAGAGAGAGAGAGAGAGAGAGAGAGAGAGAGAGAGAGATAAGGAGGGGGATGAAAGGTACACGTGTAAAGTGCAGGAGACATAAGGAAGAGGTTGGAGGATGAAGACTGGAAAAAGAGTAAGCAGAAGAGATGAGAAAAGGCAAATAAAGATGGTCTCATTTCATAATTCATGTTCCAATTATTTTATTCGCTTTGAGTTCTTCCTTAATCACCTTTCCATCCCTTAGTTCCTTGCCATTTATCCCTTTTTTGCACTCCCCGTCTCTTTCATTCTCTTCACTTGAATCATTCCCTTTATCCTTTCTCTTTCTCTGTAATCAAACTAAGTGGTAATAATATACTCTGACTGACCATACATATAAGAAAAGGTGGAGATTCGAAATTCAAGAAAGGTACCCCAGAACAGCTCATTAGCTTGCGAAAAGGGAGGAATGCAAGATTAACTAAAAAAAAAATATTGGAAGAATGGATGAAAAGTAATTATAAAGTTGGATGAAGAAAAAAATAGATGAAAAGAGAAAATGAATAAAGAAAATATAGGAAAATTGATAAAAATGAGAAGAAAATGAATGTAAGATAGAAGGAAGGAAATTAGAATAAGAAAAAAAAATGTAAATAGAATGAGGAAAATTAAATAGAAAATGGGAGGAAGAAGGAAAAAAAATAAAGAAGAATATAGGAAAAAACAATGCAAATTAGAAAAACGAAAGAATAATAAAAGAACCACAAAAATCGAGAGAAAAGGGAAAAAAATAAAAAGAACGAAGGAAATAAATACAACAAAAAAAGAAGGAAAACATCAACCTTTATAATCTTCACGTCACATTATCTGGCCGTCACTGACCTTTGCTCTTCCCGCACACCTCGTAGTCCGTCAGAAGCTGCCACTGCCGCGTCCCCGTAGGGTAATGGAGGTCATGGGTGTGCAGAAGAGCTAGAGTTGTGTTGGTCCACTGGTTTACGAGGCGCCAAGATGTCTCTTCTTTATCATCAGGTTCTATGATGTACTTGGTGAAGCCTCTGCAGGAGTTGGAGGCATACTTGAGAGAGAGAGAGAGAGAGAGAGAGAGAGAGAGAGAGAGAGAGAGAGAGAGAGAGAGAGAGAGAGAGAGAGAGAGAGAGAGAGAGAGAGAGAGAGAGAGAGAGAGAGAGAGAGAGAGGGCGATAGTAGTAGTAGTAGTAGTAGTAGTAGTAGTAGTAGTAGTAGTAGTAGTAGTAGCAGCAGCAGCAGCAGCAGCAGCAGCAGCAGCAGCAGCAGCAGCAGCAGCAGCAATCGTCGCCCTCCACGCTTCGCCAGAGGCAAAAACAGAGGTGACTCAGGTGGTGCTGGGTAGTGGAAACGCCTTGTAGGAAATACCAAATTGGTAACAAGGGAGTAGAGAAGCAAATAGGAGAGAACAGCAGGAGAGAGAGAGAGAGTAAAACCCTACTAAAACACTACTTCCCGTTCCTCGCATACCCTTCCTTCCACCTCCACCCGTCACCCTCTAAGGCAAGGAAGCTCCAACCACACCCAGCCTGCTCAGCGGCAGCGCATTGCTCCTTGGCATCATAAAAGAAAAAAAAAAAATAAATAAATAATAATAATAATAATAATGATAATAGTAAAAAATAAACGGCCGCGTGGGATTATTGCTTCCGACGAGGCAATATAATTGAGGAGTGACACTCAAGAGCGGCAGAGCTGAGACAGGACCAACTTCTCAGGATAGTTGTTGAGGCAAGGCAACCTGCCCTCCACCTATCTAACTGCCTTCCCTGCTTGACTGACACATATTGCACCCCAGCCTGCTGCCTGGAGCCAACCACACGGTTGGCAGTGGTCGCCAAAACTCGCCCACCAGAGCGGCCTTAGCAACCAGCTCAGCTAGAATGACTGAAATGCCGAGGACTCGTCACCAGTTGACAGTCCTCTGTGCCAGTGTGCAACGCCTTCTCACTGACATAGGTGACCTGATCCTCAGCTTTTTTTCTGGGGCATCGCTTGGGCATAATAGAAGTGGCAACGGAAACAGGTAAACAGTGAGGTGGAGCCAACCTTCGGCAAGATGACCAGCTACTCCCACTGGTCAAGGGAGACAAGGAGGAAGAGTGGCAGTATGCTTAAAGGAAGGAGTGCAAGCCCAGACACTTGATATAGTGACACCGCCCACAACGGAGGCATTGTTTCTGAGAGTTGTGTTGGCAGATGACACTGCAATACTTCTATGTGCAACGTTCCGCTGCCTACACACACACACACACACACACACACACACACACACACACACACACACACACACACACACACACACACACACACACACACACACACACACACACACACACACACACACACACACACACACACACACACACACACACACACACACACACACAGTATTGATTCACAAACAAGAGACACAAGCACAAAGTAATTATTCGCCCAAGGAATATTCAATGAGGAGACAATAAAGTGTGCTTAAGTTGATGGCTAGACTAGAAGAAGAGAAAAAAAGTAAAAGAAATGGAAGAAGAAGAAGAAGAAGAAGAAGAAGAAGAAGAAGAAGAAGAAGAAGAAGAAGAAGAAGAAGAAGAAGAACACTGCTTATTATTACATAGAATAACCAAACAACAACAGATATTGAAAGTCCTTGCTTACTGTTTTATGACTTATTGTGACTAACCACCTGCTAAAGAGATAGGAGAGTAGAATAATATACGAAGAGGAGACGAAGGAGGAGAGTAAGTAGAAAAAGGTGATGGTGTGACAAGAGATTTTTTTTTTATACCATTATAGCAGAATAAGTAGAAAAACTAGAATAATTTGAAGAAGAAAGAAGATGGCGTGTAGAGGAGGACAATATAGGAGGAGCAGAAGAAAAAGAAGAAAGAGACTATGTATAAGAAGAAGGAAGAGGATGAAATAGAGGCTACGGCACTATAGCAAGAATAGAAAAAGGAAAAAGAAACTATAGTAAAAGAAGATGAAGGAGGATGACATGGAGGGAAGGGTAGTTTAGTAGGAGCAGAAGATGGGAGGAAATAGCGCGGAGGGAACAATATATCAGGAGTAGAAGAGACTGAATAGGACAAATCAGGAGTAGAAGAAGAAAGAGAGTGACAAGTAGCAATTATTTACTATCTGAAAATTCGGCTCACAATAACAAAACCATAAGAAGCCGCGATAAGGAACAGAGAAAGTGAGACAGTCATTATAACATACTTAAATGATGGCTTTTTTCCCGGCTGCTGGTGGAAGGTGAACCAAGCCGCCTTCAAGTCCTCATCTTCACACAGGCCTCGCATCTTCAGCACAGCGGGCGTCTCCTCCATACACGCCGAGCAGAACTTGTAAATGTTAGTGCAGATGCTGTCATCCCACCCCTGGTTTTGCGGAGGAATGAGGTATATCGCGCATTCCTTCTTCGATGATTTATCTCTGCCTCCGAAGTTAGTGTAGTTGAGGAGAACACCCTAGAAGTTACGAGAAATGAGATAAAGAGATAAGGAATAGAAAGAAAATTGCTACAAGGAAACAGGAGAGAAAATATGAATATGAGGAATAGAAGGAAAGTGTATGGTAGATAGAATACGGGAGAAGATACAAAATGATGGGAATAAGAAGAAGGTACACGACTGGTAAAAAAAAAAAAAAAATACTGATAAGGAATGGAAAGAAGATACAAGGTAGGTAGAATACGAAAGAGAGAGAGAGAGAGAGAGAGAGAGAGAGAGAGAGAGAGAGAGAGAGAGAGAGAGAGAGAGAGAGAGAGAGAGAGAGAGAGAGAGAGAGAGAGAGAGAGAGAGAGAGAGAGAAAGTTGCAGTTAGAATACGATATAGCAGATAAAGGGACAAATAATGGAAGGAAGGAAGGAAGGAAGGAAGGCATTATGCACATAGAACATAACTACCCTAATATAGTGAAGTACCATCCTAAACCACCACCTAATATCATATGTATCACAAGAATCTAAGTCCTCCCACCTGCTCTAGCGACTCGCCTGGCCAGAGTCATGAATATTCTATTTGTACATGGAAGATAATAAGTAGAAGCCATGTGTCATCTATAACACATGGGACATTAGTAACAGCAATAATTACCGTAGTGACCAACATGACACACGGTAACGTGAGAATAGGAACGTGAGGCAAAAAATAGTAGAGGAAGTCAAAGGTTAAGAGAAGTATACGACATATTTGTAACACCAATGAAAATTATAGGAGTGGAAAGAAATGCTCGTCGTGGCCAGGAGGGAGAACAAGCACAAGAAATAAGATGTGATGAAAACATGTAAGCGATAAAAGAGGGAAAACGAAAAATAAATGAAAAGCGAGAATGAATGAAAGTAAAAAAATGGAATGAAGAAAAATTAAGAACAAAAAAATTCTGGAAAATCAAGAAAATTCAGAAAAAAGAAAAAAAAATATTAACCTCCAGATCGGTCCAGACGCCATTATTTGCTTTATCCGTGGCTCCCAACCAGAAGAACCCCTTGGCGTGGTTTGGCGGGCGGCACTGGTTCAGGAAGGGTATGGCCTGGGCGTACAGCCTTTCGTTCTCCTCGGCGCTGCGGGGCACTGCCAGCATACTCTTGTGGTTCACACACCACTGCCTCGCTTCTCTGTTCCTTCTCAGCTCTGGGAACACGGTGAAGCGTGTCCTGACGGGAAAAGGGATTGTAAGGAGAAAGCATACAAGCCCCGAACAGTGAGAGGGACACGCCAGGAAATGCCTTTTGAGAAACACCTTTGCCTTTCTTCTGTTCACTCTCAGTTTTGGAAATTCGATAAAACGCGGTTTGACGTAAGAGGAGAGTAATAAACAGATTGACCTTTTTAAGTGTTTCTTATTTATTTTATTTATCATTGACCTCTGTTTTTGTATTGATTTTCTTACTTTTCTATATTTTCAGTTTTTCGAACGTGTATATATTTTTTTCCTCGTTGTGTTGTAGTTTTTTAATATTTGGACTGATATATGGATGAAATATTTTCTCTCTCTCTCTCTCTCTCTCTCTCTCTCTCTCTCTCTCTCTCTCTCTCTCTCTCTCTCTCTCTCTCTCTCTCTCTCTCTTCTCTCTCTCTCTCTCTCTCTCTCTCTCTCTCTCTCTCTCTCTCTCTCTCTCTCTCTCTCACACACACACACACACACACACACACACACACACACACACACACACACACACACACACACACACACACACACACACACACACACACACACACACACACACACACACACACCTCTTGACGCAGTATTCTTCCTCTTGTAGCTGTTTGTCCTCCACTTCGCCCTCTATCGTCCACTGTGTGCTTGACCACGCCACCACATCACCTTCTTCAGTAGTATTCGTACAGGTAGCGAGGCCCTCCACCTCGTCTGAGGTCAGTGCGCGACTGTAGAGGCTGCGGAAAGTACAGACGGAATGTGGGAGGGGATTAAGGAAGGTAAAGAGGAAAAGTTTCAAGATTTTGACGATTCGTGTGTGTGGAATTTCTAATATTTAAGGAGTTCAGATGCTGGTTTTGTGTGTGTGTGTGTGTGTGTGTGTGTGTGTGTGTGTGTGTGTGTAGTTTCTCTTATTCCGTATCGACATATAATTCTTGTGCTAAACGTGTGGGTGTTTTTCTTTTCTTTCAGTGTGATGTGTGTGTGTGTGTGTGTGTGTGTGTGTGTGTGTGTGTGTGTGTGTGTGTGTGTGTGTGTGTGTGTGTGTGTTTGACTTCCTTTTGTGTGTGTGTGTGTGTGTGTGTGTGTGTGTGTGTGTGTGTGTGTGTGTGTGTGTGTGTGTGTGTGTGTGTGTGTGTGTGTGTGTGTGTGTGTGTGTGACTGTGTGTGTGTGTGTGTGTGTGTGTGTGTGTGTGTGTGTGTGTGTGTGTGTGTGTGTGTGTGTGTGTGTGTGTGTGTATTCTCTTCGTAAATGATTGTGAGTGTATTGCGTGTTTGCTAGAGGCCCTGTCCGTGACCGGGAGTGTAAAGTATGTCCATATGTCCTTTGATCGTGTTTGTTTTCTTTCTTCTGTTTGTGTAGTGTCTTGTTTGTTCCCTCTATCGCCTCACTTGCGGTCCAACTGTTTGGTGTCAGGTAAAGGTATATTATGTTAGGGTGATTCTCTCTCTCTCTCTCTCTCTCTCTCTCTCTCTCTCTCTCTCTCTCTCTCTCTCTCTCTCTCTCTCTCTCTCTCTCTCTCTCTCTCTCTCTCTCTCTCTCTCTCTCTCTCTCTCTCTCTCTCTCTCTCTCTCTCTCTCTCTCTCTCTCTCTCTCTCTCTCTCTCTCTCTCTCTCTCTCTCTCTCTCTCTCTCTCTCTCTCTCTTTCCGTTCTTTTCCCGTCCTTTTTCTTTTCTTCTTCCTCTTCCTCCCTCTTTCTCATCCTCTCCTTCTCTTCTCTTCCCTTCCCTTTCATTCCATTACATTTTCGTTTTTCTCACCTTATCTCACCTCTTTCCGTATTTTATATCCTTAAAGAAAACACTCACTTGAAATCGGTGATCATTCCACAGAAGCTTTGTTGTTCCTGAAAACCTCCGTTGACGAGATCAGTCTCTTGTCCCAGCACTAGAGAGCCGTTCATTAGGATGCTGCGTTCATTTATTGTTCCCTCCCTCTGTAGCTCCCTGTGCATGATGGAAACCAGTATTCAGAAACGTTTTGCTTTCTCGCCATGACTATTTTGAAAGGCCACGGACGCTTAGCCGTGTTTTCAAGAGCGCCTCTCATGTTAATGTTGAAATGGTTTATATGTCATCAAAACTACGAAAATAGTCTTGAATATTTGCGTAACTTTAACTAATCATTTGTAAGTGGTTGAGTGATTCAGAAGCTTAAAGCAAAGTCAGATCCACGTGTTGGAATTTTCTTTTGTCTTTAGTCGTGTCATTGTAAGAATCTATATGGAGTGAATTTTGATGGAGTTTGTTTATTATTATGTGAAATTCACCTCGGTCGCCTGTTTTTTTTTTTTTTTTTTTTTTTCACGGTAAGGCCTATAGCGCCTGTAGGCACACTTGAAGAGTGTATGGGAAGCGCTGTTCAGCTTCCGCCCATTAGTGGCGCAGGTGGTGGTCACTCAGCCAGTCTTCCCTATTACGGAGCGAGCTCAGAGCTCATAGACCGATCTTCGGGTAGGACTGAGACCACAACACACTCCACACACCGGGAAAGCGAGGCCACAACCCCTCGGGTTACATCCCGTACCTATTTAC
>NC_059289.1:125103-130103 GCF_017591435.1 Portunus trituberculatus
AATATAATAGGAAAAATGTATGTTTTTCCAATTTGGAATTTCTTACGCACACACACACACACACACACACACACACACACACACACACACACACACACACACACACACACACACACACACACACACACACACACACACACACACACACACACACACACACACACACACACACACACACACACACACACACACACACACACGAAGACCAGATGAATAAAACATTTACATTATAGATATCAATTATCAAATGAGCACCTGTTTGGGAAATAGAAGTAAAATTTACTCAATTACGCAACATCTAAAAATGAGAATGAAAATAACAAGACACTAGTAATTGAAGTACAAGCCGAACAAATAGAAGAAAATTAATTGGTCAAAAAGGATTGAAATTGAGAAAAGTCTCACTAAATTTGATATTATGATAATTGGACAACAGATAACAACAACACAAAAATAAGTAGAAAACAAGAGATGAAAATTTCATTGAAATTATCAAGAAAGATGAAGGAATAATTAAGGAAAAAAAAAGGCAAAGTGAACAACACAACAACACAACAAGCGAACAAAGTATAAGAGATCCTCACAGGGTGACGACAACCTTGGGTCGCCTCGAGGACGGCACAGGCAGGCACAGGTGATAGTGACTGCGGCGCCTCACCTTCACGGACCCACTGAGCCACTGAGCCCCGCACCGCCTCCTAATGAATGAGTCTCGCCACCCTGCCTAGCCCTCCCGGCCCTCTTTTCACACTGCCAAGCCACGCACGGGACAGGGGCGCATGATATACACACAAACACACACACGCAAACACACACACACACACACACACACACACACACACACACACACACACACACACACACACACACACACACACACACACACACACACACACACACACACACACACACACACACACACACACACACTTATTTGTTTGTTGGTCGAAATCTTGTTCATCCTTATTGACATCCTTACAATCACTCACTCTCTTGATTAATCTTTATTACTAATTTTATTTATGTATAGTTTTTATTGTGCTTGCATTTCGTATGACCCGTAAAGGTTTTTGTTCTTATGTTAATTCGTATCTTTACTCTAATAAACAAGACATGTTTTCGTATTCCACACCCTACTCTTGTACATATAGGAGAACAGGAACACATTATTCCATTTACATAACATATAGATCTTTCCCGTAACGTTTTATCTCTTCGTCTCTAGATGGCAGTCGATAAAACCTGACGTAACAGAACACGAAGAACAACAGTGTATTCTTTCCATATATTGTAGCTACTGGCGAAATGACTTAGAATGTGTCATGAACTATTTTCACCTTCCTTTGTTTATATCGTGGCCCGGCACCATTCTACGTACCTACCCCCTAATGTTTATACTTGCTCGCGCCATTTCGTATAAACAGGCGAATTCACACTAGGTAGAAATAGGACGTTACAGCGACCATTAGAAGGTGAAATGAGCGTTACACATGCCGCTTGCACGCAGAAGTCGAGGGATTAAGGAGTATTTAAGTGGTATATTGTGTTGTGAGTGCATGAAGGTGAATGGGGTAGCTCTTGATGGTCGTATACAAAAGAGCTATTTCCTCTCTCCTCCTCCTCCTCCTCCTCCCCTCCTCCTTCACCTCCTGCTCCTGCTCCTCTTGTTCCTCCTCCTCTTTCTCCTTCTTTTTTATCCATTTAGCTTCAAGTCTTGGCGTTAAAGAGTTCGTAAACCTATTAAAAGTGGATGAGAAGTTGCTATTGATGATGGAGTGGAATAGGGGCGTGCCGTCTCTCCTCCTCCTCCTCCTCCTCCTCCTCCTCCTCCTCCTCCTCTTCCTCTTCCTCTTCCTCTTCCTCTTCCTCTTCCTCCTCCTCCTCCTCCTCCTCCTCCTCCTCCTCCTCCTCCTCCTCCTCCTCCTCCTCCTCCTCCTCTTCCTCTTCCTCTTCCTCCTCTTCCTTTTCCTCCTCCTCCTCCTCCTCCTCCTCCTCCTCCTCCTCCTCCTCCTCCTCCTTCTCGTCTTACCTGTTGAGTCTCTGACAATACCTTGTTGCGTGCGTATGTATCGTTTAGGGAGAAATTAATAAAACACTCCGTAATGCTTGGGTGTTGCTTGGTGCCTGAAATTCGTCTGGCAGCGTCTGGATCATTTCTCACCCCTGCATGAGATGTCAGCGCCCCCCATTAGCACTACCTGTAAAAATCATCAGCTTTCGCGCATAAACATTTTACTGCCATGGGGTTTCCAGGTTCAGGCAGTACAAGTAACAAGTACCTCATCAAATGAAATTGGTTGTGAGTGTGCAACGTCTTGATTGACTATAAAGGTTGGGCTGTTCAAAGTAGGGGACTCAGAGCTGATGGGGTCTGAAGGAGGAACCCTAGATCTGTATTTTGAAACGTTTCCTTATATTACCATAATTATTTTCAAAGGCTACAGAGACGATAATCCGGGTTCTCAAGAGGGTTTCTGCCATCAGTAATGTAAAAATCATGTTGATATGTCATTAGAACCATAAAAAGATACTCCTTCAGTACCGTGATGTATTTTATACAGCTTCAGAAATTTATGTGGGGATCAAAATAGTGAAAACTTTGGTCATTAGAGTTTTGAGTGCTTTCATGATTTCAATGATTTAACAAGGATTCTGCACCGTTAGAGAAGAAAACACAGGAGGTTAAGTGCTGGGTGGAGTAAGGCGAGAGAACAGAGTAGGGGCGGGGCAGACTCTCCGACATGATGAACGAGGACAGACACACCGAAGTACGAGTATGCATTGTGGAGTATAAACAAGACAAGTATGTTTTACTTTAGCTTCTTTTCTTTATTGTCTCCACCAAATTTCATCAATATTTCAGCCTTCTGTCTGCTTAGGATTGTAAGGCATTTAATTTTTTTGTGTGTATTTGAGGTACTCCAGTAAGATCTTAATGAGTAGAAATAGAAAAATAAGTTCTAAAAAATTTTGTCTAATGTAGTTCTTTGAGTATCGGATATCTTTTTGGAAATAATAGAAACATACACCATACTATTTTATGAAGTATTAAAGTCTCCATACGATTTTAACAGGTATGAATTGAAATACACCCACTAATGTCTCCTTTTTAGGAAGCATAAATTTACACCTGAGAGCTTTTCGCCAATGTTAAGAACTCACAGTAATCATAAAGGAACGTATAAGAAATCATGAAGAGTATTAGCTTTTTTCTTCCACAAGTCACACTCATTGGTTTAGTCAAGTCCTGCACTCAATGATTTCTCCAGCAAGACAGACAACCTGCAAACCTCCTTTTCCCGTCCCCAGTGTCAGGGTCAGTGCTCCATAGTCACGTAGTGTATTGTTCCAGTGGCTTTGGTTTAGGTCGTGTTCTACATTTGTATTTTCCATATTACATTTGCATGGCTATTGACGTCGGTGAGTGGAGTGCCTTGTGTATTTCTTTTGCTGCTATTCACTCGTCTTTAAGGTAGTAGTACTCTTCACACACACACACACACACACACACACACACACACACACACACACCGATACACACACACACACCGATACACACACACACACACACACACACACACACACACACACACACACACACACACACACACACACACACACACACACACACACACACACACACAGCATTCCTGGTCGTTATGTACAAGTGTTTTGGAAAATTAATCGTGTCTGTGTTATGTAGATATATCGCTGTTTTGCTGAAAACTAAGACAAAAGGAAGAGTAGTGTGATGCCAACCTCGCCCTTAGATTAGTATTTATCAGACGTCACCTTGAAAGCTGAACTGAAAAGGAAATTAGTAAACGATCGTGTTAAAAAAAAAAAAAAAATCTGATATTAAAACGTTCCTTGAAGATTAAACTGAAAAAAGGAAACTAGCAAAGAGTAGAAGAGAAAGATAAAAAGAGAATCAGTAAGCGATCATAAAGTATAAAACATGAACTGAAATACCAGAACCATGAAAGAAAATATTGGGAATCAGTAATAGAGGTGTTAGCTCAGCAAACATCCACTCATGGACTCTAATAATTTTAAAGGAGATTTTCACTCTCTTGTACTTTGCAGGAAGCGTGTGATTTGATTTGCATTTCCTGGATTGAAGTACTGGTGACGCTATTGATGTCGTACGTGTTTTGTTTTCTTGTGTGTGTGTGTGTGTGTGTGTGTGTGTGTGTGTGTGTGTGTGTGTGTAAGTCTGTTATTCCTTATTAATGAGGTATTTAGTGTAATTTGTAAGCATATCAAGAGTTCAATAAGTGATATATAGTGTTTCCGCTTGTCATCAGATGCACACACTTTATTAGTACAAAAGTGTAGCGTATTTCATTTGTAAGTAAAATGTTGGAATGTTGAACTTCAAACGTTACTCATCTGATTACCACCAGCCATCCTCTCTCCCCATTCCATGCATGAGCTCATTGCGTTCTACTGTTGCGTGTGTGTGACTCCCGCCCTTTAACTTTTCAGGGAAGTAATCAGCGTAACAGTCAGGTATTAGTAGTGTTGGGTCTTTCCATATACCAAGAAGGACAGATGCGCTCGAAGACACAAAGGTAACGAAACAAAAAAGCACGAATGAAAATAATGCATATATTTTCGTATTTTAGTTATCGTGTTCGGTCATCATTATATATAGTACGTCCTTTTTAGAAGTAACGCTGAAGTTTTGCAATGAACCTATAATAAAATAACAACAGGAAGGTTTATATCTTTGCATATTTAGTCGAGTTAGTAATGATTTATCTTATTTCTCTCTCTCTCTCTCTCTCTCTCTCTCTCTCTCTGTTTGATAACATACCTCTTAGTGGAAATGAGTGTTGTATCATTCTTTTTTGGCGCTGTAGTGAAATGTTAATTAATGTGTGTGTGTGGGTGTAATTCACTGTTTGTTTGATCTGCTGCAGTCTCTGAGGAGACAGCCAGACGTTACCCTACGGAGCGAGCTCAGAGCTCATTATTTCCGATCTTCGGATAGGCCT
>NC_059289.1:135103-142603 GCF_017591435.1 Portunus trituberculatus
TGTCATCGTTTCATCTTATTTTTTCTCTCAGTCAATACTCTTATTTTCTCATTTCTCCTATATTCTTTTTTACACGCGCTGCCTTTAATACTAGACGGTAGCTCCTTTTGTCGACAAACCTATCGCTATCCCAGAGTGAATTTCAAGCTAATAAAGACCGAAAGCAGTAAGTCACACACACACACACACACACACACACACACACACACATCAAGTAGATTAAGAGTCTGTACTGAAATAGAGAAAGAGAAAGAAGAAAATTATAGTAGTAGCTAGGATATAATAAAGTAGTGTACCTTTTATATTTTACGTTTTCTTGTGTGAAAGAGAAAACTGCTACTATTAAGGGTAAGTTCTTATATTTTTGGGAGCATTGTGAACTACTTGATTCTTTATAATGACCCCAGGCGCCTGAAAATATACTATTGTACATAAAAGTATAAGAGGAAATAAATATTAAATAGTTTTGTATTTTCTTTTCTATAATAGTGTGTGTGTGTGTGTGTGTGTGTGTGTGTGTGTGTGTGTGTGTGTGTGTGTGTGTGTGTGTGTGTGTGTGTGTGTGTGTGTGTGTGTGTGTGTGTTTTTTTTTTTTTTTTTTTCTTCTATCTATCTCTATGTGCACACACACACACACACACACACTTAAGCCCCTTAATCATTGGTGAACAGTCATGTGGACCGCTGTCTATACATATTCTAGTTTACTCATTGCACAGCTGGCCACATACATGATACTTCCATTCTTAATTCTGAAATAAAAATTGATTTGAGGGATTCTCATGTCTTATATCCTGGAGGACGCTTTACAGCCGTAGAACTCTTCCTTCTTCACTTCCTGCTTGCACTTCTCAACCTCACCTCTTGTCCTATCCTGATTTGTGAAGCTAGTTGGAGAAACGTGAATGTGGCAGATTTAATATGCAATGGAAAAGAACCGATATGTATGGGAGCAAAATCTCCCGTCTAAGAATTTTATGTAATCGTTGTTAGTTTCACTGTATCGAATAGTCCACTCGCTGAGGAACCTTGTAGAATATTGTAGCATTTGATTAAGCAGAATCTCGTAAGTGTAATTGTTTTTTGTGGACTATGAGTGAAAGATGGAAGGTTTGTTTGATAATATGGTGTTTATTCTTCCTGGCTATTATTAGTGCGTGCCAGAGCAGGAAGTAACAGTAAAGGGTATGGACGAAGTTTACGAGAGAGTGAGTGAAAACAGAGTGAATTTAATTTTATTACGTTAAATTAATGTGAGAGCTTCATCGTGGCGCCAGGGGTTGTGGCGCCTCACTCACCGTGGCGCCTTGGTGACTGAAACGGAGGAAACTGCGGCCATGATTCCAGTGACCTTAGTCTGCTTGTCGTCTTGCCCCGGAGTCAGTACATCAACTGGTCTCTGGAACTGGACCTCCCCCACGGCGCGGGGAAAACCGGCTTCCAGGCCCCGGCGCCCTCATGGTGGTGGCGGCAGCGGCCCCACGCCATCCACGCCAGCGGCCACGCCAGCCACGCCAGCAGACACGCATTGATGATTTTTTAGCTAATTAGGTCAACCTGGATACGACACCCACGCATGTGTACCACCACCACCACCGCCGCGGCATAAGCTCCCGGTGGTTAGGTGAGAATGGACGAAAGCGGAGGCCTGTCTGGAGGGGCATGTGAGGCCAGACCAGAAGTGGTTCATGGCGGGCTGGAAAAAGGGAGAGACATGGCTGGAAGAGAATGTTAAGGCTTGGTAGGAAGAGGGTTAACATATGTCTGAAAAAAAGGGTAAAGCATGCACGGTTGGGTGTAAATACAGAGTTTTACAGATATTGCTTGGAAAAGTTTTGATGTTAAGGTTGGAAGGACTAGGAGTATTAGACACAGCTTGATGGGTGCTGGGGCGTCTGCCTGGCTGACAGCTAAAGCTTGACTGGCTGGCTGTGGACAAAGGGTCTTGGACAAGCCTCAGGGGAGTGTTCAGTAACGGGTCGTGACAGAAGTGGCCGCGACACCCTTAACGGGACCTGGCGTTGGTCTCGCCGCCACTCACACGCTGAGCTTCTTTCCACACTCTGACCTCCTTCTCGTGCCTCTCGGTGCGGCGGTGGCGGCAGGGCGGCGGCACAGACCCTAAGGCCCATGGCGGCTGGGCGAGGCTGCGGGTCACTGACTTACCGGTGAAGTGACGGAGCCCTGGCAAATAAGCAGTCTTGTGGGGGGCAGGGGCGGGGGGGATGTCATTGAAGGTGAAACAGACGGTAGCGAAGGGAGCTAAGAAGCACTTCTTGCGGGATTTCCTGACACCAGCAAGGCATAGTGCACCACCCACAATCCTCCACTCCTGCCAGTGTTAGGGTGAAGTGGAAGCACCTCCCCCTCTCCTTCCTCTGAGACCTGTCTTTGCTGGGGGGCGGTGTGGATGGGACGGGGGAACATCGTGGACGTGGCGAATTCATCAAATCACTTGTCACTAATCGAATATGGCTTTCTAAATTTTGATGTGTGTTTCTAAATTTTTCGTGTGTGTTGTTGTGCTTCAATTCCACATTTGTCTCAATTAAAATTCAGTAAGAAATGGTGGGGGTAGTGATGATGATAATAGTAATTATTATTATTATTATTATTATTATTATTATTATTATTATTATTATTATTATTATTATTATTATTATTGTTTAGACATTCAGACAAGTTTGAGGAGGTCCCTGCACCTGTGTTTCTTTTCACTTCCTCCATTATTATTATTATTATTATTATTATTATTATTATTATTATTATTATTATTATTATTATTATTATTATTATTATTATTATTATTGTTATTAATATTATCATTATTATCATATAATAACATTAGTAATAATAATAATAATAATAATAATAATAATAATAATAATAATAATAATAATAATAATAGTGAAAGCACCTTTTACACAAAAACACAACAAGCAGTAACCGCGTGTAATGAAAGGACATCAAACACGATAAAAGCAAGTGCACTGACTTAGAATAGATAAAAGCAGGTGTAAACTGCTGCAAAAGCTGGTAACAGAAGTGTGTGTGAGCGTGTGTGAGTGGGTGTGGGTGGGTATAGACGCACGCGCGAGGTCCCATAAGCCTCTGTTCTCATGCCAGGGCAGTCAGATTCAGGCTTAATAATAAAGGAAGAAGAAGAAGAAGAAGAAGAAGAGAGAGAGAGAGAGAGAGAGAGAGAGAGAGAGAGAGGGAAGCTCTTTTGTCGCTACTATTTCCCATTCTCCTTCACTCCGCCTCACCCACACCCCGACTCCCTCCCACGGTGTCTGCGGCTGCCTGGGGGTGGAGCGATGCCCTTCCTGTCCCACCTAAATTGTGGTTTAACCTTTTAGTAGAGCAATTATAGAACACCTGTGATTTACTCCCGCCCATCGATGTCTAAATTGTTTAGAGTATTTTCTATTTACTTGTTCTGTAGTAATACTATTAATTCATGGGATTATTTACAGCTATTTTTGGTTTATCAGTGTGTTTCTGGTGCTTTTAGATATATTGGGTACGTTTCTTTGTGTATTTGCGTGTTTACTATTATTTTTTCTTTTAGCTCTCTCCCCCTTTTAGTCGTAAACGTTTAGTCGTAAACGAGTTACTTTACTAGTTACGAAATGTTTGGAAAATGACTTCCTTTCACTATAATATGATTATTTTTTAGGTTCCTCTCATATCACTCGCTTGTAAGAATGCTAACCACATCCGGGTACGTGCCTCGCTCTGTGTTTGTTTGTCGTAAGAGGCAGTATTGCGCTCTGTACTCGTTTACGAAGCACAGAAAGATAATTTACGTATTAAAACGATAGTAAAGCCTGTAAGCATTTCCTATCTTCCCTGACACACACACACACACACACACACCGTGCATGTGCAAGGAGGAGGACAAATTCGTTGATGCAGAATATAGCTTGTACCGTGTATTTTTAAAGCCAACATGTGTATATTTCAAAGCACTATGGACTGTGGAGGCACTTGAGGGGGGTCAGAGTGAAGACGGTAATATTAGACTTATGTTTATTGTTGTTCCCTGTGCCTTTCTGTCAAGCTGAGGCTGATACAGGACTACCATCACCACCGCCCCGCCCACCTGTTAGAATTTTACATAAAAAACTAAGACATTTGAACTTTTTCATACTCATAAGTTTCACGATTAGGTGACGGTTGCATTACCGTAGTGTATGCTATTGATAATCTCTTGTAGGAGGCGCTGGTGTGGGATTATCGAAGCTGGTGTGTCTCTGGCGCGGAGGTGTTGGCACGCCTGACCACTGTGACTCATGCTGAGGTGGTGGTGGTGGGTTGGTGCGTGGCGCGGATACCGAGAGCGTTATTTTCCCGATTAAATCACTGAGTTTATGGAGCCGAATAAGTCTAAAAAACGAACCCTGGGTATTCTTATCATCCCCATCTCCCTCTGGCTTGTATCCTTACTCTCACACACGCCCTGAATGCTTCGATGACGACGGGAATTTGAAATAAGTTGATGTGAGTGAGGAGGTGAAAGACGACTCGGTGTGTCCCTTTCCATACTCTGCTGAACTCCAAACGCGGCTCACGTACAGGATCATGAAAGAACACCATAAGGATGCCTCAGGAGTGGGAATTAGATGTAAGGATACGTCCATAGAGGCGGCAGAGGATTGGGTGCGGAGAAATGTGGGAAGGATGGGGAATGGGAAGCGGGAAGAGGAGGTAAGATGAGCTGAGGTAGAGCGAGAGGATGGTTGAGTAAGTGGTGATAGGGGAGCTGTATTCAGTCATATGGCAGGTCTCTCTCTCTCTCTCTCTCTCTCTCTCTCTCTCTCTCTCTCTCTCTCTCTCTCTCATTTGTGTGTATTGAAAAGGGAAGGTCTGAAGAGAGAAAGTGTGTGTGTGTGTGTGTGTGGAACGACATACAAAATATATATTAAGACATACCACAATAAGAAGTTCAATGTGATGAATACCGCCAAATACGGAGAGAGAGAGAGAGAGAGAGAGAGAGAGAGAGAGAGAGAGAGAGAGAGATATACCGTGAGGGGGAGAAAATTGCTGTTGATAACGTTAATACCGAAACAAATGGGAGAACACGGGAAAAAAGATGTTAGTATGAAGCATCAATATATTTCCTGACAAAGAAACAAAGGAAATAACAAAAGAAAACAATCATTGAATGGATTATTTTTATTATCATCATCATCATCATCACCATCATCATCATCATCATCATCATCATCACCATCATCATCATCATCATCATCATCATCATCATCATCGTTATTAATATTATTACTGGAAATGAATCACATAAACGTAGAAAAATGAAGCAATTGCCTTGTTTTCCTATTTTGGAGAGAGAGAGAGAGAGAGAGAGAGAGAGAGAGAGAGAGAGAGGCCAAAAATCCTTGACAAATAAGGCACACGCTCTGCTAAAGGAAGTGAACTGGCCTTTTGTAAGTTGGTCTCGCCTCCTTATAAGGAGAGAGAGAGAGAGAGAGAGAGAGAGAGAGAGAGAGAGAGAGCAGTGGCCAAGACAATTAAGTTAGCATAATAGTAAACCCCAAAAGAGTAAAAATAGTATTAGCAACTTTAATTTTTGATGTTTATGTGAGCAAAATTTATTGATAAGTGCATTTGCCCTCTCTCTCTCTCTCTCTCTCTCTCTCTCTCTTTATTATCATGTTTGTGTCTCCTTTCGTCGTTTTTTCTTTATCATAATTGGCTCTTCTTTCTCTTTTATTCTTTTCTGTATTTTTTTCTTTTCCTTCCAGGTTGCTTTCCTTTCATCCCTCTTTCTTCCTTCTTTTTTACGCTCCTCTTCCTTCCTTTCTCTTCCTTTCCCGTCCTCTCTCCCTTCAATTTTCTTCCCTTCTCTTCCTCTCTCTTTTACCCTCTTCACCCTCCCCTTTCACCCTTCACCCAGCCTCCTCCTCCTCCTCCTCCTCCTCCTCCTCCTCCTCCTCCTCCTCCTCCTTTCCTCCATTCCGAGACCTTCCCTCATTCCTTCATGCCTCCTCCTCCTCCTCCTCCTCCATCCCTTCACTATCATGACGTCATTCTCGAGGGTCTCTCTGTCTCTCCAGATGCTGCCACTCGAAGGTTTCATCATCATCATCATCATCATCATCATCATCATCATCATTATTATAAAATATTAGTATTGAAAATCCTATAGTGTTATTCTAACTTTTTATGGTATGCAAATCTCTCTCTCTCTCTCTCTCTCTCTCTCTCTCTCTCTCTCTCTCTCTCTCTCTCTCTCTCTCTCTCTCTCTCTTTGTTGATAGTTAGTGAGGCAAAGTTATTTAAGACGATGACCAAGTGATTTTTTTTTCTATTTTGTTTCACTCAACGTTCCCAGAGTCAAATTATTCCTCCGTCTAATTAAGTTCGCTAGGAAGGAACTGAATTTTTTGTTCTCTTTCCCTTTTCGGCATTAAGTTTCGGATCGTTTTTCTCTTTCCTTTTATCTTTCGTTTTGACTTTGATTCACCTTAATTCTTTTGCACTTTTTTATTATTTTCTGTCCTCTATTTTTTCCCTTCCAGTATTCTTATTTATATCTTCCTTCATTGTTTTTTGTTGTTATTTATTTTTCCTTTTATGATTTTACTGTATCTTTCTTTTCTCATTTTTCATCGTCAAATATTTCACAACGATAGAATCACGTTTACTTTTTATATGTATTCTCTTTATATATTTTCTCTATTATTTGTACTTCCATTTACGTGCATATATGTTTAACTATTATCACATCACGTATGGTTTTTATTGTATTTTTTCTTTATTCCTTCCGTTATATAAACTCAGGAAATTAAAATCACGTTTTTCTTGATTTTCCATTATTTTCGTTATCTGTGAATTTTCATATTTCTCTTCTTTTCATATATTTCTTACATTTTTTTTTTACATTTCTTATTAGTTTACCTATTCATTACAATATTCACGAGGCTTAGTAAAAAAAGTACCCGACCTTGGGCCAAAAAAAACAAGTAATATTATGAGCAATTATGATTAAGTCTCCTTCCACATATTGTCCTTTGAGATTCACACACATCTGCCAGTGTTCATACCAGTGTGCCAGCGTTCATACCAATGACACTGATTTATCCAACATGTTTCGGCAGGGGTGGGAACGATGGCGTAAGTGTGTAGACTCCTAAGGCAAATAGTTCAAAGGAGACCACTAGAAATGCGAGTTTCTTAATATTAGTTCTCTTTTTTTTTTTACTACACCTCGTACATGCACGTGTGTGTTTCCATATTTCTTTTCTATATTTCTTTGTTTTATTACTCGTGTCTGTGTGTGTGTGTGTGTGTGTGTGTGTGTGTGTGTGTGTTGATGTGTGCGCGCATTGTTTTCCCTTGCCTGCGCGGAATGAGGATGGCAGGAATTAAAGCACATCACCAAACTGCGCAATGCAAAGAGGTGAATGGCGCAGCGACCACTAGCCTCTTCTACCAAGGCCGCACACACACACACACACACACACACACACACAC
>NC_059289.1:145103-152603 GCF_017591435.1 Portunus trituberculatus
TCTCTCTCTCTCTCTCTCTCTCTCTCTCTCTCTCTCTCTCTCTCTCTCTCTCTCTCTCCACAGATATTACCAGAGAGAGAGAGAGAGAGAGAGAGAGAGAGAGAGAACGCATAAACAACAGTGACATAGAAGTAAGAATTATTATATACATACATCTTTAGTAAAAAGAAAAAAAAGATAATTTAAAGGAAATTAGAGAAAAGAAAAGAAAATCCATGTACATTTTTACTACCAATCTTTTTCTCGTTGGTTCCGAAAATGAAAACTAAACAAAAGCAAACAAAGGCAGGAATATTTCGTCACAAAAGGCGAGGACAGCGGAAACTTATCTGTACCCAAGCTTACCAGAGAGAGAGAGAGAGAGAGAGAGAGAGAGAGAGAGAGAGATCATTACATTGCCTGCCTTTAGTTAATTGGATATGATGAATAATGATAATTGTACTCTCTCTCTCTCTCTCTCTCTCTCTCTCTCTCTCTCTCTCTCTCTCTCTCTCTCGCATCCTGTGCTTCCATACTCTGACATCAGTATGCGATAATTCATGTCATCCCTTCAAAATAAAAGAAAGAAATGGAATCCCGCTCTGAGAACATCGTTGTGTTATCAGCTTCCTTTCCTCTATTAGATCATTTCAAATCTTACGCTTCTCCAGCTTTTTGTTATCCTGTGTGTGGTGAGTAGAGAGGAATATAGTGAGTTGTGAAAGTTGATGTATTGAAATAGTATAATCATATAAAGTTGATTTTTTTTTCTTTTTTTTACATTTCTCCTTCTGTGATGGTTGGAGAGGCGTGTAATTCATGTTGAGTTGTTTTTTTCCTATTATGGTTAAATAGTTTATTCTTTTCATGCTGAAGTAATTCTTTTTTCGTGTGTGTGTGTGTGTGTGTGTGTGTGTGTGTGTGTGTGTGTGTGTGTGTGTGTGTGTGTGTGTGTGTGTGTGTATGCTTCTGCAGCATAGGAGTGTATTAAATAGATTTCACACTCTATATAATATCATTGCCAAACTAATGTAAGATAATTTGATATACCTTAACTAACATAAACTAACTAAACCTAAAGAGTTCTAATCCTAACAAATCTAGTTTAAGCTAACCTAACTTAATCTCACCAAAACTAACTTCAGCTAACCTAATATAACGTAACATAATAGCATAACCTAACCAAACTTAATCTAACACAGCCCTAACCTAACCTAACCAAACATGGCTTAATTTAACCTGACATCCTTAAACAAACTAAAACTAATATACCTTAACCTAAATTCCGTGGCACACAACTTCTATACCTTTCAAAATCCTCATACACTAAACATAATTTATCATTGCTTTCTACCCTAACCTAATCAAACATTACGTAGCCTAATGTTAACCTAACCTAAGCGAAGTCCAACTAATATACCTTAACCTAAATTCCGTGGCACACAATTTATATTCCATTTAAAACCTCACACACTACACATATTGTACTATTGCTTCCCTCACACCATTTTGTCAGTGAGTGTTTCCGTGGCGGGAGTAAAGAGCGTTTATATCTGATAATCTTACGGGCTGTACACATTCATAATAGGAATTGTGAAGAAGGTAAAATTATATCTTTAATCTGATAAACATAAGGTGCAATAATTAAATGGTCATGCCTCAGTGTCTTGTCTTTATCCACTTACAACTATTTATTATTATCTTGTATTTTACGCCGGGTCAAAATAATGTACTACTTCATACACACACACACACACACACACACACACACACACACACACACACACACACACACACACACACACACACACACACACACACACACACACACACACACACACACACACACACACACACACACACACACACACACACACACACACACACACACACACACACACACACACACACACACACACACACACACGCTAGAGGCTTAAGGAGGTAGCTCTAAAAAGGTAGAAGGAGGAGGAGAAGGAGGAGGAGGAGGAGGAGGAGGAGGAGGAGGAGGAGGAGGAGGAGGAGGAGGAGGAGGAGGAGATGGAGGAAAAGAAGAAGAAGGAGGAGGAGGAGGAGGAGGAGGAGGAGGAGGAGGGATGACCTTGGACTTAAAGGATATGGGAGAGGTTCAGGGAGAGAGCCAAGAGCATCTCTCTCTCTCTCTCTCTCTCTCTCTCTCTCTCTCTCTCTCTCTCTTAATACTGTTGTGACTTTTTGTATGTTTCTTGGTCAAAATTTCTCTTTTTGTTGTTTTTATTATCGTTGTTGCTATTGTTATTTCTTTCCTTCCTTTTCTTTTATGTATTATTTTGTTAATTATTATTATCTTTACTATCATTACTATTATTATTATTATTATTATTATTATTATTATTATTATTATTATTATTATTATTATTATTATTATCATCATTATCTTCATCATTATCATCATCATCATCATCATTATCAATAGTAATGCTAATAGTAGTAGTAGTAGTAGTAGTAGTAGTAGTAGTAGTAGTAGTAGTAATAGTAGTTGTCGTAGTAGTAGTAATAGTAGTAATATTAGTTGTCGTAGTAGTAGTAGTAGTAGTAGTAGTAGTAGTAGTAGTAGTTTTTAATGTAATCTGTGGCAGTAAGCTTGTCAGGGATATTAATAAACTTCATAAACAACACTTGGCAACCCACATTCCTCCCACCACCCTTCTCTCTCTCTCTCTCTCTCTCTCTCTCTCTCTCTCTCTCTCTCTCTCTCTCTCTCTCTCTCTCTCTCTCTCTCTCTCTCTCTCTCTCTCTCTCTCTCTCTCTCTCCACAATACTTCAACTCGAAAAAATTCCACACAATAAATACTAACACACACCTGCAAACACCTACCAATTAACGCAGCTGCCCTACTCGGTGCCCCGGTTATACTAGGGTGTTGATTGCTTGCCAGGTGAACTCCACGTACTCTTAACCCGGTACGAAGCGAATACCAGCAGGTGAGAGCTAACACCTGTGTGGAGTTGAAAGGCTTAAGTATAGGTTAAGTTAGAGAGTGCGAAAAAAAGTACTGTTGTGTTGGCTGGTGCGTTGTAAGTGGTGAGTGATGTGGTGAGAGGCAGGTGACGGTGGTAGAGCGCGAGTGGTGAGTGATGAGAGAGCCTTGAGTGGTGAGTGTGTGGTGTGGTGAGAAGGAGAGAAGAGGGAAGTTAATATGAAGTGGTGAGTTTATGCAGTGATGAGAGGGACAGGGAATGGGAGTGGAGTGGAGTGGTAGTGGTGTGTGGGGGTGAGGGGTGATGAGAGGGAGAGGAGCAAGGGAGAGCAGTGGTTGGTTGGAGTAGTGTCTGGGTTTTTTCTGAGTCATTCTTTTAAACGAAAGGAAATTTACATTGTGATATTTTGACTTGTAGCATCATTTTCTTTTTCATTTAATTTATTCATTTATCTATTAATTTTTGTCTCGTTTTGTTTTGTTTTGCATTTTCAGTTTTCTTGTTTTAATTTTACTGAGTGCTACGAATGTCTTTTTTTTTTTTTATCTTTTTCTTTCACGCGATTTAATCTGGACTAATATCTATATTCAAATGTATATTTACATGCGCACGGGTGTGTATATTAATAAACAGATAAACAGTGATTATAATGTAGGCACATTAACAACACCAACAATAACAACAACAAGAAAATCATCATCACCATCATTATCACCATCTCCATCTACAAAAACAACAACATAAACAGCATCACCGTCTTTGTCAACCCCACCGCTGCCGTCAAAGCCAACAACAACAAACACTTCAATTCCTGTGGTTTTTGAGAGACACAATATGCATGAGCCCTCCCATTGCAGTAAGTTTAAGAGCACATCAGCGTCAGTAATACCGTGATGTACCAGCCAACCACTTGTCATGATGTGTCCTCTATTACATGAATCTGATGCGTGCCACAGCTCTAAACCATGCACATTATTTCCACATCATTTGCTCAGTCTGTTGAATAAAGAGAAATATTTGTGTGTTTACATTCTCTCTCTCTCTCTCTCTCTCTCTCTCTCTGGTAAGGAAGAGAAAGAAGGAAGGAAGGAAGGAAGGAAGGAAATAAAGAAAGAATGAAGAAGCAGATGGTGTACATTCCAAAGTTTCTGATGCTACTTGACCTCCTCCTCCTCCTCCTCCTCCTCCTCCTCCTCCTCCTCCTCCTCCTCCTCCTCCTCCTCCTCCTTCTCCTCCTCCTCCTTGGCGCCACTATTCTCACCTGGACACACCTGTGGGGGCTATCACCTCTCAGGGTCAACTCTTCCCCTCCTCCCCCTCCTGCTTTCCTAAGAGAGAGAGAGAGAGAGAGAGAGAGAGAGAGAGAGAGAGAGAGAGAGAGAGAGAGAGAGAGAGTATCACTAATTAAAGACATCCTTGTACTAATTGTTACAGAAAGCAGATAATTATCATCAGTATCTGCTTAATCATTCTGTATTTACGTCAAGGAACGGGAATTTTCTCTCTCAACACACACACACACACACACACACACACACACACACACACACACACACACACACACACACACACACACACACACACACACACACACACACACACACACACACACACACACACACACACACACACACACACACACACACACAGAGAGAGAGAGAGAGAGAGAGAGAGAGAGAGAGAGAGAGAGAGAGAGAGAGAGACCCACACACTCATGATCAAAAGTAAGAATAACTCAGGTCATTGTATAATAAAATGTCCATCATCGTCAGCTTCATCATCACATTTATCGTGTATATAAATTATCATCCACATCTGTCCCACATTCCTCCTTTTATCTGCATTTTCCTCCTATATTAAACTTACCCTAACCTGCATTTGCTCTTTTCCATTGACGTTTTTACACAAGTAACTTTCCACGTGTGCTGGGAATGCCGCACGAGTCATATACTTTGGTTTTTCACTGATATTCTTGGCATGTGTGTGTGTGTGTGTGTGTGTGTGTGTGTGTGTGTGTGTGTGTGTGTGTGTGTGTGTGTGTGTGTGTGTGTGTGTGTGTGTGTGTGTGTGTGTGTATAACCCTTTTACCGTCACTAACCCACCTGAACTCTCTCTCTCTCTCTCTCTCTCTCTCTCTCTCTCTCTCTCTCTCTCTCTCTCTCTCTCTCTCTCTCTCTCTCTCTCTCTCTCTCTCTCTCTCTCTCTCTCTCTCTCTCTCTCTCTCTCTCTCTCTCTCTCTCTCTCTCTCTCTCTCTCTCTCTCTCTCTCTCTCTCCCTGCACTTCAGTTTAAGTGTTCGCTCTCTCTTTCCTTCCTCTTCCCTTCCCTCTTCCCCTCCATCATCCCTGCATTTGGTTTTGGTTTCCTGGAGAGAGAGAGAGAGAGAGAGAGAGAGAGAGAGAGAGAGAGAGTTTGACGGACAGAAAGCTTAAAAGAAAGTTACTTGTCGTGTCAAAGGTTAAAGAGGTTGGAAAAGTTGACTCTCTCTCTCCCTCCCTCTGTCTCTCTCTCTCTCTCTCTCTCTCTCTCTCTCTCTCTCTCTCTCTCTCTCAGGAAGTTGCTATGCGTGTTATCATGCATATGTATTTTCATGTATTTGTGATGACTATGTAGATGCGAAAATTTGCATACATATTTGTTTTGCTTTGAGAGAGAGAGAGAGAGAGAGAGAGAGAGAGAGAGAGAGAGAGAGAGAGAGAGAGAGAGAGAGAGAGAGAGAGAGAGAGAGAGAGAGAGAGAGAGAGAGAGAGAGAGAGAGAGAGAGAGAGAGAGAGAGAGAGAGAGAGAGAGAGAGAGAGAGAGAGAGAGAGAGAGAGAGAGAGAGAGAGAGAGAGAGAGAGAGAGAGAGAGAGAGAGAGTAAATGGACCTATGATTAAAGTAGTGGTTAGATATTCAGCTTAAGAAATAAAGTATCAAAAAGTAAGATAGTTTGAACAAAATCTTAATTACAGGTGTTTCTTGTCCTCCTTTTCATTCACCGTCTTCTCCTACTCTTTCTTTTTCTCTTCCTCTTTTTATTTGTCTTTCTCCTCCTTTTCCTTTTCTTTTCCTTTTCCTTTTCCTTTTGCTTCTCCTTCTTTCTTTCCTCCTTCTTCTCCTTCTCTTTCTCCTCCTCCTCCTCCTCCTCCTCCTCCTCCTCCTCCTCCTCCTCCTCCTCCTCCTCCTCCTCCTCCTCCTCCTCCTCCTCCAAAGGAATTTCACAGTTATGTAAAATCCAAAAGAGTCTTAGCCTCAACAATTGGTCCACTGACAACAGAAAACGGAAACCAAATAGATAACGAAGTTGAAATGGCAAACGTCCTAAATAGATTCTTCTCAACAGTCTTCACGACTGAAGATGTCCAGAACAGCCTGCCCATGCCAGAGCCTCAGGCACAAGGGAGAACACTGCCAGACTTCATGGTTACAGAAAATGAAATCCTCACAGTCATGAACAGCATGAACGTAAACAAAACGCCTGGACCAGACAAGATGTCACCCAGGCTTCTCAAAGAAGCGAAAATGAGCTCGTGAAACCACTCACGATTATATTCAATAAAACTTTACAAGCAGGAAAGTCCCCAGGAGTGGAAGCTAGCAAATGTCACGCCCATTTTCAAGAAAGGAAATAAATCACTCCCAGCTAATTACAGACCAATCAGCCTTACTTCAGTAGTGTGCAAGCTGATGGAAACGATAATCAGAGATAAGATTGTCAAATTTTTAGAAGAAAATAAGATCATGAAGGATTCACAACATGGTTTCAGAAACAAGAGATCCTGCTTAACAAACCTACTAGACTTCTTTTATGAAGTTTTTAACTCGTATGACGAGACAAAAGCAGTGGATGTTATTTATCTTGATTTCCAGAAAGCTTTCGACACTGTCCCTCACAAGAGGCTAATCAGCAAAGTAAAAGCTCACGGCATAGTTGGAAATACCCTGAAATGGCTGGAAGAAAGCAACGTGTTGTTATAAATGGAAAAGAATCAGAGTGGCACAATGTGAAAAGTGGTGTTCCTCAAGGCTCTGTATTAGGACCAGTTCTTTTCATTGTTTATATTAATGATATTGATGAAGGGATCAATTGTAAAATAAGCAAATTCGCGGACGACACCAAAATAATGAACAAAGTGACATCAACGTCACAATGGCAAGAACTACAGTGTGACTTAAATAAACTGACATAAAAATGGCAAATGGAATTCAATATAGAAAAATGTAAAGTCCTACACATTGGAAGTAACAATGTTCAAGCAAAATACGTAATGAGTAATGTACCTCTGGTAAGTGCTGAGAATGAAAAAGATCTTGGTGTTGTGGTGTCTAAAGATCTCAAGCCGAGCAAACACTGCACAGAAGCAGTAAAGAATGCAAATAAATTAGTTGGGTTCATTGGAAGAACCTTTGAATTTAAATCAGAAAAAGTTATCCTTACTTTATATAACTCATTGGTGCGTCCTCAGCTTGAATACTGTGTGCAGTTCTGGTCACCATATTACAGAAAAGACATTGAAAAACTGGAAAGGATCCAGCGTAGAGTGACCAAGATGATTCCGAGATTGAGAAACAAGCCGTATG
>NC_059289.1:157603-175103 GCF_017591435.1 Portunus trituberculatus
AGGATAAAAAACAGCTGTAGACTTGTTGAATCTTTGGCAGCTGAATATAAGGACTAACATGCAGAGAAGCAGAAGAAGGAGGAAGGTTAATTAGGGAACAACAGAATATGACACAAAGAAGGAACAAACACCTTTAACCTTATTGATTGTTTGACAGGTGTGTGTGGGAATAACAGAGAAAATTAGAAGGAAAATTAAACTGATAAGTGAATATTAACAGTAGACGAACGGAATATGACACAAAGAAGGAACAAACACCTTTGGCTTTATTGATTCTTTGGCGGGTATGTGTGGGAATAATAGAGAAAGAAAAAATAGGAGAAGGAAAATTAAACAGGTAAGTGAATATTGAGAGCAGGTGAATGTAAAAGAACTCATAACAAGAACAAACATCTGCAGAATTGTTGGCCCTTATGGAACTGTTATTTTTTATCCATTTATTTATTTCACTTTTATCTATAATGCAGAGAGAGAAACATTAGCAAAAATGAAACAGACGAACAGAAAAGAACTCAGGGAAAGAACAGACGGGTGCACACTTATTGGTCCTCGTGGCGGTGTTTAGAGGAAGAGAGAGAAAGAAATATGAGGACAATAATAACACAAATGGAGTGAATCAAAACAGCAAACGAACACAAAGGAACGCAGAAAAAGAACAAACGGGTACAGACTTGTTTGTTCTTTCCTTCTCTTTTATGGCAGACACAGTTAGCCGGTTCTCTCTCTCTCTCTCTCTCTCTCTCTCTCTCTCTCTGCAAAGAAAAATGTAGTGAAATCAATAGTTAGAGAAGTAAGAGAAAGAGAACCACAGAATCATATAGCTTCATTAAACACCATCATTATAATTTTTTTGCGTGTATTTTTGTGAGATTTACTTCAACTACTGGGTAAAGAGATGGAAAAATGTAGCACAGATGGAGAAAAACAGTACCAGGTGAGGAGGAAGGAGAAGAAGATGAGGAGGAGGAGTGGCAGGTGAACATTAGGCAAAAGAGAAAGGGAAGGTACACAACAGGTAAAAAAAAAGAGGGACAGGTGCATATGAGAATGGAATGTGTGGAAAGGGAAGGCCAATGAAAGATGTGTGAGGCTGATGGAAGATTGCAAGTTGGTGAAAAGAAGAAATAATGAGTAGAAAAATTGAGGTAGTAGAATAAGTGAAGGAAGAAAAATATTGAGAAAAGGGAGACGCAAAAATGATGAGTCGTGTAAATGAAAAACAAGGCATGAGAAGAATTAGGAGATAAAGAATTACGAAGAAACGAAGAAAGGAAGATGAATATGACAAAAGAAGAATAAGAAATAATGAATAAAATAATTGAGGGAGTAGAATAATGGAATGTGAAAGTATTTATGAGGTGGATAAGAGTGGATATGTGATGTAGATGAATGAAGGAAGAAAAATAATGGAAAAAGGGAGACACAAATATGATGAGTGGTGTAAATGAGAAATAAGGCAAAAGAAAAATGGAGAGATAAGGAATTACGAAGAAACGAAGAAAGGAAGATGAAGAATATGACAGAAGAATAAGAAATAGATGAAAATGGAAGATAAACAAGGGATAAAAGAGAGAAAAAGAAATATGAGGAGAGAAAGCACGACAAGAAAAAAGAATAAATAACAGAAAGTATGACAAAAGAACATTAATATAAAAAAAATGAAAAAAAAACAAGGGAAGGATAAGAAATGGATACAAGAAAGAAAATTGAAGTACAAGAAAAAGCAAAATTGGAGAATATGTACAAAGAAAAAAATATATAGAAAAAAATAAGAAAAAGGAAAAATAAAAGATACAAGAAAGAAGATAAGGGGAGGAAATACGAGGAGAGGAAGGAGGGGAAGCAGAGATGAGAGGAGGCGGCATGTGAGAGAGTGTTGGGCATGGCTGGGTATAAGTTGGGTAGTGGGGGATGGGAGGGTAAGGCACAGACAGCAGGAGGGGAAAGTCGACCTACTTTTCAAGCAAGGTAAGTGGCGGGGCAGTGACCTGTCGATGAGTCAAGAGAGAGAGAGAGAGAGAGAGAGAGAGAGAGAGAGAGAGAGAGAGAGAGAGAGAGGAGACAGGAGGGACGATTTTCATTCAGTAGTTTCTTCATTGTGATATCCAGTCAAGTTTCACTAGTCAGGTTGATGTTAATAGCAAGTAGTAAGAAGTTTATTTATTGGTCAAGTTTTTATGAATAGTCTTTGTGGTAATATATGTGTGTTCCTTAGTGTTGCCTTCAGTTTTGCTAGTACACACACACTCTGTCTCTCTCTCTCTCTCTCTCTCTCTCTCTCTCTCTCTCTCTCTCTCTCTCTCTCTCTCTCTAAAACAGACACACACCATTATAATTTCACATAAGGCTATCGTTCATTCACACACACACACACACACACACACACACACACACACACACACACACACACACACACACACACACACACACACACACACACACACACACACACACACACACACACACACACACACACACACACACACACACACACACACACACACACACACACACACACACACACACACAGTTAGACCATCAACCAACCAATCACGAAGCTTGACGGACAGGTAAATAGACCGATAGAGGGAAAGGTGTGCTTTAGGAGGAGGAGGAGGAGGAGGAGGAGGAGGTGGAGGGAGGAGGGAGGAGGGAGGAGGGAGGTAGGTGTGCGATATATACTTTACGTGCAATGACCTTCCTGTAATATCAATAAACATGCAGCTACCCGAAGGAAATCATGGTGCATATTGTATAATGTTGTGCTAATGGGGTCCTATTTGGGTCATATTTGCAAGAGAGAGAGAGAGAGATTTGGGGGAGCGAAGCGTCAACATGTGTGGTGGTGTGGTTTATGTACTTTGGTAGTGGCGGGTGATGGGTGGTGGGTTGTGGGTGGTGGGGGAGGAAATTAAGTGTTGGGGTGATGGTGGTGGTGGGTGGAGATGGGTAGGGGAGGAAGATGTGGGGATGCTGTGTGTGGCGGGTATTGAGGTTGTGCTGGTAGTATTGAGAAGGAGGTGGAGGAGAGATAACAAGAACCATAAAGAGGATTACAAAGAGGAGGAGGAGGAGGAGGAGGAGGAGGAGGAGGAGGAGGAGGAGGAGGAGGAGGAGGGGGAGAGGAAAAAATAGTAAGAAGTACAAGAACAAGAAGGAACTTTAGAAAGAGAAGGAGGAGGAAAGGAAGGGCGAAAAATAAGAATATATAGAAAACATTGCTAATTTAAAAATAAGAATAAGGAAAAACAAGAGCAAGAATAAGGGAACATTAGAAGTAGATGAAAAAAAGAAAGAAGAGGAGAAACGAAAACAAGAACAGGAATAGCAATATTGGAAATAGAAGTGGAAGAGAAGTAAAATGAAAATAAGCAGACGAAACAGGAGAAAGAGGAGAAGAAAGAGGAGAAAAAGGAGGAAGAGGAGGATTGCAAAGTATTACAGAAAACCAAAGAAGAAGAAACTTTTAGTTCCCAGCAATGCTATTTTGGAGCCGCTTTTAACGAGGAGGAGGAGGAGGAGGAGGAGGAGGAGGAGGAGGAGGAGGAGGAGGAGGAGGAGGAGGAAGAGGAAGAGGAGGAGGAGGAGGAGGAGAGATAGGTAGGTGTGGGTATACTCTGGAGAGTCTTAGGCGGTCGAAACGTGATTAAAGTGAGAGAGACAAGTAGAGAGATATATGGCAGCTTACGTGAGGCAAACACACACACACACACACACACACACACACACACACACACACACACACACACACACACACACACACACACACACACACACACACACACACACACACACACACACACACACACACACACAGAGAGAGAGAGAGAGAGAGAGAGAGAGAGAGAGAGAGAGAGAGAGAGAGAGAGAGAGAGCATATTCATCACTTCTCAGCAAATTAATCAGGTAGGATGTAGTATGAAAGCATCTCGTCTCTCTGTTTCTGTGTGGGTGTATAGACGTGGAACCTAATTAGCCACTAATTAAATACACCGTCCTGAACACCTGTGGCCGAGTGATGCTTGGATATGAATGCACAGGTACTCGTGACTCACTCGCGGCTCACCTGCAGAGAAGCACCTGGTTTTGATTAAGCTCACAAAGACGTAACGTGAGATTGTGCGTGGTTAGCTTTGGTTAGGTTGGGTTAGGTTAGGTTAAATATTTTACGGTTATTTTTTTCGCCTTTTTTTGTATTTTGTATTAGTTGTGTTTCTATATAAATTTTGAGGTGTTTCAGGTTCTTTCTGTGTTTTATTAATCTTTTTATTATTATTTTTATCTCAGCACTTTATAATTCCTCGATTGCTTCCCTTAAGTATCAATCAGTGACGTAAAGTGTCTTTTTTGTTATTTATTGTTTCTTTATTCATTCATTTATTTATTCACCTTCGTTCTTTGGGGCTCTTCATATTGACATGTAAAGATTTTCACTTCTTTTCTTGTTATTACAGGATAGGGGAATGCGGGTCTGCAGTGTGGCAGTATGGAGTGAGGAGGATATTGTTTGCTTTTTGCTTTCACCTTTCCCGTTTTCTCTATTCTTTGTTTTTTCTTCCTGTTTTTTAAGGGGAGAGGAAAAAAAAGGATACATACAGTTTCCCTCAATTTTTTCCTCGAATCTCTCGTTTTCTTTTGGTCTTTGCATTTTTATACTTTTCTGAATAACTTTGCTTCCTTTTTTTTTCGTTTTTTTTTTCATGTAAATCTCTGACCTTTTATTTTTATACACTACCTTTCACTCTTTACTGAAAACCTTAGCACCTAAATTCCTCTGACTCAGCAAAGACGAGGCAAAATATCATCAGAATATCCTTATATGTTTAGAATTTACATGTTGACCTTTTAAGACATTAACGTAATGCTGACCTTTTTTCAACCTGGCGTGAACCTTATGCTGCTGGTGACCTCCACGTGACCCTGTCTGTGGCAACTGGCGGCCTGACCTCGCCCACGCCTCTCTCTTTTTGCTGTCTTCAATGACCTTTTGTATTCCCCCTTGTGTTGGGTCGTGAGAGAGAGAGAGAGAGAGAGAGAGAGAGAGAGAGAGAGAGAGAGAGAGAGAGAGAGAGAGAGAGAGATCCCTCACCATCACTATCATCACTGCTACAGCTGGTATCATTATTATTATTATTATTATCATCATCATCATCATCATCATCATCATCATCATCATCATCATCATCATTTCCATTAACAGTTCATTGTAGAAAAACTCTCTCTCTCTCTCTCTCTCTCTCTCTCTCTCTCTCTCTCTCTCTCTCTCTCTCTCTCCACTTTCACGTCTTATCTCTTCCTTCTGCCGGTGTTCCCTTCCATTCACAGAAAACCAACTAAAAATACCGCAAAGATAAAATTAAATAGAATATTTAAATGGAACAAATGATAAATGAATGACTAAATTTTTAAAGACCAATGAATGAAAACGGGATGACAGCGATAGTATAGAAAATGGCATAGAAAATTTTTTTAAATATAGAAAGAAGAATATATATCATTTAGAACTAGAATGGAGAGAGAGAGAGAGAGAGAGAGAGAGAGAGAGAGAGAGAGAGAGAGAGAGAGAGAGAGAATGTGTGTATAAGGGCATTGAGTGAACGGTAAGGAAGAGGTCGGTCGGTCTGTCTGTCTCTCTGGTGATAGTGGTGGTGGTTGTGGTTGTGGTGGTGGTGGTGGGTGGTGGGGGTTGTAGTAGTGGTGGCCAGGTCATCTGGGTGCGGCACTGGTGTTGGGTCTCGAGAAGAAGGAAAAGTAGGAGGAGGAGGAAGTGGTAGTGGACAAGGAGGAGTAGGAGGAGGAGGAGGAGGAGGAGGAGGAGGAGGAGGAGGAGGAGGAGGTTTTCTAGGACGGAAGGCTTACAGGATTGAGGCTGGAGGAGAACGAAGTGGATGAGGAGGACGAAGGAAGAGGAGGAAGAAGAGAAGAGAAGATAGAGGAGTGAGGAGGAGGAGGAAAAGGAGGACAAAAATAGATTGACTGATTGATTCAAGACTCCACAATAAGTTCACAATGGGGTCATGAGGAGGAGGAGAGGAGGAGGAGGAAAAAGAAGAAGAAGAAGAAGAAGAAGAAGAAGAAGAAGAAGAAGGAAAAAGAGAAGAAGTGGAAAATTTACACATGTAACAGAAGAAGAAGAAGAACAAAGAACAAAACCATTAGGAAACGAATGAAAGCTAGAAGAACAACAACGACAATATCAAGAACATAAGAAAACAAAACAATAAGACAACGAAAAAAAAGTGAAAAAAAGAGGAAGAGAGACAAAAAAACAACAACAACCTTACCAATCTATACCATCATTAGAAAAAGAAAAGAAAGGAATCAAGAGAAAGAGAAAAAAAGAGAGGAACCACAATCACAATCTTTACAATCCTCACAAGAATCCTTAAAAAGAGTCCTTCAGACAACATCACGTGACATGTAACACTAAGCCGCATACAATACATTCTCTGCCCTTTCCGTGCTTACTTAACCACTCCTGAAGGCGGATTGAAGGCATGATTAATGGGCGCTCCAAATGCAGCGGCGTCTCAATCTACCAACATTGCTTTCTTTCGCTGCGACTCTGCAACCTGGTGACTCTGCATTGCTCTTGATCTCGCTGCTGATTGGCCGAGAGATTACTAGCCTTGTATGTCGACCAATCAGAGAGAGGAGGAGATAGTCTTTGGGCCAGCTTTGAGTTTCTCTTGATTATCTGCGTGGGAGAGAAGGAGGGAGAGTAAGGGGGAGAGGAAGCAATGAGGCATAAGGTCGAGGTGATACAAAAAAGTAGTAAAGGGAAATGTTTCAGTTGGGAGAGGGAGAGTAAGAGGGAGAGGGGAAGGGAAGGAAGGAAGGAAGGACGCAACGAGGCATAAAGTCCAAGTGGAAGGGAAGGAAAATGAGATTGAGAAAGGAAAGGAAGGAAGGGAGGGAAGCAGTGAGGTGGAGTGAACCGAAGTGAAATTCCTGACGAAGGAGTTAAAAGATAAGGATAAATATGGTGGTGAAGGAGATAGGAAGCGGTGGAGGAAGGAAGGAAGGAAGGAAGGAAGGAAGGAGGCAGAGACTAGAGGAAGGAAGAAAATATTAAAGGAAGGAAGGAACAAGATAGGGATGGGAGAAAGAATTAAGATATGAACAAGACAGAAAGATGACAGGAAGGAGAACACGAGATACTGGTAAAAGGAAAGAAAGAAGGGATAGAGAGAGGAAAGAAGAAAAGGTAATAATAACATACAGTTAGAGAAAAGAAAAAGAAGAAAAGAACGAACATAAATGAATAAAAGGGAAGAAAGAAAAGTAAGGTAAAAGCGGATGAGAAAAAAATAACAAAGAAAGGAAAATAGAAACGAAAAAAATAGAAGAAATTAACAAAAAAATCAAGAAAGGCAAGATCTAAATTCGTTTTCAAAAATGAAGAAAGCCAGAAACTAAGATAAAAAAGAAGAAATGCATAAAGAAAATGAAGAAAAAGAAGGAAGGGTAAAACAAAAAAACGACATTGCACTTAAGTGAGGAGAGACAAATCAGTCCCATGAAAACACAAAACTTAAAGAAGATCAAACACCTCTTACCTGTGAATAACCTACCTGACCTTTACTCACCTTGCCTGCTAACCCTCTCACTTACCCTCACCTTAATGCACCCAAACATCCCCAAGACTCACCTCAATCATTTTGCTTCATCTCACGTCCCAAACCGACCTAACCTCAAAACGGGACTCGAACTGGTGTCACCGTTAAATAAACAAGAAGATTACCAAACACCCATGTAAATAGATAGACTGGAGACTCGAACCTGGACTCACCTGATGCTTGACAGGGGGGAATGACCTCTTAATTAACCTTGACTTCCACCTCCCCTTTCCCTCCAAAGTGACCTGGTGATGGTGGTGATGGTGGTGATGGTGGTGGTGGTGGTAGTGGTGGTGGTGGTGGTGGTGGTGGTGGTGGTGGTGGTGGTGATGGAGGTGGTGAACATATGGTGTGGGTTTTAATCTCTCAAGGATGTTAGGCAACGTAGAGTGCTGGAAACGTTGTGATAAGATGTGTGTGTGTGTGTGTGTGTGTGTGTGTGTGTGTGTGTGTGTGTGTGTGTGTGTGTGTGTGTGTGTGTGTGTGTGTGTGAGGAAAGGATGGGGGTCTGATATAATTCATTTCGCCTCTCTCTCTCTCTCTCTCTCTCTCTCTCTCTCTCTCTCTCTCTCTCTCTCTCTCTCTCTCTCTCTCTCTCTCTCTCTCTCTCTCTCTCTCTCTCTCTCTCTCTCTCTCTCTCTCTCTCTCTCTCTCTCTCTCTCTCTCTCTCTCTCTCTCTCTCTCTCTCTCTCTCTCTCTCTCTCTCTCTCTCTCTCTCTCTCTCAAACATATGGAATTCCCATCTCTGAATGAGGGTGGTCCTCACACACACACACACACACACACACACACACACACACACACACACACACACACACACACACACACACACACACACACACACACAACAACAACAACAACAACAGCAACGCAACATGTACAAAAAACAACATTCCCTGTTTAATTAGTTGAGTTAATTAGTCACTTTTTGTTTTTTTCCTAATTAACCATTTTTAATTAGCAGGCAATTCTTGTTTTCTTCTTTTGTGTTGCGTCTTTGAAACGAAGCAATAATGGGTTGCTGGTGCAGGAGTTAATGGGAGGTGGAGGCTTAATGAGGTTGTGCTTATTATCTCATTAATTATTGTTGTTTGGTATTGTTGTTGTTGCTACTGTTATTTATTATTATTATTATTATTATTATTATTATTATTATTATTATTATTATTATTAGTAGTAGTAGTAGTAGTAGTAGTAGTAGTAGTAGTAGTGGTGGTGGTGGTGGTGGTATTGTTTTTTATCATTATTTTTATTGCTTTTATTACGTTTTACTGTAATTTTCTTTCTACCTGACGTGAATATTAAAGAAAGATTAGGTGTGTGTGTGTGTGTGTGTGTGTGTGTGTGTGTGTGTGTGTGTGTGTGTGTGTGTGTGTGTGCGTGCTCGCGAGGTAATGAGGAAGCCTTTAATTACCTGTCTAAACTTTTTTGATGAAGTAGCAATGGTTCTGGGGAAAAAAGAAATGTCGACTTCATTTTTCTTTCCTTGTTTCCTCTCCTACCTTCCTCACTAATTCTCTCCCATACTTATTTCGTCCCTTCCTCCTTTTCTCCTTCTCCATACTCCGTCTTCCCTCTCCCCCCCCCAAAAAAAAAGGAAAAAGAGAAGAAGCTTTGAGTCGTAAGATTAAGGGAAAATTCTTTAGACAAGTTAGGACAGTTAGGTTGACAGAAGGTAATTGGACAGGGGCGGGAGGGTGCGTCGCTGAGGTGGTGTGGGGGAGATGAGACAGGTGTGCGTAGAGGAATAATGGGACAGGTATGTGTGTTGATAGGAGGCCTGGGGGATGTAGATGTAGATGAGGATGTGGCTGTAGTGGAAAATATGACCCTACAGGTGTTTGGAATTAGATTCGGTAAAGGTAAATAATGTGTAGGTGTTTTTATCATTCATTTATTTTTGTGTTTGTTTGTGTGTTATATTTGCTAAAGGAGTAAAGGAGGACTGAAGGATATTACTTACCAGATGTTTAAAAAATGATGGAAGAAAGGTAAATAATGTATAGTTTATTTTTATTATTATTATTATTATTATTACTATTATCATGATTGTTATTGTTGTTGTTGTTTGTTGTTGTTATTTTACTTATTATTTTTCTAAGTGAGTTATATTTGCTTAGGGTACCAGGAGGATTGAGGGAGCAAATTACACATAGTCAATAAATTTACATTCCTTGGAAAGTCCTGAGTGGAAAATGTCTTGTTTGTTCAAAAGTATACGAAGTGAATGAAATAAAGATCACGTTCTTCTCTTTTTAGCAAAGTACACAAAGAGTCAGTAATTTTTGTATTCCAATAGAGGTTAGTAGAATTCATTCGCATCTGATTGAGGTCTGTGAATGGTAAAGGGGATATAACAATTGGTGCCATAAACCATTTTTTTTTTTAGGTTAGTAAGTAGGATACAAATAGGAAAGTAGAGTTAAAGTTCATAAAAAGTAGATTTAAAAGGGAATAGGAAGAAACTGCTTTCATTTTATAATTATGTAATAGAGATACTGGCCAGGAGCAACAAAAAATAATAAAAAGAAGGGCTCAGTGAGAGTGCTAATCCCAAAAAGAGAGGTAAAGAAATATATCAGAGTGTTAGATGAATGAAATAGCCTTACTGAACAGGTTACAGTGCTGAGTCATTAGGGAACTTCAAAGGAAGATTAGACAAATTTATGTATGAGGATGATACGGTGGAAATGGTAGGTAAGTTCCAAACAGGGAGTGCCACGAGTAGACCTGCTGGCTTTTTGCAACTTCTCTTATCTTTTTATCTTCTTATTATGATGCCAGCTGTGAGGGAAAGAGGCAGACAGAACGTGCTTAGTGTGGGAGGAAAACGGCGTGGAAACTCAGTAGGTGGTTTTGCTCCGCGCACTGTTCTGTAACTTAGCCCAAACGTAGCTGGCTGGGAAGGCGCCTGGATGGTAAATATGTGCCGTGCTAAACTGCAGATAATTCGTAGTGGTAAAGTCTGGTTAATGGAGGAAGAAAACGGATAAATTTGAGATGTATTAGCGAAAGAGAGAGAGAGAGAGAGAGAGAGAGAGAGAGAGAGAGAGAGAGAGAGAGATGAATAGGCAAAGTCAACTAAATTTATGACTCACCACTTCAATAATTGGCGACATAACGGAGGATGATTTAGCGGCTTCACCAACCACATATGTGACTCCCTCCTCCTCCTCCTCCTCCTCCTCCACAGGGTTGCTCGGCTTTAAGAGGCAGTGGCGGCGGCGTGGGTTCAGGCATCTCTTTGTTGATCGGCCGTGGTAGGGACCAGAGGGTATTGCGGGGAAGGGAGGGGAAGGTTGTGGGGAAAAGGAGGAAGGAAGATAGACTGCAATGTAGGGGGAAGGAAGAAGGAAGAAGGGATAGGGAGGAAGTTGAAGGAAAGTGAAGATAAGATTAAAGGAAGGAAGGAGGGAAAGCAGAAGGGAAAGGGATGAAAGTGAGGGGGAAGGAAGAGGAAGATGAGAAAGGATGACAGAAAAGAGAAAGGATATTGATGGAAGGTGGAAGGGGAAGGAAATTGAAAGAAAATGAGACAAAGTGAACGATGAGGAGGAGACGTGACGGGAAAGAAGGTTATAGAAAAGAAGAAAAGTGATGTAGTAGTGAAATTACGTACATGTCATCATCATTATCATCGTTATTGTCATCATCATTACTAGCATCACAAACTTCTATACTTTTTTTATCATCTTCCTCATGCTCGTCTGTGTTTCTTTGTCCTCCTCATGCTTTCCCTAATTCTCCTCATACCAATAATTTTACTCAGGTATATGATAATTCCCTGAGTTATTGTTATTACTTTCATTACCATTATTTTATTACCTTTGTTGCTTGTATCTCAGTTATCATGCTTCTCTCGTTCCTTCATCACTGCATCTCTCCTTACTCTCCTATTTGCTTCACGTCCACAAAACAGGAGACAAAGGCAAGAGAGAGAGAGAGAGAGAGAGAGAGAGAGAGAGAGAGAGAGAGAGAGAGAGAGAGAGTACAATATCACCTTTACGCTTTATATATATTTGGGAAGCATTGGGCAACACCCTCAACAAAAAGAAGAAAACAAAAAGTTAGTATAGAAAACATTAAAAGCCAAAGCATCGTTTTCAGTATCGCTTCTGACCTTTCCTTCCTCGCTGACTGAATTTCTGACTGACTACCTAGCTAACTGACTGACTGACTGACTGACTGACTAACTAACTAACTAACTAACTAACTAACTAACTAACTAACTAACTTAACTGACTGACTGACTGACTGGTTGCTTTGCTGGCCGACTGACTACAGATTGGCTAACTGACTAACTGACAACTGATTGGCTGAACTGTCACGAACTCAACACTGTAAGGCAACACGTTAAGAGGAAGTGAACACGTGTGACGAAGAAAAGAAAGACACAGCGAGTTAGTGAACGTTCTCAGGAATCGGCACCTTTCTTTCTCCCTTTCCTTCTTTCTTCTTTCCTTCCTTCCTTACTTCCTTCCTTCTTTCATTCGTTCGTTCGTTCATTCGTTCGTTCGTCCGTTCCTTGCTTTATTCTTTCATTCATTCATTCGTTCATGTTTTCATTCCTGCTTGTCTCTGGGAAAGTTCTATTGCACAGAAATTAAAGAATGAAAAAAGGAAGGAAAATTTAGAAGAATTAGAAATGGAGAAATAAGTTAGCATGTGTGTGTGTGTGTGTGTGTGTGTGTGTGTGTGTGTGTGTGTGTGTGTGTGTGTGTGTGTGTGTGTCACCGCGCTACAACAAGTCCTGAGTTATGTTAGACCACCTCAAGACCCTGGAGCGTGGAGACTAGCTATATTTACTCTCCTCCTCCTCCTCCTCCTCCTCCTCCTCCTCCTCCTCCTCCTCCTCCTTCTCCTTCTTTTCCTGGTAGGGAAGGGCGCCCCACATTCCAGCAGCCACCCACAGCCACAGCCGGTCCCTCGTCGCCGGAGAAGTAAGAGGAAGGAGGAGGAGGAGGTGAGCCATGAGCCAGTCTCCTTTCTCATCTCCTTCAGGATAAGCTGAGGACTTGTCGAGCTTGACCTTGTGTGTGTGTGTGTGTGTGTGTGTGTGTGTGTGTGAGAGAGAGAGAGAGAGAGAGAGAGAGAGAGAGAGAGAGAGAGAGAGAGAGAGAGAGAGAGAGAGAGAGAGAGAGAGAGATCATGTACCAAAAAAAAAAGTGTGAAATATGATATAAAAAATGCAACACAAAGATTAAAAATAAAAGAGTACAAAGATTTGATTTCCTTTCTTTCTGTATAATATTTCGAAATCGTCTCACTCTGAAGCCTCGAAGCTGTTTCACTTGTGGCGTTTCGGTGTTGTTATGAAGATTGGCTTGGAAACTTGATAGGATTTCTGGTGTAAGGCGTGTGTGTGTGTGTGTGTGTTAACCTGATATTCCTATCCTCCCCTTACTCCACTATTCTTCTCTCTTGTTCCTTGTTTCTTTCCTTATGTTTTTCTTTCTTTACATTTTATAAGTCATATCTATTCTTTCGTTTTATATTTTAATTTTCTTCTTCCATTTTTGCATTGTTATTATTTTTTATTATTATTATTATTATTATTATTATTATTATTATTATTATTATTATTATCATTTATTATTACTGTTATCGCATGTTCTTCCTTCTCCTTCTGTGAAATATGTTCTTCCTATGTAATCCTTCTCCTCCTCCTCTTCCTCCTCCTCCTCCTCCTCCTCCTCCTCCTCCTCCTCCTCCTCCTCCTCCTGATACCTAATACGATTAATCATATATTTTCCGTGATACGTTTAAATTTTTCTTCATTCCCTCTTGCTTTTCCCTCTTTGACCTTTGACCCCCACTAAATTATTGACCTCCCGGACCTGACCTTTCGCTGGCGGCTCTCTCCAGTGCCACGTGACCCCTCCATATGACACTCTTGCCCCGAACTGCATTTTTCTTTCTATTTTCTCATTTATCTTTATTTTCCTTGTTGTATCTTCCGTTTCCTTATGTTTCTTGAGTTTTAAGATTTCTTATTTACTGTTTGTTTAATCTCTCTCTCTCTCTCTCTCTCTCTCTCTCTCTCTCTCTCTCTTTCAGTAGCAAAAGGTGAAATGGTGGTGGTAGCGGAGAGAGAGAGAGAGAGAGAGAGAGAGAGAGAGAGATGATGTTAGTGTGTGTGTGTATGTGTGTGTGTGTGGCGTGTGTGTGCGTGTGTGTGCGTGCGTGCGCGTTTGTATTACTTTTCAAGTTCCATTTGGCTGCTCAGCATTTTCAGAGCATACAAACACACACACACACACACACTCTCTCTCTCTCTCTCTCTCTCTCTCTCTCTCTCTCTCTCTCTCTCTCTCTGTACACACCCGCATACCACTCATGTAACACTCTCCTAGACCGCCCCCCTCATCTCCATTCTCCTCCTCCTCCTCCTCTTCTCCACCCCCGCATTCTTCACCGCCTCTTCAACTCCTGTTTTATCATCGTTCTCTCTCTTTATCTCTTTCGTTTCGCCTCCTGTTTCTCTGTGGTATTTCGGACGCAATTAGTGTTAAATAGATTAGAGAAATGTCTGGTCCTCCTCCTCCTCCTCCTCCTCCTCCTCCTCCTCCTCCTCCTCTTGACGCTGCTCGTGCTGGTGTTGGTGTTCGGAGTGCAGCTGATGTTTCTTCTCTGTTCATCTACTGTTATTTTGACCCTCCTCCTCCTCCTCCTCCTCCTCCTCCTCCTCCTCCTCCTCCTCTCCTCCTCTGTTGCTGATCCGCTGCGGGTAAATCGTCCTCCGTGTGTGTGTGTGTGTGTGTGTGTGTGTGTGTGTGTGTGTGTGTGTGTGTGTGTGTGTGTGTGTTTTCATCGTCGTCGTGGTTTTTGTTATTGTTGTTGTTGTTGTTGTTGTTTTTTGTTGTTGTTGTTGTTTTTGTTGTTGTTGTTGTTGTTGTTGTTGTTGTTGTTGTTCTCATCCTTGTTTTTGTTTTTGTTTTTCTTGTTACTAATGTTTAACGCTTCATGGTAAATCCGAGAGAGAGAGAGAGAGAGAGAGAGAGAGAGAGAGAGAGAGAGAGAGAGAGAGAGAGAGAGAGAGAGAGAGAGAGAGAGAGAGAGAGAGAGAGAGAGAGAGACAATATGAGTGAGTTTGTTCTTTAGTTTTCCTTGTGTGAGTTTGTCGAGTAATTCATTTTCTTTATCATTTATTTTTTAAGTTATCAATTACTGTGACATTTTCTCCCTCTTAATTTCCTTTTATATTTTTCCCTTTTGTTCTTTTTTTTTTGTGTGTGTTTTCTGCTCCTTTTTTTTTTTTTTTTTCACCTCACCGTCTGTATAGCTTTGTAAATCCGTAGTTATTTTTGCGAATGAGAGAGAGAGAGAGAGAGAGAGAGAGAGAGAGAGAGAGAGAGAGAGAGAGAATAAAATAAAAATGAATGTATTGATAAAAATAAGACAATTATTCAGACACAGATAACAACAACAGCAACAACAAAAGGTCACACAAAGGCAAGACAGGAAGCCGCACCTTTAACAAACAAGAATAACAATGTGCGCAAAAACCTGAACCTAAAATAATCTAAGAAAAAACACAACAAAAAATGAGAGAACAATATACGAAACTAATAGAGATGAAGGAAAATGAATGACTGATTAACTAACTGGCTGACTGACTAAATGGATACGAAGAGACTGAAGGTAAAGAACAGGAAGTGACTGGTGTAGACATGTGGGATTTAGAGGTAGTAGAAACAGTAGAATTCAATGAGTATAGGATGAAATAGGATGTAGTAGACAGTAGGATTAGATTTCTTGTGAACAGTGTCGGAGGAGAGCTGACAGGATGTGGAGAGAAAGAGAGAGAGAGAGAGAGAGAGAGAGAGAGAGAGAGAGAGAGAGAGAGAGAGAGAGAGAGAGAGATTAGTTAAGCCTCTGATGCAGCAGTGAAATCCGAGAAATTATTGAGACATACAGTGACAGTTTGGACAGAAATTAAATCAGTCACTGCAAGCTTTTACTAATTTTTATCTTCATTCCTCTCACTGTTCACCTTTCACTGTTTACCCAGCTTGTGGTGATAAGGATGATGTTAGTGATGATGACAGTGATGATAACGATGATGGCAAATATATGCTGATGATATGCAGAGTTTCTTTTATTTATTAATCTTAAAATGTTTAGAGTCATTAACATATTTTACTTTCTCGTGGTGTTTGCATTTTCTTTAATTGATTTTCTGATGTAAATGTTTATGATTTTAACCGAGACTTTATCTTAAACGAACATCTGATTGGAATTGGAATTTTTTAACCTTTCTTCAAAACGTATTTAAGTGTTTTGTAGTTTTTATTGAATTGTTTTAATACTGTATCGAGTTTTTATCTAAAAATTAGTTGTTATTGTTGTTATAATTATTATTATTATTATTATTGTTATTATTATTATTATTATTATTATTATTATTATTATTATTATTATTATCATTTTTTTAGTATTATTATTATTGTTGTTGTGGTTGTTGTGGTTGTAGTTGTTATTGTGTTTTGTTTGAATTTTCTTTTTTATTTTTCAGGTGTGTTTAAAGGAAGCCACAACCTGCAGGTACTGTGTGTGTGTGTGTGTGTGTGTGTGTGTGTGTGTGTGTGTGTGTGTGTGTGTGTGTGTGTGTGTGTGTGTGTGTGTGTGTGTGTGTGTGTGTGTGTGTGTGTGTGTGTGTGTGTAGGTGTGTGTGGAAATGACGTAACCTTTAACTCTCTCTATACGTTTTTGACCAACTGACAACGATGTTAGCCTCCAGAAACAGCATCATTATGAATCAACACTCATTCAAACAATAGACATGCAATTCTTACACGTTAGACAAACTGCTCAGGTAATTTACTCTGCACTGTGAATTATTACGACAACTCTACATTAATACACGTGGTAATGATAGACATGACTTGACACTAACTCAACTTAATAGTAACGTAACATAACGTAAGCACTACATTCGCTTGCGTATATGTATATTTTAATAGTACGTTATACTGACTCTAGGTAAAATGATACAGAACGTGGTATATTTTTTTCCCCAGGAGAGTTGATGAATGGATTGAAAGAAAATATGTTGTGAGTATTTTTCTTTATAAAGAGTATCAGTAAATTTATGGCATGATATTATCTCAGTCCTCGGTGAAAGCTTGTCAAGTGATGGCATCATTTTAAAGGTTTATCTCTATGTTATCTCGAGCCACTTGCCATACGAGGCGTTAGAAGTTATTAGTGTAGTGTGAGGAATATTACTACTACTACTACTACTACTACTACTACTACTACTACTACTACTACTACTACTACTACTACTACTACTACTACTACTACTACTACTACTACTACTACTACTACTACTACCATAATGCTGCTGCTGAAATCTGAGTTCCTGACAGAGATTCAGTCCTAGTAGTAGTAGTAGTAGTAGTAGTAGTAGTAGCAGTATTGTTATTTGCTCTTTGGTATATTTACTTACAATTTTATATTTATCTATTCATTTATTATATATATTTTTTGCGTTGACTGCACCGACTTGCAATAAATAAAAAATCATGGAAAAAATTGCAACTTTAGTGGTGTGTCGGTGGAGTGTTGCTGTCCATCCGTGTCTTTGTGTTGCGTGGAGAGTGTGTTGATTGTGTTCCATTGTTCACAAATATACATAGCCGTTTCTCTTCCTCTATTCTTCCGCTCCTCTTTCTCTTATTCTCCTTTTCTCCATCCATTCTTTCACATATCAAGCTACACTTCGTCCTATCTCTCTCTCTCTCTCTCTCTCTCTCTCTCTCTCTCTCTCTCTCTCTCTCTCTCTCTCTCTCTCTCTCTCTCTCTCTCTCTCTCTCTCTCTCTCTCTCTCTCTCTCTCTCTCTCTCTCCGGGACTGTCAACAGGATGCACCCCGCCACG
>NC_059289.1:182603-222603 GCF_017591435.1 Portunus trituberculatus
CTCTCTCTCTCTCTCTCTCTCTCTCTCTCTCTCTCTCTCTCTCTCTCTCTCTTCATTCTCCCCTCTTTCCTATTCCCGTACCCCTTTTTCCTTTCCCTTTTTTCTTTTTATCTCTCCTACCCTCCCTTTCCCCTCTCCCCAGTTTTCCTGTCTCTCTCTCTCTCTCTCTCTCTCTCTCTCTCTCTCTCTCTCTCTCTCTCTCTCTCTCTCTCTCTCTCTCCTTTCCCCGTGCTTGCTCTTCTGTGTCTCTCTTTCCCTCTCCCTTCTCTATCTCCCCTTCTCATTCCCTCCATTTTGTGTTCTGTTTCCCCTCTTCCCTCCACATTGTTTTCCTCCCACTCTGCTCCCTCCATCTCACCCCTTTCGCTTCCCTCCCCGCCTCCCTCCACTCTCCTCTCGTTCCCTCCCTCCCTCCTCGCTTCCCTCCTTTCCTCACTCATAATATTGATCCAGGGGCATTAAGTTGGTAAGCCACACAAGGATACGGGAGGAACATTCAACCTTAAGGCCTCAGGTATTAAGGGTGAGTTTCCATTTCGTGGCTGGAGAGGATGGTGGGGGCAGCAGCAGCAGCAGCAGCAGCAGCAGCATCACGCCCTTACAGTTGGTGGTGATCGTTGCCTCCCTGTTGCCACGCACGCTCCTCCTCCTCCTCCTCCTCCTCCTCCTCCTCCTCCTCCTCCTCCTCTCGGGATTTCTAATTGATTGCCATGCCTGTTGAGAAATCGAAGTGTCTGTCTGTCACGGTCATGTTTTTATTCATCTGTTTATTTATCTGTTTATTTTTTTGCTTGTCTGTTTTTTGTTGGTGTTCATTTTTGGTGTTATCTGTTGCAGTCTCGTGTGGGTCTACATGTCTGATGCTGCTTGGTCTTACATGTGTTTTCTTCTTTTTTCTGTTTGTGTTTCCTTTCTAGTGTGCTGCCGTTGTCTTTGTGATTGATTGGTTGTGCTTTTCCAGTCTCCATTTGTCGCTGTCACGGTTTTTCTTTCCCAATTTCCACGGTTCTTTATTGTCTTCTGGTATTTTTTTTTCAGTTTCCAGTCTTTTCCTTTGTGACTCTTTTTCCAGTTTTTAGTCATATTTGCTACTATTTATGTTTTTTCTTTAGAAATTTCGAATCTGTATGTGTGTGTGTGTGTGTGTGTGTGTGTGTGTGTGTGTGTGTGTGTGTGTGTGTGTGTGTGTGTGTGTGTAGGAAAGAGGTCCAGCAAGGGCAAAAAAAAAAGGAAAGATTAAAAAGGCCCACGTGTGTGTGTGTGTGTGTGTGTGTGTGTGTGTGTGTGTGTGTGCGCGCGCGTATGATACGTTATTTCCAGTGTATATTCGCTATTTTTGAGACTTTATGTTTTCAATAACCCGCCTTGCTTGCAATATGAACTTATGAACAAAATCTTGATTTTTTTTCTGTTTTGTTTTGTTTTATTGTCTGATTGCATTTTATGTGGAGCCATTTCATCATCCGAGCTGATGTCTTTTTTATTACATTCCTTTCTCTCTCTCTTGTCTCTCTCTCTCTCTCTCTCTCTCTCTCTCTCTCTCTCTCTCTCTCTCTCTCTCCGGTCTGTATCTTCACCCCATCATTCAATTTCAGCCCTTCACCCCTTTCTTTCCACCCCTCTTCCCTCTTGCAGCCCTTTCCCTCCCTCTCTCTATTCAATCACCTCACCATCCCTCTTCCTTTTCTTCTGAGCCTCCCTATCCACCCTATCGCTCCTCTACTATGGGCCATTCTGCCTTACCCTCACCTCCCTTCCTTCCCCTCTATACTTCCCGATCAGCTGACAGACGTAAACAAAGGCACGCCGCGGCTTCCCTCAGATACAAGGGTAAACAAACAGACTGGAAGGCACTGACGTCACCACACTCCAGGCCAGACACGCGGAAATATTGAAGCGTGAATTTTCAGTCAGTCGCCCGTGTTGCCAACGAGGACTAACCTCACGCGTGCTGCAGTGTTACCAGATCTCCTCTATTGACACTGCCGCCACTACTAAAATTGTTGAGCTTCTGCTGCTGCTACTGCTACTGCTCCTGCTACTGCTACTTCTACTGTTACTGTTACTACTACTACTACTGTTACTGTTACTGCTACAACTCCCATGATTGCTACTATTACTACAGCTAATACGATTCTCTCCAGGGCCACTTAACTTCTAAGTGTGGGGAATTGAAGGGGAGAGAAAACAGAGGAGGAGAAGAGAAGGAGAGGGAAGAATAGGGGAAAGCAACGAAGAAATAAACAAGAGGACGAAAAGAGGAAGAAATGAAGAGAGAAAAAGATAAGAAAAGGCAAAAAAAAAGAAAAGAAAACAGCATAAGGTCTACTAGTACAGGAATCATGACTACAACCATTTCAGTGACTACCATTATTCCCTCTAAAGCCACCAAACCTCTAGATGTGGAAAAGAAAGGGAAAAAAAGCGAAGAAAAGAAGGAAAGTATAATAATAGGAAAATGAAGGATAGAAAAACAAACAACTTTTCCCTCTTTTCTGTTTTCTATCCCTCCTTACCCACCCTTTCTTATTCCTCCCTTTCCCTTTCTAATTATATTCTTTCATTCTTTTATCCTCTTCCCTCTGTCTCTTTCCCTCTCTCTGTTCTCCATCTCTCCTTCTTATATCAAGCTTCCCTAGACTCTGATCTTAAATTCAATACAAAGTAGGTATACAGTTAGTGACACGAAGTATGTTCACAGTAATGAGAAATCAGCTGATGTTTTCTGTTATCTGCTATCAACTGTTTTATTTGGAGCTAATTAAGAGAGCGTGGGGAGGGAGAATGTGGATGGTTGGCGTGGCTGGTGAGTGGCGAGTTTGGGTGGTGGTGGTGGTGGTGGTGGTGGTGGTGGTGGTGGCAGTGGTGATGTTGGTGATGGTGGTGGTGAGATATGCATGGACACATAAATTTTGCACTTACATTCTCACTACATCCCCTCGTCCCTGCTCTCCCCATCAGTACAAACTCTCTCTCTCTCTCTCTCTCTCTCTCTCTCTCTCTCTCTCTCTCTCTCTCTTGCTTGCTCACACACACATTTCATTCCTCCTCACATCCCTTCCTTCTCTTTTCGCACTGTTGCCACTCCTCTCATCTCTCCTCTCCACACCTACGCACACGCCCACGCACACGCCCACACCCACGCATACCTGGCAGGGCTGACCATGACTAATGAACTCCAGCGCAGCGAGAAAAATAAATCACCAAAATGGAAACTGAGACCTTTTCCATTCTTCATCTCCCTTCCCTTCCCTTCCCTTCCCTCTTCCCTTTCTCTTTCCCTTCCCTTCCCTTCCCCTTCCCTCCCACTGCATTCTCCTCACCTCCTCCCTTGACTCTCTCTCTCTCTCTCTCTCTCTCTCTCTCTCTCTCTCTCTCTCTCTCTCTCTCTCTCTCTCTCTCTCTCTCTCTCTCTCTCTCTCTCTCTCTCTCTCTCTCTCTCTCTCTCTCTCATTCCTTTCTCCCCCTTAGCTATTTAACTTCGTGTCCTCCTCCTCCTCCTCCTCCTCCCAACCTCCTCCTCCTCCTCCTCCAATCATGTACAACATACTACTCCCTACTACTACTACTACTACTACTACTACTACTACTACTACTACTACTACTACTACTACTACTACTACTACTACTACTACTACTACTACCTCCTAAGAATCAGACAGAGATGAACAGGCCTGAATATATCTCCCCACCACTACTACCACTTCAATGTCACTTAACCGGCTTGCTCACGATTAGAGACACCCGGAAGAGGGCTAAAGAGAACGAACCATTGAAATATATGTCACTTGAACGTCCCCAGAGAGAGAGAGAGAGAGAGAGAGAGAGAGAGAGAGAGACACTAGCTTACGTCTGTGTGTAGTGGAGCGTGGTCTGAAACTACTCTCACTTCAAGAAGAAAACGTGTAGGTGGAGGAGTGGGAAGAATAGAAAGGAGAGAAGGGAGGAGGGAAAAAAAAATTAACAGGGAAAAATAGGAATGTAGAGGAAGTAGAGAGAACATAAATGATAGAGAGGAAGAGAAGGGAGGAGAAAGAAGAAAAAAAGAATAACATGGAAAAATAGGAAGGAAGAGATAAAAGGGAGAACAGGAGAAAAAGGAATAGGAGGAAGTAGAGAGAGAGAAAGAGTACGAGAAAGGAGAAATTAATAATATAGAGGAAGAGAAGAGAGAGAAGGGAGAAGGAAGAAAATAATTACTGTGAGAAATACTAAGGAGGAGGAAGTAGGGAGAACAGGAGAGAGGAGGAGAAAGGAGAAACCAATAATAGAGAAGAAAAAGGAAGAAGGGAGAACAAAAGAAAGAAGAGGAGAAAGGAAGAATAATAATCGGGAAGAAGAGAAGAAAGGAAGAACAGGAATTGAGGAGGAGAAAGAAGAAGGAAAGTATAGGGAAAAGAAAGAGAAGAGAGGAGAAATTAGAAAAGAATACAGGAAAGTAAAACCGGAGAAAGATGAGAGGAAAAAAATAATTAATAATATCGAGAAGATGAAAAGATATACAGCAAAACAGAAAGAAGAGGAGAAGAAACAAGTGGAGAAAGAATGAGTAAATGAAAGGAATTGCACAAGGAGGAAGAACAAGAAAAGCAACAGTAGGAGGAACGAGTAACAAGTGGAGAAAGAAGGAAAAGAGCAGAGGGCAAGGGAGGAGGAAAAAGAGGAGGAGGAGGAGGAGGAGGAGGAGGAGGAGGAGGAGGAGGAGGAGGAGGAGGAGGAGGAGGAGGAAGAAGAAGAAGAAAAAGAAGAAGAAGAAGAAGAAGAAGAAGAAGAAGAAGAGAGGGAAGAGAAAGAAGAAGAAGATAAAGGTCTTTACATCCTATTTTCGTCTCGACTGTGAGAAGTGCAACCACGTTTTCCTCCTCCTCCTCCTCCTCCTCCTCCTCCTCCTCCTCCTCCTCCTTCTCCTCCTCTCACTCCACGTCTCTCACATTAACAGAGATCAGTAGTGCACTCAAGCAGGTAACCTCGTTGTAAGCCAGCAGACGTCTGGCTATCTGCTGCCTCGGTCCTCTGCCTCCTTTTCCTCTTCCTCCTCCTGCTCCTCCTCCACCTTTTTCAGTTGAGTGTGTTAAAGGTGAAGTTACGGCTGTCTCCTGGTGATCATCTTGTTTTAGGGAAAGTTTGTTGAAGTGTTTCTCTCTTTTCTGTATTGTTTCCTATTTTGCTTGTCTATTTATCTATGGTGGGTTGAGGAAGATCATGTGGTGTTCACTGTGGAATAGCAGATTGATAAAGAAAACCCGATGAAGATGATCACCTCGTATACACACACACACACACACACACACACACACACACACACACACACACACACACACACACACACACACACACACATCCATCTGTTAAGACGAATTAGGAAGAGTAAAAGCAGAGAGAGAGAGAGAGAGAGAGAGAGAGTAACCTTTCTCCCAGTGATGGCGGAGTTACGGGCAGAAGAGAGAAAGAGATAGAGAGAGAGAGAGAGAGAGAGAGAGAGAGAGAGAGAGAGAGAGAGAGAGAGAGATCTATAATAGCCCCTCCTACGCTGTTGTTGTAAAGATTGTCTAACCGATGAAAGAAAAGGTTTTGTGAGTGCGTGGGAATAGCTATTAGAGAGAGAGAGAGAGAGAGAGAGAGAGAGAGAGAGAGAGAGAGAGAGAGAGAGAGAGCAGTACATCTCTCCCAGTATATGTGTTCTATCTAGGTCGGTGGTACATCTCAGTCGCTGCATGTCTGGTTTGGTGTTGCGTTACATAAGGGAAAGAGAAACGTAAGGAATATATCATTTGTGACTCTACGATTATTCATATTATTTTGTTACCTTGTGCTTTTGTGTGTCGGTGTGATGTGTTGCGTTAAGATAGAAAAGAAAGGAGAGAAAATGAGGTAAACTAATTTGCTAGTCTTGTTACATCTGTTTATTTATTTCTTTCTCTTCTTTTTTTGGGTGTTGCGATTCGTCTTATTGTTTTGTCCTTGATTGCGAGATTTTATTTTTTTTTTTTTTTTTTAAGTGTCATGGGTGTGTTTTGTTTCTATTTTTTTTTTTTCTTCGTTTTGTTTGTCGAGAAAATTGATAATATTTCTGGTTTTGTTCTTTTTGCTATCATTGTTTTCCGTGATACTCTGTGTATTTCTTCTTTTCATGCCATGTTTCTGTGATATTCGTTTCTCTTTCTTTTCATGCACTATTCACATGTTGCATATTTTAATTGTTTGTTAAAATCATTGTTTTCTTTCTTTTTTCTCATATTTGCTGTCATTTTGTTAGAAGTATTGTTTTCATTTAAGTAGAATAAATCCCTTTGTTTTTCCAGCGTTCTTACTCCTATCACCAAATTAACCTCCTCAGTACCATGACACGTTTTCATATTCATTCTGCTTACTATTTGGCGATTTTATGCAGCTTCGGAAACTTATGTGGGGATTGAAATAGTGAAGACTTTGGCCATTACTCTTCTGACCTCCATAGATCCTTCCTAATGTAAATAAAATCGTCTAATCATACACAAAATTCAAGTTAAAAATGCGTTCCAGTACTGAAAGGGTTAATGTAGCTTTCATAATATTTCTACCTCTGCTTTGCGCATTACTTACTTCGTTCCCTCGGTATCTTCCCGTCTCCTTTTACACATTATACCTTACCCTTGCATAAATCCTCAAACATGCTCACAGTCTCCTCTTTCTGGTCATATAATACTTCCGTGATATATATGTATTTTTTCCTGTTCTTTGATGAATTAGTGTTGTTTTTTTTTTCTTAATTTTTACCACAGTTCTATCTTCTTTTGTTTTCTTGTCTGTTTTTGTTAAGAGAAAATATGTTGTTTTCACCTCGATACAATCACTCCTTTTGTTTTTCCAGTGTTTCTCTTCGAATGACCAAATCAAGATAGCTTTCTTAATGTTTTTACGTCTGCTTAACACATTATTTACTTCATTTCTTTCGTGTCTTCCTGTCTATTCACATTTTTTTATCTTGTTTTGGCAGCCATGTACAGCTGCACTACATTCCCAGTGCTACAGTTCATCGAGTCGTTCATCTAACTCTAATAAGTGTAAGAATAAGAACTCCAGCCAGTGCTTTACAGTACCCTGACATAAATTCTCCAATATCCCGCAAGTCCTCGTAAAAAGAGAATAATATTAATCAGGAATGAGGCACCGCAAGCCAAGCCACCAAAGAGAAAGTCGCAGAGATACACGAAAAGATAAAAGGATGTGACACTCAGAGACTCACCTTGCATTTATTTCTTCCCCAGGTGAGTGAGTCTTGCCTTACCTGTACTACTAATGAGGCGACCCATCTGCAGGTAAGTCCGGTTGTCTTCTTTTTTATTATTGTTTATGTTTTGCTTGGAGACAGGTCAGGGGGATTAAAGAAAGGAGAAAAGAAAGCTCCGTTAAAGTGAACAAGTTAGAAGAGTAAAGTAAAGGTTTTCAGAAGGTAACATTTGTCTTATTAATGGTGATTTATGTCATAGCGTCTTCTTCTTCTTCTTCTTCTTCTTCTTCTTCTTCTTCTTTTTCTTCTTTGACGAATTGAAGTATTCGAATTTTTTTTTTTTTTTGCCTAAAACAGGATGCCATTTATTTATTAAGGAAATTCAGCATCACTTTGTAGTAGTAGTAGTAGTAGTAGTAGTAGTAGTAGTAGTAGTAGTAGTAGTAGCAGCAGCAGCAGTAATTGTAGCCGTAGCTGTAGCAGTAGTAGTGAATTATATCTGCCAGCTATTCCTCTTCTTTCATTCTTATATTTATCTCTTCCATTTTGTTTTCTTTCTCTTTCCTTTGCAGTCTTCAGTATATCACCAGACACACCATTACATTCTGCATATTATTAACCTTTATCCCTCCTCGCCTCCTTCATTCCATTTATTATTTATAGCTCCATTCCTCCCATTCCTCTAACTTTCTTCCTTTCCCTCTTATCATGTGTTGCCTCATGCACCAGTTTCGCCATGCTAATTTGTATATTCAATTTTTTCTTTTTCTTTTCTCTATATATTCTTTTCCTTTGTAGGTCAGTGTTCTTCTTACCCTCCTTTTCATTTCTTTCTTATTCATTTCCTTGTTTATTGGTTTATTTACTCACTGCACATTCTTTCCCTTTCTCTTCTCTCTCTCTCTCTCTCTCTCTCTCTCTCTCTCTCTCTCTCTCTCTCTCTCTCTCTCTCTCTCTCTCTCTCTCTCTCTCTCTCTTCTCCAAGCTTCCAAAGAAGACACTTGACCAAGTAATGAAAGAGAGAGAGAGAGAGAGAGAGAGAGAGAGAGAGAGAGAGAGAGAGAGAGAGAGAGAGAGAGAGAGAGAGAGAGAGAGTAATAAGTCTGTTTATCTCTCCTTCCAGTTTTATTTCAAAGCAGAGAGAGAGAGAGAGAGAGAGAGAGAGAGAGATGACATTTATATTTTCTCCATTATTCTGTTCACTTTCACAGTTTTTAAGTATTTATAGTTTTGTTTTTCTTGTGAGTGTTTTCACTGGAGGAAATGTCACTTTGCCATTTAGTTATTCATTATCTTTTTGCTTTTGTGTTTTGCTTGTGTGTGATTTTTTTTTCTTCCTTTATTGTTTATTGTTTGGAAGAAAAATTATCGTCTTTTGTTCCGTCTTTTAATTTTGACCTTTTTTTTTTTCTTCTTTTGATTAATTCCGTAAAGGAGACGAAGGAAGAGGATGAGAAAAAAAAAGCAGCAGAAGAGGAAGAGGAAGAAAATGACAAAAACAAGTTGAAGTTTTGCAATTTCTTTTATTCTTCCATCTGCAAATCATGTAAAAAAGAAAGAGAACAAAAAATCATGGGCAAACACATCTCTTCCTTGGACCACAATCGTCTTCTTTACGATTTAAACGAAGCCAGATGAATAAACAAACATGTACAAAAGAAAACCATAAAAAAAGTACGCCATTTAAGAAAAATCATCACGCTCACGAATAAACAAACATGGACAAAAGAAAAATCATTAAAAAAAATTTCGCCATTGAAAATAGAAAAAAAAGCCATCACGCTCTTATATACTCCTTTTCCCTCTCCTCACAGCATTTGAAGGAAAGGAAAAAGAAAGGAAAAAAGAAACGGAGGAGGAGGAAATGAAAAAAAACAATAGAAAGCAATTTAAGAGTTCGGGGTTCAATAGCTTAGAGTTCGAGGATCTCATTGCTTCACTCCAGCGACTCACGAAGCTACAACCTGCTGCTCTAATTTCGCTCCACTTAAGGTTCGAAGAGAGAGAGAGAGAGAGAGAGAGAGAGAGAGACTGGAATGGAAGGCCGAAATGGGCTGGAATGGATAGGAATGGACCGGAAGAGGGCTTGGAACGGATCACAGGGGATTGAAATACAGTGTGGAATGAATGAAATGGAATGCAGTGGACTGGAATGACTTGGAATAGAGAGCAGTTATACGTGGCCAAGATAGAAGGGGAAAAAAATTGAAAAAGAGGAAGAAAACTGAAATTCCAGCAAGACGAAAAAAAAAAAAAAGAAAATAGGAGGAAGAAAAGTATATAAAAAAAAGAAAACACAGAAATGACTTGGAATAGAGAGCAGTTATCCATGGCCAAAATAGAACAAGGAAAAAAAAACTGGAAAAAAAAGGAAGAAAAACAGAAATCCCCGCAAGTTAAGACGAAAAAAAATATATAGGAGGAAGAAAAGTTGAAAAAAAGGAAAAAGAAAATACAGAAAATGGCTGGAAAAAGAATAAGGTTAGATACGATTAGACGGGATGAGAGATGGACTGGAAAATCATTGGAATAAGTCTGGAATTCATGTGTTTCATTTTCCGCCTTTTCTTCTTCTTTTCTTTTATATTTTTTCTTTTCTTTTTATTCTTTTATTTTTTCCCTCAACCAGATTTTTTCGTGTTTATCTTTCTTTTTTTTTTGTCTTTTTGTCTTTCTCCTTCCTTTGTTTCTATTCTTAACCATTTTCTTTATTCATTTTTTTTTTCTAGACGGGATGAGAAATGGACTGGAAAATCACTGGAATGAGTCTGGAATGGCTGGTAAGCTCATCTGGAACGGGATCGGAATGGCGGATCTAGTCTTGTCTTTTATCTCTGTCTGTCGGTTTGTCTGTTTACTTGTGTGTGTGTGTGTGTGTGTGTGTGTGTGTGTGTGTGTGTGTGTGTGTGTGTGTGTGTGTGTGTGTGTGTGTGTGTGTGTGTGTGTGTGTGTGTGTGTGTGTGTATGCGTGTATGCGTGTGTGTGTGTCTATACTTCTTTGCATGTCTGTCTGCTTGCTTGTCAGTGTTTTTCGCTTTCCTCTGTCTCTTCTTCTTCTTCTTCTTCCTCCTCCTCCTCCTCCTCCTCCTCCTCCTCCTCCTCCTCCTCCTCCTCCTCCTCCTCCTCCTCCTCCTTTCTTCAGTAGATTTCCTTGACCTCTTAATTACTGTCACTTTCTCTCTCTCTCTCACTCTCTGAATAACCCTTTCATCATACCTCCCTTTCCATCTCTCTCTCTCTCTCTCTCTCTCTCTCTCTCTCTCTCTCTCTCTCTGGGAAAAACAGTGACAAACAGATAACATTTCCTTCTTCTCCTCCTTCAGCCGCCCTCCATCCCGCAACCAAGTTAGGCGGACAACCTCCTCCTCCTCCTCCTCCTCCTCCTCCTCCTCCTCCTCCTCTCGGTTCCATCAGCAAACTCTCTTTAATGCTGATTTTTCGTTTCCTTGGAGGCTTCCGAACACCACCAACTCTTCCTCTTCGTTCTCTTCTTCTTCTTCTTCTTCTTCTTCTTCTTCTTCTTCTTCTTCTTCTTCTTCTTCTTCTTCTTCTTCTTCTTCTTCGTCTTCTGCTTTTTATTTATTTTGTTTTATTTCTTTCAGTCAGTTTTGTTTTATTCAATTGTTTCCTTTTTTGTTGCTTCAAATTCTTGTTTCGGATTTATTTCTTGTGTCTGGTTTTGTATTTCTTGTTCTTTGTTGTTGTTGTTGCTTTTATTGTTGTTTTGTTATCTTCTTTTTCTTCTTTCTTTCTGCCTTTCTTTCTTTCTTTTTTCTTTCGTTCTTCCTTCCTTCCTTCCTTCCTCCTCCTTCTTCTTCTTCTTCTTTTCTTCTTCTTCTTTTTTTCTCTTCCGCGTTATTTCTCCTCGCATTCTGGTTGTTCTTATCTTCCTTCACTTCTTGTCCTCATCTTTGTCCTCACTTTTCTCTCCTTCCATATCCTCGCATTTTCGTCCTCTTTGTCCTTACCATCATTCTCCTATTGGTTTCCGTCCTCGTCGTCTGCATCTTCATCATTTGTGTCCTCCTCCTCCTCCTCCTCCTCCTCCTCCTCCTCCTCCTTCTCTTCCAGCAGCAACAACAGATGGCGAGGCAGCGGCGAGGCAGGGAATAGCAAGGAGACTCTGACCAGCAAACTCCCTTTAATATTTTCTAGTTTTCTTGGGTGCAATGAACACCTTCCTTCCTTCCTTCCTTCCTTCCTTCCTTCCTTCCTTCCTTCCTTCCTTCCTTCTTTCTTTCTTCCCTTCCTTCCTTCCTTCCTTCCTTCCTTCCATCTTTCCTTCTTTCCTTCCTTCCTTCCTTCCTTCCTTCCTTTCACCACCTCTTGCATCTCCTCCGCTTTTCCTTCCTCACTTCCTTTTCGTCCCCGAAAATTTATCTTCCTTATCCTTTCCTTCTCATTCCCCTCATGATAATTTCCTTTTCCCCTTTCCTTTCTTTCATATCTTCTTCATTACTTTTCCCCTTTCAGAAAATCCTAATTTCTCATCCCTTCCTACGTCAGCGCTCTCCTTCAATTCCTATCCCTTTCCTTCCTTTTCCTACCCGTTTCCTTCCAGAGAACACCTTTCCCTTAACCAACAGAGGAGTGCAGATTTGGAACCCAGAGGAATAGAAGGCCGAGACAAGAAGGGTAGGGCGTGACATAATAGAGAGAGAAGGGGAACTGGGAAAGGGGAGAGGCCAAAAAGAGGAGGTAAGGAGAACGGCATTCTGGGGGAGAGGTAAAAGGGGAAAACAGAGGTGAGGTGGTGGATCAGAAAAGAGAGAAATAGGGAGGAGAGAAAAAAAACATAGGGGATAGGTAGGGAGATGCCAGAAAAGAGAAATAAGAGGGACCGGGAGGGGGAAAGAGAACCAGACAGACGGGAGATAGGAGGCCAGTAAAGGGAGGCAGAGGGGAGGTGCGAGGAAGGGGAAGGGGGACTGAAGGGGAGATGGGGACAGGAAAGGGGGAGATTTGGAGGCAGACAGTGGATGGGGGGCAGCTGAAAAGGGGGGTAAGGGGACAGTAGAACGGCGAAGCATTACGTAAGGTATCGACCTGTGCTAGGCCAGACGCCACGCCCGCCGCCCGTCCGTCCCCCGCGCCCGCACACCCGCACGCCCGTCTCCTGGGGTCAGACAGTCGGCCGCGCCCGCACACCCTGCGCCAATCACCGCGCCTGCAGCTCCTGACGTCATTGCGGAAGGCTCTCTCTCTCTCTCTCTCTCTCTCTCTCTCTCTCTCTCTCTCTCTCTCTCTCTCTCTCTCTCTCTCTCTCTCTCGCCGTGGCCGTCCTTTCCTCTCTACCACCATCACTGCCGCCGCCGCCGCCGCCTCCTCCTCCACCTTATGCTTGGCAATTACCGCTGTAGTTATTTATTTATCTATTTTTTTCCAGGGGTTTGGGGGCTGAGGTGCTGCGCGGAAGGGAAGTACGTTGTGTTTGGAAGGGTCGTACTGGTGTTGTTTTGTTTTATTTTTCTATTGTTTTGTTTGTTTCGTTGTTTTCGTCGCTGTTGATGCTACTACTGCTACTGCTACTACTACATCACATTTCCTTTCTCCATTTTTTTTTTTTTTTTACTCATTATTGTAAACCTATCAGTGACAAATCTCTCTCTCTCTCTCTCTCTCTCTCTCTCTCTCTCTCTCTCTCTCTCTCTCTCTCTCTCTCTCTCTCTCTGGATGCCTTCACACTTCTCTCCAGGCAGGTCCCTCAAGAGTCTTACGTACACTGCATAATTATACACACTCCCTCACCCTCTCCTCGCTCTTTTGTCCCCTTAGATTGTGTGTAAACTGCAGTATATCACCCGTTTTTTCTCTTTCTCTCTTTCTTCTTCTCTCCTTCTCTCTTTCTCTCTTCTTCTTCTTCTTCTTCTTCTTCTTCTTCTTCTTCTTCTTCTTCTTCTTCTTCTTCTTCTTCTTCTTCTTACTCTTCTCCTTGTTGTTGTTCTTTTCGTATTCAGTATCTTTTTTTTTTAGCTTCCCATATGTTTTCTGTGACCTTCCTCCTCCTCCTCCTCCTCCTCCTCCTCCTCCTCCTCCTCCTCCTCCTCCTCCTCCTCCTCCTCCTCCTCCTCCTTTATCTAAAACCGGCGGAGGAGGACTTATGGACAATTTTCCTCTTTTTTTTTCTCCTCCCATTCTCTTAAAGGCTCCACATTTAAGAGTCTCCTCCACCTCTTTATCCTCCTCCTCCAAGTCTTCTCTCCCTCTCGTAGCCTCTCTTCTCCTTCCTCTCCTTCCGTTTAATATGAGGACTTATGGACTTGTGGAGATGAGGGACGGTTTTTATTCATTGTTCTCCTCCTCCTCCTCCTCCTCCTCCTCCTCCTCCTCCTCCTCTTTTTCTTTTCTCCCTTCTTCCTCATTTTTTTTATTATTGGTAGGATTATTACTGAGCTTATTGGTGTTTCCTGATGAAGATGTGAATAATTCTCTCTCTCTCTCTCTCTCTCTCTCTCTCTCTCTCTCTCTCTCTCTCTCTCTCTCTCTCTCTCTCTCTCTCTCTCTCTCTCTCTCTCTCTGTTATTTATTTTTTGTTGTTCTTCTTTTTTTTTTTTTTTTTTTTTACTCTATTCTTCTTTTGTTTAGTTTTATTGTTGGTTGACCTGATCTCTGTTTGTGTACTTGTTTTTTTTTTTTTACCCCGAGTCATGATTCATTGTTATCTAAAGCATTGCGTTTTTTTTTTCTCTCGCTTGTTTTATTTTTTTTATCTTGCTTTATGTGTTTTGTCTGGTTAACCGATTCTAGTTATATATATATATATATATATATATATATATATATATATATATATATATATATATATATATATATATATATATATATATATATATATATATATATATACACTTTTGTCGTATTCTTTTTCTTTCTTTTTTTTCATCTCGTTCTGTTTTTTTATTTCTTTTTGACAGCTTCAGTACCATGACGCATTTTCACATTCATTCTGGTGACTAAATGGTGATTTTTAAACAGCTTCAGAAACTTATGTGGGGATTGAAATAGTGAAGTCTCTGGTCATTAATCTTCTGACCTCCATAGACCCTTCCTAATGTAAATAAAATGGTCTAATCACACCCAAAACTCAAGGTAAAAATGCATTCCAGTATTGAAGATGTTAAAATTTCAACTCTGCTATTTTTGTTCAGTTTGTTGGGTGCTCTTTGTCTATTTTTTTGTTAGTACAGTTTTCTTTCGTGTTCAATATCTTACATGCATCCGTCCTTATAAAAAAAATTTACACTCCCTTCATTTGCTCCTTTTATAACATTTTCCCATTTCAATCTATTTTACCCCTTCCTTTTTCTCACCTTAACTCTTCGTCCGTTCGTATTCTTGCCACATTTTTTCTCAAAGACCTCATTCTCCCCTGTCATTTCGCCAATTTCCTCCTATTCTCTCCCTCATTAATTCTGGAGAGCGAGCGACTACCACCACCACCACCACCATCACCACCTACTCCTCTTCTTCCCCCAGGCGGCGTCAGGGCGTGGCAGTGGTGTGAGGCGCTGAGGTCGGTGATTCGCTCCTGGCCAGATATTTTCACACCTCATGGCGCAACGCTGAAGGGGAGAGAGAGAGAGAGGGGGGAGGAGGAGGGGGGACTGATGGCTGAGGGGGGTGAGAGGTGCGACATGGGGGAAAGGGGGAAGAAGGGAAAGAGGGGGGTGAGGGATGCCGGAGATGAAAGGAAAGGAGAGAAAGAAGGGGATGAAGTGATGCTGAGGTAAGAGAAGGAAATTTGGGTAACTGGAAGTGAGATGTGAGAGAAAAGAGAGGGAGAGTGGTATGAGGGAGGCTGGGGAGGGAAAACAATAGAAGGAAAGAAGACGGAGAGGGAGATGAAGGAAAATGTGAGAGAAAATGAGAGAAATGTGAGGAAGGGTGAGGAGAGAGAGAGAGAGAGAGAGAGAACTGAAGGAAGGCAGAAAAGACACAAAGGGAGTGAGATAAGAAAAATAAAGAGCTAGTTCTTGGCAAAAGAGATAGAGAAAAGAGATAAAACGAAGAAGGAAATAAAGGAATTAAGGGAAAGTTTCGGAGATAAGGAGAAGGAAGGCGGGATGGAGAAAGACGGAAAGTAAGGAAGAAAGGAAAAGAGTGAGAAAAGAGATAAGAAGAAAATGAAGAAACGTTACGGAGATGAGGAAAGGAGAATGCGAGATGGAGAGAATGAGGGAGAGTAGAGGCAAAAGCTTGTCTGGTCCACGTGTTGTGTTGAGTCGCCGCGCCGCGTGTTTCGCTTGTCTGAGGCCGCGTGTTCCTCTCCCCACCCCTCACGTCCCAGTCGCCACTCGCCACCCTCGCGCCTCGCCCCGTCTGCCTCCCGCCCTCCTTTATCCTCTCGTTCATGTGTCGTTCAGTATCGCTTTTCTTTCGCCCTGCCTGTCATTTACTCTCACTCTCCGTTGTTCCGCCGATTGAGTCTAGTCTCCCTATTCTCCCTCTCATTCTCTCCACATCCTTTGTTCTCCGCTCCTCGCTGTGTTGTCTCATTCTGCTTGTCTTTCTCTCGCTTCTGTCTCCCTTCTGCCGGCGCGTCTGTCTGCGGCTCTGTGCTCCCCCGTCCCGTTCTGAGTGTCCGCCCCGCTAGATTGGAAAGGAGCTACCAGAGGCCCTTGTTTGCACCGGTGCGAAGGAGGTAGAAGCTGTTATGCTTTTTTTTCTCCCTCCCTCTCTCTTTCGGTCTCTCTGTTGCGCCATTCCAGGTTAACACGCGGCTGGCTGGGTCTTGTGTTTCAGGCCATATAAGAGAGAGAGAGAGAGAGAGAGAGAGAGAGAGAGAGAGAGAGAGAGAGAGGCAGTTGCAACAACAACTTTAACGGCAACAAAACAACTTAGAACAACAACAAACTTAAACAACAAAACGAACAATCATCTGATAGGAAGGAGTTGAGTTTCCCTTTGATTCATGTGGCGACTAGGGGCTTAGGTTACGCTCCTCCTCCTCCTCCTCCTCCTCCTCCTCCTCCTCCTCCTCCTCCTCCTCCTCCTCCTCCTCCATGTGTTGCTGGGTGGATGCTCTCTTCTTTTGTGTTGCGTGGAAGTGTTTGTTTAACTGCAGTGTTTCGTTTTCTCCTCTTTGTCTTTCTTACTATTTTTTTTTTTCTTTTAATCATCCGCGTGCCTCTGTTTGATGCTGCCTGCTTGCTCGCTTTGTGTGCATGAGAGAGAGAGAGAGAGAGAGAGAGAGAGAGAGAGAGAGAGGTTTGTGTATGAACGTGTTGTTTCCTGTGTTTTTTTTTATTCATCTTCGTCTTTTTTTTTCCCTAATTGTTTTGTCGAAACGTTTTTTATTTCCTTTATGATTCTATGACATACAGAGTTTAATTGATTTGTTTTCTTTTTCTCGCTTGTTTCCTTTCCATCTTCTCGTTTTTAGTAGTAGTAGTAGTAGTAGTAGTAGTAGTAGTAGTAGTAGTAGAAGTAGTAGTAGTGGTGGTGGTGGTGGTGGTAACAGTAGTAGTAGTAGTAGTAGTAGTAGTAGTAGGAGTAGTTGTTGTTATAATATGTATGTATGTATGTATGTATGTATGTATAAGAGAAGAATTAACCATTTCACTAAACTCAGTCGTGATTTAATGTGGAAAGTGATAACAAAAGAGAGAGGAAAAAAAATAAATAAAAGGGCGTGGTTCATGCAGTAGGAGAAGAGAAAGAGGATGAAGAGAAGGGAGAGAAGGGAGGAAGAGAGGGAGATATAGAAAAAGAAATTACTTGCATGGAGAAACGGAAGGAGGAGAGGGAGATTTGCTTGCACGAGAGAGAGAGAGAGAGAGAGAGAGAGAGAGAGAGAGAGAGAGAGAGAGAGAGAGAGAGAGAGAGAGAGAATATCCTGCCTCATCAGCCGTGACTAATCTTATCTTCCTCATTTTCCTGGTGACATCAGCAGGACTGGTCTCTGGCACCACTTGTCTTCACCTGTGTCTTCATTCCCATCTTCCCGAGAGCCATTGGGAAGCTTGAGGGCTTGTTGGGTCCTTCTGGTTGTGCTTCAGAGGACAGTGAGTATTTCTGGGACGCTTCTAAGTAGTTTTGGATGCATGTAATGACTTTTAGTGTGTTTCTTGAGTGTTTCTAGAATTAATGAATATTTTTTGGGGTGCTTTTGAAAGTTTCTTATTATTTTCAGTGTGCTCCTTGAGTGGTTCTAAAATTAGTGGGTGTTTTTAAGGTGTCTTAGAGATTAACTGGTGATTCACGTGTGTTTAACGGCTTGGTGGGTCTTCTATGGTCCTTATGATGGGTTGTGAATTGACTAATTACTGCTTGTGGCGTGTTTGTGTGGTGTTAGTATTGTGTTGACGTGGTTTCTGGTGCTTGTTAAACTCATAGGTATTTTCTTTATGCTTTTGTAGTGCGTTGTTCCCATTGATGTGAAAACGCTTGAGTGTGTGTTGCTGGCTTGTGTGCGTGCGAAAGTGCTGAGTAGACATCATTGCAACACCTGCATTAAACTTTACGAGTGTTTCATTGCATCCTGGGTGATTATGAAATGCTAGAGTGTGAGTGTGTCTTTTTGAGTTTTAGAGAGCAGCTTGAGTGCTTTTCGAGTGCTTTTAGCGTATGTAGGAGTGGCAAAAGTGCTAATTGCTTGCCTGAGTGCTATGCGTGAGGCTCTGAGTGGATTGGGGATGCTGGGAACTTCGTGGTAATGGGTGTGTGTGAGACGTCTGAGAGCTTCCTGTGCAACGTGGAGACTGTGAGATACAGAGTGGTGCTAATTTGCTGAAGGGTTTCCTGTTTGTGTGTGTGTGTGTGTGTGTGTGTGTGTGTGTGTGTGTGTGTGTGTGTGTGTGTGTGTGTGTGTGTGTGTGTGCGGTGTCTGGTTATTTGTAGCGTGCTTGAAATAAATGTTATAGTGTGTGGTCGAGTGGTATAAAATGTGCTGTTGCATGTTTGAAAAGACGTATAGCGAGACTTTTCGTTTGTTTGTATTATTTAATTATTTATTTTTCTATTCATTTTTTTTTTTTGTGTGTGTGTGTGTGTGTGGGGCGAGTGTTATTCGTTGTTGTTAATCTTCATTTTTTGATAGTATACCAAATGGAGTGTGAAAGATGAATTGAAGTGCTGCTGTTATTGGTGCTGCTTTTACCGTTTTGATTTGCTTAAGTGCTGTTGTAGATGCTTAGAAGTGCTAAGTAGTAGTGTTTTGAATCATTCTTTTTCTTACTTATCTTTATTTGCCAGTGGTATTTTAGCTGTTTATTTATCACCATCTATCTGTCTATCTGTCTATCAATTTCTGTTGTCGATCTGTTTCTCTACCTCTTTATTTACCTACCTATCTGTATGTTTCTTTATTCATTTCTTTACTCACTCATTTATGTTTTTATTTATCTACACAGTTTAAATGCGTCCAATACTTAAACATGAAAAAAAAAATCTCTTGGAGACAGACAGGCTTGGAGACAAGGATGCTGAAGTGGCCGGTAACTCATAAGTATTAAAGTAGCTTAGATGTATCAATCTTTAAGTGCCAACTAGTTTTAAGTATCACGTGAGGACAAGAGGCAGGGTGGCTGGGTGGCTGCATGGCTTACTCTGAAGTGGCCGGTTATGTGAACGTGACGCCTCAAGGTGAACGTGTTTGTAATGCCGTGTGCCTTTAGTTAATCACCAGGTGTTGTAAAAAAAAAAAAAAAAAAAAAGGTGTCCACGGTCCTTGAGAGACGTTGTTTGCCTTCAAGAGTGAGGAGATACTCAGTACACATGACTATTGTGTGTTGTGGAGAAAAGAAAGTAAATTATGAGGGTAACCTTTTGACTGTTTGGCCAAAATTAAAATGGAGGTAGGAAAAAAGTTACAAACACTCGGTAAACTTACGTAGTGTGATATACTCTGTTGTGAATATTTCTTAGCTGCTTTGTGATGTCTGTATGACAATATTAGAGAAATTGTGGACGATATTAATGAGCAAAATTTAAATGATAGTGAAAAAAGAAGTGATATATAAAATTTAAGTACTGTGAGTTATTGTTGGGGAAATCGGTGAGGTTAACCTTTCTATTGTTTGGTTATAATGATACGATATTTATTCCATGAATTCTGGACGGTATTAGTAAAGAGAACCAATAATACAGGCAGAAAAGGTTAAATATACTTGTTAAACATAAACCCTGAGCTACTGCGAGATAAAAAGGGTTAATGTTCGAGATTAACCCTTTGATTGCTTCATGATTAGATTATTAGATATTGGAGATATTTTAGTTAATCTTATGGAAAAAATTTCAACTCCATGCAGGGAAAAAGCTAGAAAGTGTCAATAAACTTCAATGCTGCTAATACTGTGAGGAAAAAGGATGTCTTGAGCAAAGTTTAAACTACAAGCAGGAAAAAAGTTAGGAGAACTCGGTAAGGTTAAATGTTGTGAGCTATGGATAACTTTGAAATTAATCTTATGACACTTATTAGAGGCTGTATACAATATTATTATGTAAAATTAATATTTTCTTTTCTTTCTGCATTCTGCGTCTTATTAAACATCTTCCTTTAGGCCCGGTTGTCTTAATTCTCTCTAAATTCAATATCTTCACCTGAATCTCCATTTCTCCTAAACAAGCAAAATACAACAGAGAAGAAAACGCTTAACAAAATAGAGCACGATACTGTGATTTTTTTTTTTTTTTTATGGATGTTGGAGGATGTCTTGAGATGTGTCCTTTGACTGATAGTGGCCACATAACACAGAGGAAATCTAGACAATATTATTGAGCGAAATTGATACTAGAAACACTTAATTAACATGAACGTTGCTTTAGTCTCTCTCTATGTGTGTGTGTGTGTGTGTGTGTGTGTGTGTGTGTGTGTGTGTGTGTGTGTGTGTGTAATCGGTGGGGGGGGGATAAATTGCAAGATTATCCTAATGTCAGCTAAATAAAAAAGGGATTAAGTAATATAGAATAAACCAAAGGAGAGAGAGAGAGAGAGAGAGAGAGAGAGAGAGAGAACACGCTAGATTATTTAAGATTACAATGTAGACGGTAAATTTCCTCAATCTCTGTACTTATCTAAACCTCTTCCCGCTACCTCGCCGCGAAGACCTCGGCAATTGCGTCCCTCTGGCGGTGGAAACCCGAAGTGCACACCCACAGACACACCGACACGTAGCGGCGAGTAATTGAAGGGTGAAATGACCTGATTGGCGATTAATTGCAGGTGGAAGCTGTTTAATTGGAGAATGAGTTAAAGGACGGATGAGTTTAATTGCTGTGGAGGGAGTAAATGAGATTTTTTGTGATTTCAGTTAGAGAATTGAATGAGAATTTTACGTTTGATGGGATGATGTTTTAGTGAAAGAGTTAAAGAATGCATCTGTTAACTTAAATTAGCATAGAGTGATAGAATGAGGAGATATTACTATTTATTTATTCATCTTTGTGTTATTTCAGTTATTTATTTGTCTATTTTTATTCTACTTACGAAATACATTGAAAATTGAACGTTTGATAGCATGATGGCTTCCAGATTTATTGAAAGGATTGGTATGTTCAGTTATCTCAGCGTGGAATGAGCAACGCTATTTCTTTATGAGTTTAGTTAAAGAATGGAATGGAAATCAGAAGTTTAAAAAGTGATAGTTTGAAAATTAACCCCTTCAGCACCATGACGCTTTTCCATATTCATTCTGGTTACTATTTGGTGATTTTATGCAACTCCAGAAACTCATGAGTGGGATTAAAATGACGAAGGCTGTGGCTATTAATCTTCTGACCTCCATAGACAATTCGTAATATCAATAAAATGGCCTAATCGTACAAGGTAAAAATGTGTCCCAGTATTGAAAGGTGTTGGTGAATGGCTTGGTTTGTGAGTTAGGAATGAGTGGATGTGTGGGGTGGATAGGTGTGGATGAGTGGAGTGGATAGGTGCGGATGTGTGGAGTAGATAGGTGTGGATGAGTGGAGTGGATAGGTGCGGATGTGTGGAGTGGATAGGTGTGGATGAGTGGAGTGGATAGGTGTGGATGTGTGGAGTGGATAGGTGTGGATGGGTGGAGTGGATAGGTGTGGATGAGTGGAGTGAGTTAGATATGAATACGTGGATGGTTTGAATTTACTTAGGTTTCCTTCTTATTTTTTTTAGAGGTATGGTTGCTGATCTCTCTCTCTCTCTCTCTCTCTCTCTCTCTCTCTCTCTCTCTCTCTCTCTCTCTCTCTCTCTCTCTCTCTCTCTCTCTCACTTGCTGTCCACGTAAAGCGAAACTCATTTAAACTGGCTCTCGTTCCTCCTCCTCCTCCTCCTCCTCCTCCTCCTCCTCCTCCTCCTCCTCCTCCTCCTCCTCCTCCTCCTCCTGCAAACTCTTCACTTTATTAGATTCACGCAACAGCTATGTGTAACCTAGTCGTAATTAAGATTGAATTTGTGAAGTGTGTGTGTGTGTGTGTGTGTGTGTGTGTGTGTGTGTGTGTGTGTGTGTGTGTGTGTGTGTGTGTGTGTGTGTGTGTGTGTGTGTGTGTGTGTTAATGTGTGTGTGTGTGTGTGTGTGTGTGTGTGTGTGAGCGTTACACACACACACACACACACACACACACACACACACACACACACACACACACACACACACACACCAATGTATCTAGTTTCTCTCTATCTCCGGTTCGACTGAGAGTAGAGGAGGAGAAAAAGGAAGAGGAGGATGAGGAGGAGGAGGAGGAGGTGGTGGGAAAGAAGAAGAAGAGGCAAAGAAATGCAAAGAAGAGGAAGAATGATAAAAAAAAAAAGAAGCAAGCAAAATAAGAAGTATAGAAGGAGGTAGATGATAAAGAGGAAGAGGAAGAGGAGGAGAGGAAGGAGGAGGATTAGGTCGAAAAAAAGTAAACATAGACTCTGAGGAGGGAAAAAAAGAAGAGGAGATAGAGGAGGAGGAGGAGGAGGAGGAGGAGGAGGAGGAGGAGGAGGAGGAGGAGCTCTTAGAAGTTCATTGCAGCCGGGACGGTGAACTCCAGCCTCTCCATTTCCGCAATTGCTTTATGGTCCAAACTACGGTCCTCCTCCTCCTCCTCCTCCTCCTCCTCCTCCTCCTCCTCCTCCTCCTCCTCCTCTTCCTCCTTCTCCTCCTCCTCCTCCTCCTCCCTCCTTCAACAGTGACTTGCTTTTATCTTCATTCATGGCTCCTTTTCATCCTCTCTTATCCTCTTCCTCTGTTTTCTTCTCCCAAACTCCTCCTCCTCCTCCCCATCTCCTCCTCCTCCCCATCTCCTCCTCCTCCTCCTCCTACTACTCCTCCTCCTCCTCCGCCATCTTCTCATGTTTCATCTCCCCTTCATCGTTCATTTGCTTATTTTCTTTCTTTTCTTAACTACTTCTCTTTCATCTTCCAACTGTGTATTTCATTCTTTACATGTATGTTACTACTGTTACTCTTCTTTATCTCTTCCCCTTTCACTATTTTCTTTTTCATATATATTATCTTGTCAACTTTGTTTGGTATGGTTATCTGGTTTTGTGTGCGAGTATTTATGTGTAGTCTCTCTCTCTCTCTCTCTCTCTCTCTCTCTCTCTCTCTCTCTCTCTCTCTCTCTCTCTCTCTCTCTCTCTGTTTTGCTGCTATATTTTATACTCTTACATTATCTGACATTTGTTTCTTGTTTTCTCAAGGATAACTTTTACGAGCGACCGTCAATTTTGGCTCCTGTGTGTGTGTGTGTGTGTGTGTGTGTGTGTGTGTGTGTGTGTGTGTGTGTGTGCCGAATACTGCCATTGGCACACACCGACACCGACACACACACACACACACACACACACACACACACACACACACACACACACACACACACACACACACACACACACACACACACACACACACACACACACACACACACACACACACACACACACACACACACACACACACACGTATGTCCGCAGTCGCCCACGCCTTTACCCACGTCTGTAGTCCTGCAGCTCTTCCCATTCTATTCCTCCTCCTCCTCCTCGAGGAGTCACAAGGGAACACGTCTCACCTCACCTTCAGAATTGTCGCGTGGGAGAATCACTTGCGTTCCAGAAAATCAATTAGGTTCGCGACTGAGAGAGAGAGAGAGAGAGAGAGAGAGAGAGAGAGAGAGAGAGAGAGAGAGAGAGAGAGATTGAAGGAGAGATTGAGAGACACCAGTGAGGCTCCTTAAGTGACTTTCTGTCCAGGCTAACGAGGTAGAGGATGGATTTCTCCTGCCCACAGAACCGCATTGCATCAAAGAAATGTTTAGAAAAATGTTCGTGGCGGGATTGGGGGGGAGGGAAAGTAAAAATCGATTATCCACGGTGCCGGAAAGTTAATAAGGAGGAAAAAACGTGTTGTTGATTAAACGCCTTTTAATTTTTGACAACTGTTCTCAATCTTATCAGCTGCTCACTAACTGGAGATTGGTGTTATCTTTCTCCTCTGCTGCTCTGCCTTGTGTGCTTCCTCTTCTTTATCTTGATCCTGCTACTTCATATCGCCGCTCCTTCCCCTTTCATTACATCATTTCCCTCCAACTCATCATCTTCGTCTTCCTCTTGTGGTTTTGCGGCGCGGAGAGGAAATTAATCAGTTAATCTTCTTTTTTACCGCAATCTCCTCTTCCTCCTCCATCTCCTCCTCCTCCTCCTCTTCCTCTTCCTCCTCCTCTTCTCTTCCTCCTCCCCACGCATGATAACGGGCAGCGGTGCAATCTTCCTCGATCGGCGGCAGGTAATGGTTGCTGATTCCACGCAGGTAGTCATGTAGTCAGTCGGCTCATTCATTCCACGCGATTTCCAGGAAGCAAACGACCGTCTCATCACGTCCTACTTCCAGCTTTACGCCCCAGGAACTCAAGGGTCATTTTTGCACCCCAGCCAAGGGTGGAGCCACGGCCAAGGGCAAGAGGGGCTTGAAGGTGCTGTAAGGAAGCGTGAAGGAGGGAGAACCAACACGTGAACTTAATATAGGAGTGAAGAGGGATGAGATTGCCTCCTCTTGGTGTCATGGTTACTAGTTGGGTCATCTCATGGAGGGGTCAGTGGAGAGGGAAGAAAGTGGTTAGCGACAAACAGGCTTAATGTGCTGGGGAATAGTGGCTGGAGTAGCGTGTCTCGGCTTGACTTCCGCCCCGGCAGGTGGTGAGAGGAATGTGGAGGTGTGTGGGTAGGCTGGGCGTGACGAGTCGGCTGCTGGCGGCTTGCACATGTTTTCCAGTGTGGGTCGTTAGCGCCGCCACACCCCGCGCCGCCCTCCTTCCCCCCACAAACCCCAAGTGACGCTAAATGACACGACACGCCTCAGTCATCTCGTGTGTGTGTGTGTGTGTGTGTGTGTGTGTGTGTACAGTCTTGTTCAGGTGAATTGTGTGGTAAAGGCGATGCAAATCCATATTACCATGACCTTCAGTATTATTAGCACCAAAAATGGTGGTGATGGTAATGATAATGATAATAGAATAATGACAGTAGCAGCAGCAGCAGCAGCAGCAGCAGCAGCAGCAGTAGTAGTGGTAGTAGTAGTAGTAGTAGTAGTAGTAGTAGTAGTAGTAGTAGTAGTAGTAGTAGTAACAAGAACATCAGCAACAACAACAATACCAGATCACAGTTATACCTTAGTAATAATCAATATGAAGTCTTCTGCACCAAGGTTACGCAGCACAAACCTTCAAGAGACGAACGGCAGGTTACAGTGTGTTAATCTTGGTGTTGTTGAGATTACAGGTGACACGTTGGGCCCACACGTGTCACAATAACAGCATCGGGTGTCACTGCACATTTATACATCACGTGCACTGAAAACTGATGTGGAATTAGGAATAAAAGCACGCGTCCATGGAGTAATAAAGGAATTTCCGTGTATAAAAAGAAAAGCGAGAAACTTTGAAATATTGAAACCATAATAGTTAAGAGAGAGAGAGAGAGAGAGAGAGAGAGAGAGAGAGAGAGAGATTAAAACGAAAAATAATACAAAACGAGAACTTAAATATTTCTTGCAAACAAAGGTAGAATTATGATCAACACACACACACACACACACACACACACACACACACACACACACACACACACACACACACACACACACACACACACACACACACACACACACACACACACACACACACATTACAGATCGTGGTTTATTGATTACAAAACATACAGAGGGGTTTTACAGTTAAGACGATTATTTTCATCTAGTTCGTGTTCTGAAGGTGTGGGGGAGAGATTGAGCTCCGTCAGGCAACACACAAGAGGAGGAAAAGGAGAGGGAGAAGGAGGAGGAGGAGGAGGAGGAGGAGGTGGTATTTGGTACAGCATGACATCATTATTATGCTTGTGGTGGTGGTGTTGTTGTAGTGGAGATGTGGTGGCTTGGTGTGTGTGTGTGTGTGTGTGTGTGTGTGTGTGATAATGGTGACGTGTTTTGTTGTTGCTGGTGTTGTTACTGCTATTACTATTATTATTATTGGTGCTGCAGCTGGTGCTATTTATATTTTTCATTGTCATCATGGTCATAACAAACTTTTGCTACCTTTTTAGAGAGAGAGAGAGAGAGAGAGAGAGAGAGAGAGAGAGTGGGGGGGAGGGTAGTGCGCAGCAACCCTCGATCTTTCATTCTGATATCTTTCCTCACTCAAGTTCAGATAAGTCAAGGTTAAGGACTTACTTCCTCGCTTTAACTAGTCTCTCTCTCTCTCTCTCTCTCTCTCTCTCTCTCTCTCTCTCTCTCTCTCTCTCTCTCTCTCTCGCTTACGTGATCCTCATTCCTCTGTGGTCTTTTCCAATCTTCTCATTACTCTTACCGTTCTCCTCCTCCTCCTCCTCCTCCTTCTCCTCATCATCATCATCATCATCATCATCATCATCATCCTTATCTTAAATCACCCTTTACTTCACCCGATGCCCTAGTTGAGAGAGAGAGAGAGAGAGAGAGAGAGAGAGAGAGAGAGAGAGAGAGAGAGAGAGAGAGAGAGAGAGAGAGAGAGAGAGAGAGAGAGAGAGAGAGAGCTGCGGATTACTTTCAGTAGTGATATAATTGGTTAATTTGTTTTCACTCCAAGTTTACGTTCATTCGTGTAAACTGTTGCTATAATTCTATCCTTGAGGTGGTCTTTAATCTTGCGGGGGTCTCTCTCTCTCTCTCTCTCTCTCTCTCTCTCTCTCTCTCTCTCTCTCTGATTGTGTAAGCTCTGAAAACGGCCTTTCCTTTGTCGTAAACACCTTTGAATATATTCGTGATAAAGTATCTTTCTTTCGCTCTCACTTGTCACGGGAGTTAGTGCGACGTGAGATGAAGTAGTCTTGTTTTTTCTTTAAGAATCGACTCTTATACTGTGTGTGTGTGTGTGTGTGTGTGTGTGTGTGTGTGTGTGTGTGTGTGTGTGTGTGTGTGTGTGTTTAGGTTCCGTATGTTTAGCGTAACGGGCACTGTTTGTGGTTTAATCTCTCTCTCTCTCTCTCTCTCTCTCTCTCTCTCTCTCTCTCTCTCTCTCTCTCTCTGTGTGTGTGTGTGTGTGTGTGTGTGTGTGTGTGTGTGTGTGTGTGTGTGTGTGTGTGTGTGTGTGTATGTGTATGTGCAATTTGCTTCCGGGTGGCTGATGTGGGTGTTGGCAGGGATCATGAGAGAGAGAGAGAGAGAGAGAGAGAGAGAGAGAGAGAGAGAGAGAGAGAGAACCTCATACCTCGTGGCTCGCTCTGAAAATGGTTCGCCAAACAAAGAAAAAAAAAAGTTATGAGAGAATTGGGTCTGTCGCCATCACCTCTACCACCTCCTTTTACCTCCTTTTCCTCCTTCTCCTCCTCCTCCTCCTCCTCCTCTTATTCCTTTGCCTTCTCCTCCACCTCCTCCTCCTCCTCCTTCACGACCAACACGAATCGTTGTAGTCGTTACATCGGAAATACCATCACTCCACCGGATGTACGAACCTCATTTCATTCCCCCAAACTCCCCCACTTCCCACTCCCACTCCTCCCCTTCCTCCCCATATGTTATACACCCTTTTAGTCCCCCACCATTCCCTTAACTGACCTCTGTGTCGTCTCCCAACTCTCTCCCCTTACCTTTGGTGTCCCCTACTGTACCCTTTTAATCCCCCTACTCGTGTGTCTCTCCTCCCTTTGCTCTCTCTCACACTATTGTATTGGAATATTCAATGAAAGATGAAATTTTAAAGGGTTGCCGGACGGAGCAGCGATGTATTGCCAAAATTTCGGAATAGGTTTGAAATTTTTCCTTTTTTTTTTTTTTATATATAGGGGTGGAGTTGCCAGGTGTGTTAGGGCGGCAGGCTGGCAGGCTGGCAGGCAGGTAGGGCGCGGGTCAGGCAGGCTACTTACCTACCTAAGGCTCGATGGTACGATTAGTGGTACTTCCGTTGTGCGCTATGTGAGAAGGCAGGCATCTGTGTGTGTGTGTCTGTCTGTCTGTCTGTCTGTCTGTCTGTCTGTCTGTCTCTCTCTCTCTCTCTCTCTCTCTCTCTCTCTCTCTCTCTCTCTCTCTCTCATGTGTGTGTGTGTGTGTGTGTGTGTGTGTGTGTGTGTGTGTGTGTGTGTGTGTGTGTGTGAGACTGACAGCTGGTGTGACATGCGCTGCAGGACAGTCTGGGAAAAACACGACGAAATAAAAAAAACTGGAGTGAATAGCGTCACTAAGTAGATGAGATAACAATGGCGTGAACTGGCAGTGACGGCGACGGTGACGGGTCTGGCGGCGGCGGCTGAGAAGGGGAAGCAGCAGCAATAGCAACAGCAGCACCATTAAGAACCGCAGTAACAGCAGCAGCAGCCCACCACTCCGTTATGGTAACAGTGCAGCGGTGGATGGGAGGAAATTAGCATGCTGACAACTGCTTCAGGAGGTTGGCGCGCCCTTCCTCACGTCCATCTGTCTCTCCATCTGCCCTTCCCACTTCTCCTTCCTTCCGTTCCTCCTCCCCTACCTCTGTTTGTTTATGTCTTCACCCATTTGTCCCGTTGCTCCTACTCCTGTCTGCTCCCCCTTTTCTCTTTCATGCGATCTACTCCCTTTATTCCCAGCTGCCTTTCACCTTTTCCACATGCCGTTTCTTCCTCCTTTTCTTTGTATCCCAGTTTTTCCCTTCTCAAGTCTCCTCATTTCCTTTTCTTTCACTGCCTTACATCTTCCGCCCTTCCTTAATTTATCTCCCCCGTTCCTATTTTTATTCTTATCTTCGCTTCTAAACGCCACCGTCTATCACGCCTTGTTTTCCTCTTCCGTCCTTCTCTCAATCTCTTTTTCATTCCTTCTCGCAGCTGTTTCCTTCCCTTTCCACCATCCCTTAGTTTCTCCCTCCCTCGCTGCCTCTATCTGCTTCCCATCACTTACCAAGTAAACACCACCTTCTGTTCGTCCCTCTCTGCCATCTTCAATCTTCCTCTCATTCTTCTCTTCTCTTCGTCATCCATCGTCACAGCTGTTCTGTGGAGTGAAGGCACCGTAATGTCTCCTCTTGTCTCTTGTGTAGCCATTTTCCTCTCCTTTTTTGCTTCTCGATAACGATGCCTAATGATTTCCTCGAATTGCCTCAAAACTTACTGTCTGCAAGGTATTTGTATTTGTTCGTCTCTTGTTCATCTTCCGGTAATGTTCAGAGAATGATAGGAAAGTGCAGAATGCGTTCTCATGTTGGGTCTGCGTTGTATGGATGTGTTGCGTGGCCATTTGGTGTGTTGATGGTAATGTTGTGTGGGTCCTTGTTGTGTTTCCTGGGAGTGTTGATTGGATTCGGTGATTCATGCTTGTTTCTCATTGGTTGGAAGCGTTTCCTCGAAGTGTTATCTGATTGGGTGGTTGTGTTGCTGTTAGGGGGAGACAAGCGCTGTAAGTAGTGATTGGAGTGTGTGTGTGTGTGTGTAGGGGGAGATTTGGGTAACAGCATTCACTATACTTGTATATAAACCATCTTGTGTTTCGAAACTCAAAATCATTGTGTGTTTAATCAATTTTTCGCTTGTGTAGACCCTTAAGAGATAGTGTATGTGGGTGGACGGAAATGGATAGGTGAATAAGTGGGTGTGTAGATGAGCTTCAGGTACAACAAAGACTCGAAGCTTCAAAGGTAAGTACTACTTCACATGGGAGTGTCTCCAAGGAGGAACATAGCAAGTCAATCTTATCGTGATAGACGCATGAGTGTTTGATGTCGTCCGCCGTAAATACCGAACTTAACTGATTGTAGGATGGAGATAGCATCTTTATCAGACACTGCCTTGGTGCGGGGCTTGGTGTGGCGGTGATGCGAGGGGTCAGACGGAACGTGAGTCACCGCCACACGAGGGCAGGACACGCCAGTATTTAGGAACGGTTTTCTCTCACCACGACTATTTTCAAAGACCACTTACATTATTAACCGGATTCTCAAGACAGTTTCTCCTTTCGATGATATATGAATTTTGATGATCCGTCATTAAAACCGTAAAAAACATCCTAAAAAACGCGCGTAGCATTAACTAGAGCCTTTTGAAATGGGGAAGGTGTTGTTTTTTTTTTTTTTTTTTTTTTTTTTTTACATTACAAGGGCACTGGCCAAGGGAAAACAGTGTTGGAAAAAAAAAATCCCGCTGGTTGCCAGGCCCTGTTTAGAGGAAAGTAGGAGAAAGAAAAACCAAAAAAATCTAAAAGGAGGGTCCAGTTAACGTAAGAGGTGTCTTGACACTCCTCTTTTGAAAGAGTTTAAGTCATAGGCAGGTGGAAATACAGACACAGGTAGAGAGTTCCAGAGTTTACCAGTGTAGGGAATGAAGGAGTGAAGATACTGGTTAACTCTTGCATTAGGAAGATGGACAGAATAGGGATGAGAAGAAGTAGAGAGTCTTGTGCAGCGAGGCCGCAGGAGGGGAAGGCATGCAGTTAGCAAGTTCAGAAGAGCAGACAGCATGAAAACAGCGGTAGAAGACAGATAAAGATGCAACATTGCGGCGGTGACTTAAAGAATCAAGACAGTCAGTTAGAGGAGAAGAGTTGATAAGACGAAAAGCTTTAGATTCCACCTTGTTTAGTAAAGCTGTGTGTGGATCCCCCAGACATGAGAGCCATACTCCATACACGGGCGGATAAGGCCCTTGTACAGAGCAAGCAGCTGGGAGGGAGAGAAAATGGACGAAGACGCCACAGGACACCTAACTTCTTGGAAGCTGATTTAGCAAGAGTAGAGATGTGAAATTTCCAGTTTAGATTTTTAGTGAAGGATAGACCGAGTGTGTTTAATGTAGAGGAGAGGGAAGTTGAGTGTTATTGAAGAAGAGAGGATAGTTGTCTGGAAGGTTATGTCGAGTAGATAGTTGTAGAAATTGAGTTTTTGAGGCATTGAACAAAACCAGGTTTTCTCTGCCCCAATCAGAAACAAGTGAAAGATCAGAAGTTAGGCGTCCTATAGCATCTCGCCTTGAGTCATTTAATTGTTGTTGGGTTGGGCGTCTGTTGAACGCTGTTGAATAATGCAAGGTGGTATCATCAGCATAGGAGTGGATAGGGCATTGAGTCAGATTTAGGAGATCATTGATGAATAATAGAAAGAGAGTGGGTGATAGGACAGAACCCTGTGGAACACCACTGTTGATAGTTTTAGGGAAGAACAGTGACCGTCTACTACAGCAGCAATAGAACGATCGGAAAGGAAACTGGAGATGAAGGTACAGAGAGAAGGATAGAATCCGTAGGAGGGTAGTTTAGAAATTAAAGATTTGTGCCAGACTCTATCGAAGGCTTTCGATATGTCAAGGCCGACAGCAAAGGTTTCACCGAAGTCCCTAAAAGAGGATGACCAAGATTCAGTTAGGAAAGTAAGAAGATCACCAGTAGATCTGCCTTTACGGAAACCATACTGGCAATCAGAGAGAAGGTTGTGAGCTGATAGATGCCTCATTATCTTCCTATTAAGGATAGACTCAAAGGCTTTAGAAAGGCAGGAAATCAAAGCTATAGGGCGGTAGTTAGAAGGATTGGAGTGGTCACCTTTTTAGGGACAGGTTGAATGTGAGCAAACTTCCAGCAAGAAGGATAAATAGAAGTAGAGAGACACAGATGAAAGAGTTTGACCAGGCAGTGAGCGAGTTCGGAAGCACAGTTTTGAGAACAACAGGAGGGACTCCATCCGGACCGTAAGCCTTCCGAGAATCAAGGCCAGAGAGGGCCAGGAAAACGTCTTTATAAAGAATTTTAATTTTAGGGATGAAGTAGTCAGAGGGTGGAGGAGTAGGAGGAATATGCCCAGAATCATCCAAAGTTGAGTTGGTAGCAAAGGTTTGAGCGAAGAGTTCAGCTTTAGAAAAGAAGAGACAGCTGTAGAGCCATCTGGATGAAGTAAAGGAGGGAAAGACGAAGAAGTAAAGTTGTTAGAGATATTATTGGCTAGATGCCAGAAATCTCGAGAGGAGTTAGAATTGGAAAGACTTTGACATTTTCTATTGATGAAAGAGTTTTTAGTAAGTTGGAGAATAGATTTGGCATGATTACGGGCAGAAATATATAGGGCATGAGTTTCAGCAGTTGGATGGCTACGGAACCGTTTGTGAGCCGCCTCTCTATCATTGACAGCACGAGAACAAGCAGAGTTAAACCAAGGCTTTTTAGCTTTAGGGTTAGAGAAAGTATGAGGAATGTATAGCTCCATGCCAGAGATAATCACCTCTGTTATGCGCTCGGCACAAAGAGAAGGATCTCTGACATGAAAACAATAATCATCCCAAGGAAATCAGAATAGTACTGCCTTAGTTCCTCCCACTTAGCAGAGTTAAAATGCCAGAAGCACCTCCGCTTAGGCGGGTCCTGAGGCTGCACTGGAGTGATAGAACAGGTAACGGAAATTAGATTGTGGTCGGAGGAGCCCAACGGAGAGGAAAGTTTAACAGAGTAAGCAGAAGGGTTGGAGGTTAGGAAAAGATCAAGAATGTTGGGCGTGTCTCCAAGGCGGTCAGGAATACGGGTAGGGAACTGCACTAGCTGCTCTAGGTCATGAAGGATAGCAAAGTTGAAGGTTTGTTCACCAGGTTGGTCAGTGAAAGAAGATGAAAGCCAAAGCTGGTGGTGAACATTGAAATCCCTAAAATGGAGATCTCAGCAAAAGGAAAGTGAGATAAGATGTGCTCCACCTTGGAAGTCAAATAGTCAAAGAATTTTACATAGTCAGAGGAATTAGGTGAGAGGTATACAGCACAGATGAATTTAGTTAGAGAGTGACATTGAAGTCTTAGCCAGATGGTAGAAAATTCTGAAGATTCAAGATTGTGGGCACGAGAGCAAGTGGTGTCGTTACGCACGTATGCGCAACATCCAGCTTTGGATTGAAAATGAGGATAGAGCAAGTAGGAGGGAACAGAAAAGGGCTGCTGTCAGTAGTCACAGACAACTGTGTTTCGGTTAGGAAGAGAAGATGAGGTTTAGTAGAGGAGAGGTGGTGTTCCACAGATTGAAAATTAGAACGAAGGCCACGAATGTTGCAGAAATTGATAGTGAAAGTATTAGATGAAGTGTCAAGACACCCAAGGTCGACAGCAGAGGGCAGTCCGACCTGGGGACATTTATGGTCCCTCCCAGAGGGGACTCCGAGGCAGGGCGTGGTGAAGCCATTATTAAATTTTTGATTTGAAGAGAGTGTAAAAGTGTAAGGTGTTGTAGTGTAGTGTAGGAAGTAGTAGAAGTTGTCTTTAGAGGGCAGGCTGCAGCTGCTCAATTGTATAAATGAGACCACAAAGGGAACCGGGAAGAGAGGACACGGGGAATCACTCAGTCTGCAGCACTGCCTACATCCCCGTAAGTACCTCTCCTGGAGTATTCCACCGGGCGGCAGGTGACTACTGCCTACTCCATAAAACTACAGAAGTGTTTCAAGGAAGACCACCACTACCACCACCACCACGACGTCACCAGGCAGCCGTGAAAGAATGTACGTAGTTGAATGGAAAAGCAACACAAAGAACCTTACGCAACGACACAGCTTGGCAATTAGGGAACAGAGTAAGAATGGATAGAATAATGGAGTTCCAAAGTGGGCTACATGTGACATCACGGCGCTAATCATCGTAACTACGTAATTGGCTGGTTTTGATCACATGGCTGGCGTGTCTTGGTGGTGACGTCAGCTCACATGCCGCGCCGAGTCACAAGGGGCATGGCAAGGTTGAGGACACTCCCCCTGCTGCTAAGGAGAAGGATGTATAGAGGAACTCGCTCAGATGGAATTTGTACTTTACTTGATAATTTCAGTCTTATGGGGTCATTTTTCAACGGGTTTCTGTGTGAGTTTATTACTATGTAAGTTTCACACGGCTCAGGTTGTTATATCTATATGGTGATTAATTGACGGAAATTTTATACATGGAATGTTCTCTGGAGAGGGAAAAAATATTCGTTGAGAACTTACGGTGTACGATAATATTTTTTTTCTTTAATTTTTTACTGTATATCATCAAATTCATTTTGTATAGTTTCTTGTATATTATATGTAACGTGTAACATATCTTATAAAACCGTGTACCTCCATGCATATATCCCTGTATCTCTCCATGGTACCTTGAATAAGTGTATTTCCTTTGCATAGTTCTCGGTATAACTAATCCCAATAAATAGCATATCTCTTACAGTTCAATGCCACGAACTCGCTAATCACTCTTATCACTGGCAGGGACGTGAGGTGTTGTGCTTGCATTTCCCTCCCTCTGCCTGTCTTCCCGAACCCGGAACACCGAAAAAAAAAGAACACGAACAACACATTATCATCAAACGGGGATATTTTTTGCTCCTGGGTACAATATTATTTTTCCCTCTCATTACCTTGCACAAGCGCGACTAAAGGTGAGGTAGGTGTGTGAATTTTTTTTTTTTTTTGAGCAGCAGAGAGAGAGAGAGAGAGAGAGAGAGAGAGAGAGAGAGAGAGAGAGAGAGAGAGAGAGAGAGAGAGCAAACAGTTGCGTGGAATAGACTTGAACGTATGAACTATTTCCTTTTACATCAAGAGTTTTAACATGTTACTGTTAAAAAACCGCAATAAATAAAAGGCTACATCTATCCAACTGAACAATGGAGGAGGCACTTGACAGCAACAACAACACTACCAACAACAACATAAAACCTCGATTGATTTCACAGCAAGACAATAGCACAGCCACCACCACCACTACCACCACCATCACCACCGCCAGCATAACAGCACAACACGCAAAAAACACGACGGCAGGAATGCAGCTCATGAGAGAGAGAGAGAGAGAGAGAGAGAGAGAGAGAGAGAGAGAGAGAGAGAGAGAGAGAGAGAGAGAGAGAGAGAGAGAGAGAGAGAGAGAGAGAGAGAGAGCGTAACATCAAACTAATGAAAGAAAAGTACATTTGTTTGGATTTTGTTATATGGAGAAATAAGGACAAAGAAGATTTTTTTTTTTTGTGTGTGTGTGGGGGGGGTGGGGGGTGGTAGGGGAGAGGTGGCAGGTCCTTGTGCATCACAGCCGCGTTATCGGTTGCCATGTTGTTGCTGCTGCTGCTGCATTTGAGGTTGATCCTGCTGTTATTGTTGTTGCTGTTCTTGTTTCTGACATCGGTGTTCTTGATGTTGCTGTTGTTAGTATTTTTGTGTTTGCTGTTGTTGTTGTTGTTGTTGTTGTTATTGTTGCTGTTGTTGTTGCTGCTGCTGTTTCACTAATAATACAAACTCGTTAAAAGTAAATCAAAGTCATTCACTTGAAAAAAAGCTCGGAAAAAAAAGTTTGATGATTAATGGGGGAAAAAACGTATGTGTCTATTTGCCAGGCAGTTTATTTATAGTTGACGTAATGCCTTTTACTACTACTACTACAACTACTACTTCTGTAAATAGCGCGATGCACACAACCCTTCACAGCAACACCACACACACAACACCCAACACCCTGAACCCTCCTTGCAGAACACCCAACAGCGTAATTTAACACTAATTCTATACGGACAAGTACGACCACGAATATGGACGCAGCCACGAACAGCATGCAATGAGAAACACAAAGAAACGGACGAGAAGAAAGATAGAGAGGAAAGGAGGTTGAATTACACTGTCACCACCACCACCACCACCACCACCACTATCACTACTAGCACCACCACCACTACCACCATCCCCAGAGTACATTTCATCACCGCCACCACCATTACCAGAATGGAAATCAAGCACCGGTTCCTAGAAGCTCACACACACACACACACACACACACACACACACACACACACACACACACACATGCACGCAGACAACACCTAGACAGCACATGAACAGAGAGAGAGAGAGAGAGAGAGAGAGAGAGAGAGAGAGAGAGAAACCCCTCCCCTAGCATGGTTCGCCTCGACTTAAAGCTTATGAACCTAACCCAGCAAACCTTCTCCTCCTCCTCCACCTCCTGCTGCTGCTACTACTACTGCTGTGCTGTCGTTAGGCCACCAGCCCTCAGGTATTGGTCTCAGGCTGCATTTAGGGGAATAGGTCCTCTGACCACACACAGCAACTACGTCTCAGGTCCTCGTCCCACGGCGTGAGTTTCCTCTACGTGTTTTTATCGATCGCTCTTCGGTGGTGGTGGTGGTGTGTAATAGACAAAGGAAGTTATACATTCATTATTTTATGCCTATTTTAGTACTGAAATGTGAATACTATTATTAATACTAATAATGATAATAATAATGATAATAATAATAATGATAATAATAATAATAATAATAGTAACAGTAATGCAATACAGTTACTCGCATTGTGATCGCTATTTGGTAATTGCCTTCATCACCTTTAATTAACGTTACTGAACTACCATTAGTGCTGCAATGGCCCTTTACCGCTATTCTCTCTCTCTCTCTCTCTCTCTCTCTCTCTCTCTCTCTCTCTCTCTCTCTCTCTCTCTCTCTCTCTCTCTCTCATATTTGCTCTCATTTTTTACGTCACTGACAACTCTTTCAACACACCCACACTGACACACACACACACACACACACACATACCTCGTCAGGTGATATTTGTACCAGCATCTCTCGTCCTTACAAACCTACAAGCGATTTCCTGCTTCATCCAATCATCTCGAAACATTGCAATGGTGTTTTTGTTGTGCCTCGAATTGGAGTACGTGTCCCAAGGGTTTAACGGGAAGAGGTGGGCTGTTGTGTGTGTCTGGTGGGTTGTAGGTGGGTCGTGGGTGGGTTGTGGGCGGCATATCACACTTGCGGTGGAGTGGTGGAGTGGTGGGGAGGGAGTAAGAGTGCCAAGTAGAAAGATGGGTGCCAAAGTGATGCATTGGGAACAGGTTTGTCACGGGTTGGGGAGAGAAAGGCGGCTGCTGCTGCTGCTGCCACCCTAGCTGTGCCTATATAGAAGACAGGGTGCCAGGGTGCCAGGAAAGGGGTTATATTGATCGGACAGTGCCAGGTGGTATTGTAGTGAAGGGACTGAAGGGAAGGGACCATTTAGAGGACACAAACTAATGAAAAAAGACTTGTTTCAATGGCCACCTATCATAACAAAGACGTGATGACAAGACAAGACTGGGATATTTATGTCTGTAGTTGTCATTTAGTTAAGTTTGGGCAGTGACAGGAAAGAGGAGCAGGGGAAGAGGCGGACGCGGGTGCCAGTGAGGGCCAGGGATTTCCGCTGAAACAAGGGAATTACTCAGAAGTATTCACAGCCCCAACATACACCATAGGGATTTGGCGCCACCTCCCCCAGTGACTAAACATTTCCCTCCACCCACGTCACTCACACCAACCACGTACTCACCCATTCCCCCCCTCCACATACTCCCTTTCCACCCCCACGCTTACTCCCCACTTCAAGTTACCATTGTAGTACGTATCCCCCTTTGCTCCTCCTCTAGTCGTCCTCCACTCTGTTGGTGTCCTACTTTCCCTCCTCCTATTCGTCCTCCTCATCGTCTCCATCCTTCTCCATTCTATTCTCATCCTCATTGTCTTCCTTTATAACCAAAACCAGTCCTGTCATGACTCCACCCACCCACCTACCTACACACACACACACACACACACACACACACACACACACACACACACACACACACACTTATTCAATGTTAAATTTGCTCGTGAAACAAAACTTGGACCATAGACTTGTTGCTAATTGAGAAAAAAAAAAACCTAGTTATGTGAATCATTAATTGGCGATCATTTGTGATAAAACCAATGCCACATCCAGATTAGCCACACCAATTAGATCAAACTAGGGATCAGTAATGGTAGTAATTTTGACGTGTGTTTAAGTTATGTGATAGTACAATGAACAGTGAGATATTTTGTTGATAGAATGAAGAAATTATTGGTATCTGATCGGTGTGTGTGTGTGTGTGTGTGTGTGTGTGTGTGTGTGTGTGTGTGTGTGTGTGTGATTCATGTGTTTAAACGTGATCTTGCGTATCTATGTTTATATCTGTGTGTGTGTGTGTGTGTGTGTGTGTGTGTGTGTGTGTGTGTGTGTGTGTGTGTGTGTGTGTGTGTGTGTGTAGATCTATCGGTTCGCCTCTGATTTTTCCTCACGGTTTTTCCTTCATCTGTTCTCGTTTTCCATCCTTTTCCTTATCTTTTCCTCCATTTTCCTTTCCTTATCGCTGCCTCCTTTCTTCATCCTTTCATCCTTCTCAGAGACGATTATGAAACGCCCACAGTGAAAAGTCTCTCTCTCTCTCTCTCTCTCTCTCTCTCTCTCTCTCTCTCTCTCTCTCTCTCTCTCTCTCTCTCTCTCTCTCTCTCTCTCTCTCTCTCTCTCTCTCTATATATATATATATATATATATATATATATATATATATATATATATATATATATATATATATATATATATATATATAATGATAATGAGAGAGAAGTTGCGGTGGATTTCAAGATAATAATAGGATAAATATAAGTTGAGTATCGTTTTCTTTTTGGCTTCATAGAAAACAGGAATGCGTTGTTTGTCATGACGTCATACGAAGCTGACCCGTGATTGGTGGACACGAAGTAGAAAGTATCAGTTGTGTTTTCTTAATATCCAAATTGCTCTCTCTCTCTCTCTCTCTCTCTCTCTCTCTCTCTCTCTCTCTCTCTCTCTCTCTCTCTCTGTGTGTGTGTGTGTGTGTGTGTGTGTGTGTGTGTGTGTGTGGAATGTAGGATGAAAGAGTGGGTGAGTTTTAGATAGTGGTAAAGAGGTGATTTGCTATTAAAAGATTTCTCTCTCTCTCTCTCTCTCTCTCTCTCTCTCTCTCTCTCTCTCTCTCTCTCTCTCTCTCTCTCTCTCTCTCTCTCTCTCTCTCTCTCTCTCTCTCTCTCTTCTTACCACGCCCTCCCTTTCTTCTCCCTCTCTTCTCTCCTTTCCCTCCCTTCTCTCCCTGCTCTCCCTCCCAACGTGAAGTAGTAGTCCCGTTACGGTCACGGTGGTTACTCTTCCTCCCTCCCTTCCTCCCTCACTTCCTTCCTCCCTCCCTCTCTCTCATTTTTCCTCCCTCCATACCTCCCCACGTCACATCCCCTATCATCGCCCGTCTCTGTAACAGCTGATGAATCCTCCTACAAGCCATCTGGTAGAGAGAGAGAGAGAGAGAGAGAGAGAGAGAGAGAGAGAGAGAGAGAGAGAGAGAGAGAGAGAGAGAGAGAGAGAGCCGGTTCGTGATTCAGTTCAGGTGGTGTTGCTCTCCCACTCACCTGGCACTTAACACCTGGCAACCTCTCTCTCTCTCTCTCTCTCTCTCTCTCTCTGGATATATGTATGTAACAATTTATTTTCTCCCATATTCTCTCTCTCTCTCTCTCTCTCTCTCTCTCTCTCTCTCTCTCTCTCTCTCTCTCTCTCTCTCTCTCTCTCTCAAAGGTTGCTCATATCAGAGAGAGAGAGAGAGAGAGAGAGAGAGAGTCAGTCAGTCAGTTAGTCCCGGGGTATTGACCCAGTCCGGCGAACCCTCGTGACTCACTGCTCTGGTCCCTGACTCACCCAAAAGCACCCGGCCGACTCACGCCAGCCCCAGACGATGTAGCGGTGAGTCAGAGGCAGGAAGCGTGAGTTGGTGAGGCAGGGAAGCTAGGCGGGCAGGTGTAGGAGTGATGGAAGCCGCAGGTGTCGATATGAGTCAAGCAGATCTGATGGAGGAGGAGGAGGAGGAGGAGGAGGAGGAGGTAGTTGTGGTGGTGGTGATGGTGGTGGTGCTTGGGAAAGATGTGTGTGTGTGTGTGTGTGTGTGTGTGTGTGTGTGTGTGTGTGTGTGTTAGAGGAGTACGTGAGGGAGGAAAGTGCTGGGGGATGATGATGTGAAGAGAGAGAGAGAGAGAGAGAGAGAGAGAGAGAGTCAGCTGGGTGGTGCTATTCAGGGAGGAGACGTATGTGTGTACGTATGAATATACCCACCCACCCACCACCCTCGCGCGCATACACACACACACACACACACACACACACACACACACACACACACAGAGCGTTGATTACCACTGCCATCTTACACACACACACACACACACACACACACACACACGATAACTATATCCTCTACCATAGATACTACTACTACTACTACTACTACTACTACTACTACTACTACTACTACTACTACTACTACTACTACTACTACTACTGGAGTTATTTTCTTGTGACCACTCGTAAAATAATCCCTTACGTCACCCATATTACGCCTGACTTGAATGTTGGAAGACTATGGGGATTAGATAAACTAGAGAGAGAGAGAGAGAGAGAGAGAGAGAGAGAGAGAGAGAGAGAGAGAGAGAGAGAGAGAGAGAGAGAGTAGATGCTGCTGTAACTGAGTGCTTGCCATCTAACATGTTGACGTTATCAGAAAGTGAGAGAGAGAGAGAGAGAGAGAGAGAGAGAGAG
>NC_059289.1:230103-275103 GCF_017591435.1 Portunus trituberculatus
TAGTTGTCTGCACCACAAGGGCGTGTCAACAATGGAAATCTCTCTGGCAGATTTTCAACTCCTTTGTCGATAACAGAGAGAGAGAGAGAGAGAGAGAGAGATGAATCAAGGTTATCGGTCGATTGTGGGAAACTATGCGGGATGCGCGCACCATGTTTTAATGAATTAAAGCCTGCATGCCAGAGTTATCCATATCTAAGTGTATTAGCAATCCTCACGAAGAATTTTTAAGTAATACCAGGAAGCTATCAACGCTAACCACTGCATTCTAGAGGGGTATTCACTGATTTCACATTTAGAGTTGTCTCGAAACTGAGATTCTTTATAGCTGTCATTTCTTCGCGATATTTTAATATGGCTGTTTAATTGGCAGACTTTCCCTTTATAGGCAAGGAATGTAACTTGGGTAGCGGTACGGATTTCACTCATCACCTCCTCAGAGAAATTATCGGTAGGAAATAAGCAGCTGGGTGTAGTTCGTTGTTTGGGGTCCGGTCAACCCACCTTGTCTGGCTTGATTGTTGACTAGAGTTGTGAACCACACCCCGTGAAGTAATATGTATGACTGTTGTACCCTATGGGAATCACATACTCAAGACAGTTGGTGGCCCAAATACCTGTGTGTGACGGGGAGCACATTCTGCCCTGCGTCTGGCTTGGGTATTGGGTAAGGGGGAGGAGGGAGTGACCGAACCTTCACACTTGCTTCATCTTTTCATTACAGCGCCATACTACGCTCTTAAAGCCTGGTACTATATTTCACTCAGTTAAAACGGATGTAGTCTAGCCTAGCCGTCGAGGTACTATTGTAGACCTATACAGCTAACTGGAATTGCGTAGTCATTGTATCAGCATCCCCTACATACCGTGTTCCTTCTGCCACCACTCTCACCTGCCCCAGAGATCAGCTGCGTGAAGGAGAGAAGGGACGTGGATGTTGTCAGGCAACTTTCCCGTATATTACTAAAAGCTCTGTTTTTTTTTTTTTTTTCCCACTCCAAAGGCGGCATTACAAGGTTTTGTATTGACACCCCCTCCCTCCCTAAAGGCGCCCCACTGATCGCCCAAGCGGGTCTGAGCGGCATGCAGGGCGGTGACTCATGGACCAGGTGTTGGGGCCGCCTTTTCCCTCCCCCTCCCTCCGATCAGACCCCGCCCTCAACAACTCCCCACTCATTCCCCACCCCCAAGACTCCCGTTACCCGGTGGAGGGGTTTGCACGCCGGTTCGCCTGTGGGTTGAAAAGTTGGAAGCCGATATCTGTACCCAGGTTGGGGGTTGACTATAACTTGGCTTACTACTTCACGCACCGAGGAATCGCAAAAGTCAACAGTTACATTACTTTATTTTGTCATTGGTAATTGTGTAACCGTCATTATAACAACCTACTTGTATGGTGTTTAGTGACGAATTTTAACTATACTATCACTATTATGCATTACAATACAGAACTTAATTCCTTTCTTAAACTGTGTCGTCACTGACGTAATTCGGAACGTGGATTAGTAGGAGGGTGCAGAGATAATACTGGAAGCTTATGCTCATTCTAAGCTTCTTTCTTATAACAATTCACTGGTCACTCCACCGGCTTGAAGTGGATGTTCGTGGCTGTAGTCGTTGAAGAAAGAGGATATGGTATGAGGAATGAGAGCATGGCACGGCAGTTTGAGGAGTACATCACGATCTTCTTAATATACGGTCTTACAGAGGCTAAGACATAGCTTTCGTGTGATTCTAGTGTTTAAGTGGACCGTTTTTTATGAGTTTGACGTGTGTGTCTGTGTGTGTGTGTGTGTGTGTGCTGCTTTTCGTGTTTGGACAATGAGAAGGGTCAGTGTTGAGTCATCCTTTGCGTGGTGACAGTAAAGTGTGAGGCAGTATAGTGGAGCCAATCCCTACTCAAGTTCATCTCTTGGTGCAACCATCCACTTACTCGGAATCTATTCCACTTATGCACTAGTCCCTTACTGTATACAACCATTGATATAATCAGGTGGAGAAATTACCTTTCATATTTACGAGTACTTGGATTGGTTTTGTTAAAGCACTCTTAAGATTTTACCATGATTTTCATCAAAACTATTAGCCTTAACTTTGAATGATAAAAGGATTCAGTAAAATAGTTTTTTTTAATCTGATCTTAAGTTCATATCAAGAAACTTGTACTGTAAAGCAAGTCCAGTAGATTTACTCAAGTATCTTGCTTGCATGACAGGTAAGAATTTGTGCACTCGCAAATTAACAGATAGAACACAAGTCTAGAAAAGTCAGACGAAAACATAACACTAGTCTATCAAAATAAATATCAATGTGTAGCAATAAAAAATCAAATAAATGAAAAATGCTATATAAGAATCTGGTTTATTTAAATTGGAAATGGTCTTTGACATTCACACATTTCAGGGAAAGACATTGAGACCAGCAATGTTAGTACAAATTTAGATAGAATCTTTTGTTCTGCAACTTCTGTCTTCAAGTTGCTTTTGGAAAACTTCAGTGATTTCTAGTACAAAATAACTTTGCTTTGTTATTTTGTAATAAAAGAAGCTTCTGTTGTAATGTGTTAACTTCCAAGTATCCATACAGTAGGGGGTTGAGTTCATGTTGTTACACTGATTTGAACATGAAAAAAAAAAGTTTAGTTCATTGGTTATTTTCTTACAAGAATATGAATAACACTGACTCCTTAGAATATAGGAAGATGAAATGAGAATCAGTTATGCCTTTTCATCAGATTGTTAGTTGATTAAGGTTAGGTATCAAATTGGTTCTTTCTGAGCATTTTGAAAAGTGGAAGCATGCAGTTCTATAGTTATTTGCCTCTCAGATGATTTCTTTTTATTTTTCATCATGTGTTACACAGTGGAGTTCATAATAAAGTAACCTAAATCTGGTAATCTTTTAAGAATTTCTAGAATCAGTAATAAGTTTTGTGCTTTTCACACTTAACCTGAATGTCGCTTTATAGTGACAAATTTCACTCAGAATAGAATTGTGAGGTGGCCTAAGAGGCTGAGTGTTTGTGGATGGTGTAACATGAAGCAGTGAGGCAGTGGTAGTGTAATTTGACAGGTGTTTTGAGCACCTGTTAGCCAGGGCTTGTGTTCATGATTGCCCAATTCATGAATATAATCAGTGCAGTCTCATAAGTATCATAAATATGAACTTTATAGATACAGGATTTCTTAGAACTTATCATTGAAATTTGCCTCCATGTCACCAACTCCTAACCTTTATCAATATTCTCTGCCGGCAGTTAACCTTGGAACCTTGCCACCCTAATCACCACCACCACCATGAGCGCAGAAGCCACCCTCAAGGACTTGCCCAAGGTCGACAGTGTGCTCAAGGAACAGCTTGAGGGCTTCTCTCAAGATAAGTTGAAGAAAACGGACACTACCGAGAAAACTACTTTGCCGACAAAGGAGGGTGAGTAGCAATGCCAGGAAGATGAGGAAGGCAATAGTAGAAGGAGACCTAAGAGGGAATTTAGAATATTAGAGGGTGATAGAGAATAGGTTCTAGCTGCAGGAAGAGACTCTTTACTTACTGAGCTACTGAAGGAGTGATGAAGTTATGGAGTAGGCAGAAATCTGAAGCATTAAGTGAAGACCTGCGCCTGGTGCTTGGTTCTCGCTACCACCACTACCCCAATGGAATCCTCACAAGTCATCAAAAACGAACATTTGTGTTATGTGTCGCATGATAGACATGTAATGGAGAGAACAAGAATGAAGAAGAAACATTAAGAGAAGAGCACCTGTAATATCTTTGTAAAGTGATTTGCTGATTGTATGTTATGTGTTGTATGTCTGTTGTGTACTGAATACTTGTAGGTTTTAGATGTGTACAGTGAATAGAACATGCAATAAGTTTGAAGTAATTTTGTGGTCTGCTGTCATGATGATCTCATAAGAGGGAACAAAAACATTTCTATATGAATTAATTTTTAAAATTTGTATACGCTTACTTAGTTTTTTTTTTTTTCTGGGACTTTCCCAATACATTTTTCATGTACTCACTGTATAAATAGTAGGTATGTTTTTCATATAGATCAGAAGATGCTGCATTTGAATTCTATTATAAATTATAATGAGTGTAGTTCTTAATTGCAAAAGGAAATGTGTATGAGATGATCTACAAAAAAATCAGCAAAGCACCTCTAACCTTTATTTTGTGAGAAATCATCCAGTTTATTTTTGTAATTGTTTTTTTTAGAGAATTCATCCAAAAACTTTGGTCCAGTTTTCTTAACACAGGCATGGTAGTTTTGAGTAATAGTATACATAGTTAACAGTAGAAGTTATACCCGGAGACTTTTTTTCCATGAACATCATAATAGTTAATTGTTAGCGTAGGATTTTTTACTTGTCTTTTTAAGCTACTTGATGTGAGAGTTAGGTGAGTGGTGTGGACAGAACATGGAGTATGAAACTACTGAAAATAAGAGTGGCAATGGGTCGAAGGTGTCTGCAGCTGGTGGTAAAGTTTCTACATGTACCCAATAAGCTTCATGCATGGATAGTTCAGATTTTCTCTTCCTTCAAACATATACTCTCATTTCATGGTTTCATTTGGAATGTGTTCTTCATTTTGAATGAATTGCTAAGATTGCATTTATGTGTTCATAGTACTTTTATTCATCCGTTTTGTTGCTGCATGTTATTTGAATGTCAGAGCACCAAATGCATGATGGGTTGTAATGCACATTGTTGGCCAGTTGATAGCTTAGACTTAAATTTTGAATTAAGTACCGAGATGAGAGATTTTCTTTAACCTTGCTTTAATACTAGTAACATAGGCAGGAAGGGAATATCTTTATTTTTAAAAAATGTAGTCTTAATTTAGTTATGCATATATTCAATTTAAAAAGTGTCTTAATTTAGTTATGTCTCAATTATTTTGCATGCCATTGTTCTGCTTGTCTTCATTCATTTGTTTATATAATGAAAAATCATTTAAAATTCATTCATGAGCCTTTATACTAACTATTACTGGAAAGGATTAATGTAGGAACCATTTGCTGGAACTTTAAGAAGAGTGTGCATGATGGCTTTATTGCATGATGGGGGCAGATGTGGAAAACGAGAAGCAGCATGACAAATTGATGCACAACATTGAGGACTTTCGCAGTGACAGACTGAAGCGCACCTCTACCTCGGAAAAGATTGTCTTGCCTACTCCTGAAGGTACTACTTGTAGTGTTGGGTGTTCAGCTTCTCATGCATGTGCTGATTCTTTTCTTGCTCCTGGTGATTTGTCTTTAGCTATTATTGCATAATTAATAAACTATATAGCCACATGCAAGTGCATTAATGAACACGCTTGCATATCTACTGATGGCTCCCTACTTGATAGAAGCAGCCTTCCTATCCTCATTTTTAAATAGAGCAACTTGTGAACTTTACAGTTTTTAGTAGGTAAATATCATAAACCTGAAGTTGTGATGTGTCAGTGAAGCTACACTTCTTTCTCAATTTATCTCCATGTCCACCTCCCCATCCCCACTCACTCCTTGTTTCTGCATCTCACACCCCCCCTCCCTATCACTTTCACCTAATATATATATATCTCTCTCTCTCTCTCTCTCTCTCTCTCTCTCTCTCTCTCTCTCTCTCTCTCTCTCTCTCTCTCTCTCTCTCTCTCTCTCTCTCTCTCTCTCTCTCTCTCTCTCATTCAGGAAAGTATATATGATGTAAAACACACACACACCGCGTAGTGTAGTGGTTAGCATGCTCGACTCACAATAGAGAGGGCCCAGGTTCGAGTCCTGGGAAGCAGTGAGACAAATGGGCAAGCCTCTTAATGTGTAGCCCCTGTTCACCTAGCAGTAAATAGGTACGGGATGTAACTTGAGGGGTTGTGGCCTTGCTTTCCCAGCATGTGGAGTGTGTTGTGGTCTCAGTCCTACCCGAAGATCGGTGTATGAGCTCTGAGCTTGCTCGGTAATGAGGAAGACTGGCTGGGTGACCAGCAGGCGACCGTGGTGAATTACACACACACACACACACACACACACACACACACACACACACACACACACACACACACACACACACACACACACACACCACACGAAGTAGGGAGCCAACTGTACTTGGACGTATCCACACAGGTTTGTATAGTAGTAATAGTTGCACATTATAAATACTCTCTAGTTCTTATTCACTGTTTTCATATGCAAATTCATGTTTTTCTATGGTATTAAAGACTGAATTGATTGTAGCATTGTCAGTCTTCTGCTTTCACATATCTTCTATGTGATTTTGAAAGAGTCTGGTCTGGAGTTGAAAAGTAAGTTCTTAAATGCAGCTTATGATAAGCATATTTTTTGTGTACTTTCTTGTACTGTGTTGTCAAATTGTGTGTGATGTTTTGCTTTTTGAAGCTGATTCCTTGATATTCTTGTCCTTTTGTTTCAATGAGCAGGCAAGATAATGAATTACACTGAGACAAATTGCAGTGAATCATTGAAAATTTATACCTGGGATGTTGGTTAGGAAAAGATCAAATGTGTGTGTGTTGTTTGCAAAGCAGAGAAGAGAAGGCCTGCTCAGGAATAGATGGACTGTGGTATTCACTTCATTGTTTGTGTGATGCACCAGCTTCCTTCAGTTTGATAACTCTTCACTTATTATGTGTGGATTTTATGGTTTACATGCACTATTCTTTTCTCATGAGTTTTCCAGTTATATTGATTTTACAATTTTTTTTTTTATTCATGCATGTATTTGGGATTTAGAAGCTTTTATAAAGTGACCTATGAAATTATATTCTGCATAGTTAGCTTCTTGTTATGTAAAATATCGTTATATTCATTTTGTCAGTTGTTTATTAATTTAATCATTCAGTCACTAAAACGATGCCACTTTTTATTGACATCAAATTATATTTTTGCAGTGGATTTTGCATAACTCCTGTGTATCATCACATCTTTCTTTTATTGTTACAAATGTTGATTTAATTTCCTTTTAAGTAAAAAAAAAATGCTTGACTTTTTTTTTTTTTTTTTTTTTTTTTTTTGTACGTGATTGCTTTATTATAAACATTAGACTCCATAAAAGCTATTAAACTTCAAAAGTGAATATCCTTTATGGATCTCTATGATGGTTGTTTTCCTCCAACTCAAGCAAGCAAAGCCACATCAACACTGTTGAGTGTACCTTATCTACCTTTTGATGTGTCATGACTTACATTCATTGGCTACTTGGCTGTTGTCATGTTGCTTTTCCCAACTGTCCACCATCAGTGGCCACTGAATTCCACCCTCATCCACCTGTAATATTGGTGGTGATGAGTGAAGGAGTGAGTAGAGCTCAGTGCCCTCCTGTGCATGATTGATGGCCTACTGCATGGCTCTGCATGATGTGGTTGTTTCAGACGTGGCAGCAGAGAAACAGAGTCAGGCTCTCTTCAATGCAGTCGAGGGCTTCGATGCCTCCTCACTGAAGCATACTGATACCAAGGAAAAAGTAATTTTACCAGCAAAGGAAGGTGCGTTTAATATAAGTATATGTTAAGTCCCTACGCACATAAGTTATAATTACCTAAGCATTTTAGAATAAGAACAATGTGCAGCTCAGCACATGTTAAGTTTGTTCTTTCTCGAAGTATATAGCACACTTGGAGTGTGGTACCTGAATATTGCTAATTGTATTAGGATTGGTACTGGCTTCTGCCTGCCGAAAGTAGTATATTTTCAATAATTTTCCTTCAGAATAAGGAAACTGAAAATGTATGCTGAAAGTAGCGAGTCTACTTTTTACGGTAGATTTTGAATATGGAAATCTGTAATATGTACAGAGTATTTATTGATTTATTTGCATAGAGGTAATATTTTCCATTAATAGTAATGTCATAAGAAAACTCAATTTAATAGTAACATTGATGTTTCGAGGTGGCTGGATTTTTTTTTCCTTCCTGAAACGGTAACAAAGAGTAAACAAAGGGAAGAAAAGTGGAAGTCGTATGAACTTTCAGTGAACCTCTTTTGGAATAAAATTAATCTATATCTGTACCTGTAAGTTGCTGTAAATTTGGTCTTGGGTTATTCCCTCAACAGATATTGAAAGAGAACGAACACACCAGAGCATATTCCAAGGAGTCACTGATTTTGACAAGGCTTCAATGCGACATGCAGAAACTCAGGAAAAAATAGCCCTACCCGCCAAAGAAGGTAGAACGGAAACAATGAATAATGTGACAAGCACATTAACCAGTCATATATACTGCATACAGTACAAATACATACTTGCATGATGATTAAAAGTAATTAGCTTCCTTGTATGAGGTGAGCTATAACTATTCTCTAAATAATGCTGAGAAGTAACAAAAACCCAATGCAGTAAAGGAAAAAAGAACGGTAAACTCAAAATTCGGCCAGTATAAATCCTAATGCATAGTTCATGTACGCTTCTTATGGGAGGTATGGCTTGGGCCACTAACATAAACACACAAGCCCTGAAAGATAATGCTGAACGAAAATACAGTACTAAATATCACTTTCCTATGGTAAATCTACATCTTGCGTTGTGCCAGTCTTCATTACTACTTGCCTTATGACTTACTATAGCACGCTTAGACCTCAACATTTAACTTAATCAGAATCTCCCACTTAGTAACTTTTCTATCACACAGCCATCAAACATGCACTATTGCATGTATACATATGTACATAGCAGCAGTTAGTTCTATGGCTTATGTGTGATGGGTGAGTGACTACAGAAGGAGCAACAGACAGAGAAGTGGTGGCAAATAACGGAAGCGAGCTCAGTGACAATAACTACATGGGAGCATTCCCGTTGTTCTTTGTATTAAATCTTAATTAATTCACGTTACAAGAAGTGTCTAACGATCTCCTATTTTTACTACGGCTCTTCTTTTGACATGCAAGTATAGGTACAGTGATTACAATCATCGGGAAACAAGGGCTGCTTCTAAATATAATTTCTAATCTCTAACTAAGCATAAACTAATTATCATCAATACTGATTGAGATATTTAGCAGTAAACATATTTCTTGACTAATAGAACAGTCAGTATTTTCAGATATATTAATGTAACTATTATTAGATTTTAAGTTTGATGCAGTAGTGTTTTCTTTACAATATATATGTATTTTGATAAAGAATCTGTATTCCTCAATTTAAGAGTTTGCTAGATGTAATTACTGTCATTTGCAATATATACATATTAGTTAGGTGATGATATCTAGTCATGTTTTTGGGTTAAATAATGTATGATTATGCTGTTGTGAAAGATTTCATTATTTTTAAAGTTGACCTGTCATAAGATTACATGATGTATTTGTGTGTGTGTGTGTGTACACACCTTTGTGTGCAAGTGTGAATTTTCATTTAACTTCCATCCAAGGTGTAAATTTTGCAAACAACTTCCTACCCTGTATAGTGTTTGTATGATACTTTCTGAATTCTATATCTGGAACATTAATCAAGTTTCAATAGGTAATTGTTGTACATTACTTCTTGTATTTGATGCTTAGTAAGAAAACAATGCCAGTGCAGATTCCAGTCTCCACTGTGTGTGAACTTGTTGCTTGCCTTTCTTTCAGTTTATTTAGTGACAACATATATTGTCTTAAGATAGTCTTTGGCTTTTTTTTTTTTTTTTTTTTTTTTTTTTTTTTGCAAAGACAAATTATGGAATGTGTTACATGCTGTGAATCTGAGTGTTGCTAGAAAGTCAAGACATGCAATCCCCAATGGTTATTTTTGTCATGCCATAGCACATCAATATCTTGGGTTGATTTTACTTGCTTCAAAAGATATTGATATATAGTTATATGGAACTTTTCAAACTATTTCAGAATAATAATGATCAATAGGATTCTTTGTTTTAAAGTGGCCGTATAATTTTAGATGAAAATGTACTAATACTATCAAGGGGGATTGCATGTTGGTACTGTACAGACGTAGCTCATGTGGCTGTGGCTAGCAAGTCTCAACGCCACCCAGTATTAATGTCATTCCCTCCTCTGTCATGGGAGAGCAGATATCGAGACAGAGAAGACTCATCAGAGCTTATTCCAGGGAGTTACAGGATATGACAAGTCTCAAATGCGGCACACAGAAACAGAGGAAAAGGTTGCCCTGCCTGCCAAAGAAGGTATCACATGCATGGAGGAGGAGGAGGAGAAAGTCCATGATGGAGAGTTAGATCCATGCTTGCTTTAGATGCAAAACTTTCAGGATCACCGAGCCTTCCCTTGTTATGGTTTCTAGAATTCTAATCCTGTATTTTGTGCATATGTTTTTGTCAATGTGTATGAATTGAAATTTAAAATTTTATTAGTTTGTAAATTTTTTTAAATGCATCTTTTTGAATTGAAAAATATATATCTTGACTGTTGAAGTTATTCTCCAGAAAAATCATCTGGAATACAGATTGCATTTATTCAAACTTGGAAGGCAGGTGGCATAGAAGTGTTGTCTCATACATGCTCCTTGGCTATTGGTGATGGTGCTGTTAGTGATAATGGTGGCAGTGGCAGCAGAAGCAGCAGCAACAAAGAAAATGTCTTCCTCTCCACAGCCTCTTCCTGTCATCAAATTTAGAAAATAAGCTTTATCTTGAACTGAGAATCAAGTGGCCACTTTTCCCAAATACTAGTATTTGTAAAAGGATTGTTGAGAAGTCAACATGGTTAGCAATTTGTTTCATTTTACTCTGTGCATCAGGAAGCAGTGTGTTTTTCAGCAGTGTTTGGGGAGGTAGCCACGTGAGCCTCATGTGATAGATGGATATAGTGGGACTTTCTCTTGACCTTGCAACTTTTGATATGGCTTATGGAGTCTTTGGGTTGTATGATCTGAAAATATGTACATAGTAATAGTTTCCTCAACTAATCCCTTCTTTATGACTCTGTAGATTGCACTGGTGTAATGTACATAGAGTTTGGGTATGGTTTATTTTTTGTCATTGCTGAACACAATATGGCTATGTATTAGGACTCATGCTTGTAAGGATAGTTTGTTAGGGTTGCTAATGGCAATAGCTAGTGCTAGGTTTGTGTCATTTATGTAAATTAGCCACTTCATTTCTTTCTTTCTTACTTAACATCTTTTCTCTACACTGTCATCCAGATATTGAAAGAGAAAAAGCAGAACAAAAACTTTTCCAGGGAATTTCTTCCTTTGATAAATCAGCAATGCGTCAGGTCTCTACAGAAGAAAAAATCTTGCTTCCAACCCAAGCAGGTAACATTAGTCATGGAGTGCTTTGGCTCAGTGTTGAGTGACTATAGTGCTCATAAAGATGCACTAGTTTTATAAACCAATTTACAATCCAAGATGCTTCCTCAAACACTACATTTATCTAGGAAATAACAATTAAGTGCAAGGCTCATTTTAACATGTTTGATATTTCCATTGTTGTTGACTAGTTAGAGACCTTGCCAATTATAAGAAATCTGCCACTGTTTTTTGCTTACTTACTGTAAATTCAGAAGCAGCTTGATATGAAACTTTTATGTGGTTCTTGCACTTATTTTTTTTGCAGTCTGATATAACAAGTTTCCTAATCCTTAATGAGACCAACACCATGAGCAGAAGACTGAAGTTCACATAAGTTTGCTATGGTGGGTTAATCTGCTGATGTCTGTTTTAAAGGATGCTGAACACAGTGATTCACTACCATATATATTAATCATGAATTATAATCTGCTCCATCAGTGGTACTACAATAGAAAAGTAGCTGAATTCATGTTAGAATATGTTGGTGTATGTACATATAATGCAAGATCCATCAACATGCTTGGGATTTAATAAAAATGCAGACTGAGGATGTGGTGAAGGTGTGTTAGGTGTGGAAGGCTTGGCATTGCCTTGCACTCACAGATGCTTTACAGTACTGCTAATGTCCAACAGATATTGAGAGTGAACGTACACACCAGAGACTGTTAGAGCGTTTAGTCTCCTTCGACAAAAATGAGATGAAGCCCACAAAAACTGAGGAGCGAAATGTTTTGCCGTCAAAAGAAGGTTGAGGAACGTGTGGCTTGCGTGTTTTAATTGGTTAGGATGTTATAGAAATGTTTGTTAACTTAGGAAATAGTTGTGTATACATATATGTTAGTCTTTGGTATTTTGATATGAATTGACTGCATTTTTATCTAAATAGCTAGTTTTAAACTCAACCAAATTGTTCACCCAGTATGTTTCTTGTGTATCAAAGAGAAATGTGAAGCTTAAGGAATATAAAATGTTTACTAACTTTCTAGTAACATCATTCTTTAAGTGTGAGTTTGGGAATGTATGTTAGTCAATAATAATTAATGTAAGCATGCACTTTGAAGCTGTACATAATGTTAACATATCTAACACATGTTCACAATTTAGGCTTTATAGTACGTGGTGTCTGTAATAATGTCAATCTTTACTCTTATTATGATTAACTGATTTCAATTTGAGACACTAAAATTAGTTTTGGTGTGATTGTTGACAACTGTGTCTATATATAGAGATACTGATATTAACTTGTGTTGTGTGTGTTTAATTAACTGGTGTAACTGGTATTATTGGCCATGGTGCCTCTTAACTCTGTATGTCATATTAACACTGGAGCATATGCAGATATTCTTTGAAGGAAAAGATTGTTTCCCTCTCATCACTTTCCATCTTGCTTGATACTTTGATATAAGTGATGATCATCAAGGCATTAGTTGCTAAAGTAGAAGTACTCAGTGCTAGTTTTATTGTGAATTATGCCAGGTCATTGTAAAGTATTGCTAGTATCAACCATTTTTGGCATTACAGATATTATTGCCGAAAAGGGTCAGCAGGCCCTCTGTGAAGGTATTGAAAAGTTCGACCCCTCGGGTCTCAAGAAGACGGCAACTGCCGAGAAGAATACTCTCCCGACTAAGGAAGGTGAGTGTCCATAGCTTGTGTTCTACCTGTCATGATATTAAAGCTTGTACATGTACCAACACACCACTGAAACCTTTTATATAAATAGTTGAACATGGAGTAACATTTTAAGAAATTAAATGGTTGTTTAGGGACAAGTTCCAGCATTTCAGATTGGAATTAAAATAGCATGGGTAAATGGCTCTCTGGTCCCATACTTGTATGAAACTGGGTATTACAGGAGAGCAATAATAATGTCAGAAGGCTTATAGTCATTATAAGAACTTAAAGGAATTTTTTTAGTATGCAAGGCAATTACATACAGTTGGTAAGATTGAGAAGTCAGGAGTGAGAGATAATATGATAATTACTATGGAAGAAAACCTAGATGTCATAAGGGGTAATTTACAACTCTCCATGTTTTGTTGCAGTCATTGAAGCGGAGAAGAAAGCTTAATTGGGTGGAAGTGGCCTCAAGAGTTGCTCCTCCTGTCTCCTCCCTGCTCCCTCAGGCCTTCCTTTTAGGGTCTGCAAGCCAAAATGTTTTGTACTTTGATAACCATAAGTATATAGGTCAACTGATTTTGTAACTTCATATCAGATGCTATTCTATTATTTTTTGCTTTATTGATAAAGAAGACGGTGCTCGTTGATAGCAAGGCGTTGGCAGAAAGTCCTTTGAGGAACTGTTTGATAGTCAAAGGTTTGACATGCTTTGCACTCCCTTATTTTATGATCAGCAATGCTAGTGGACCAAAAATTCACCTTGCTTTCATCTCATATTTAGAGGATAGACTTCTCCCATGAAGGAAATGGAAAACTGCCAAGTGGTACAATTTTTTTTTTTTTTTTTTTTTTTAATTAAATTGAAGCTGCATTTGAATCCCCCACCTTTTTTTTTTTTTTTTAAGTTTCCCCATTATGTTATGGTTAGGATTTTCTGACTTGCCGTTAAGTATTTTCTTTCAAAATCATTTGCTTTTTGGGGCATCCAATTATATGTGATTTTGGGAGTCAATAAAATGCTTTTGTATGTGTTTGTTTATTTCATCCATTAACTCTTGAGTTCAGATTATCCTTCCAATGTAGGTAAGATTGGCACATATCAGAGTTGTGATAGGAATCTTCTGAGTATGTACTATATGTTAGCTTGCCATATCTCTGAACCAGTGAAGTGGCATGAACATAAAATATAAATGTTAATTTTACTTCGAGAGCTGGAGAGTAAGATGGTGAGAAATAAACTGTTATAAATGTATCCACTTGTCATCCTTGCACAGAAATCCTTGCCAAGCTACGACTTTCAAGGGAAGTAGCAACTGATGATACAACACTGGGAAAGTTACTATCGCAGTCCATTCTCTCTCTCTCTCTCTCTCTCTCTCTCTCTCTCTCTCTCTCTCTCTCTTATCGGTACCCACCCCCTCAGCAGCTTCCGGTTACAGTACACACCCACCACTGTCCCCTCATTGGGCGGCCACACACGAGGGGAAGGCGGTACAAGCTGCTCGTCGCACTCCACACACGCACTCCACTCAGGCGACTAACTGTACGCAGGCAAAGTTTAGGAAACTTAAGAAAAATAGTGTTTAGGTCCTTTTGGTATCGTAAGATTCTAATATCATGATGTCTTATTCAGTAATCTATCACTAACAAATGAGAAAAAATGGAGATATTTTTGAGTGCTTGAAAATTTGTGATTCTTATTCGCTTGGTTGTCATATCAAGCAATGGTCTTAGATATATAGAACTGGGTTGATTATAAAGCTAGGGAGTGATATTGACTGACAGATAGTGGAAGTTTGTGTGGGGAAGAGCAGCGGTACCCAGCGGGCCAGCAAGCAGTGAGCCACCGAATAAGAGACAGGAGACATGCAGGTTTTAGCGTGCTTCGTACTAGCGGTGAGTGTTCTAGTGCTTCATAAATTACACCATAGGGCATTGGTTGTATTGAAATATGCGGCGTTTTGCTTACTGGCAAGATCTGCATTTCTTTAACGTGCGTTAATCATTGTTCATCTTGTGCTGAAATAATTGTGCTTTAATAGTTTAACATTTATTTTGGATAAACTTGATATACTGTTATGAAATTACCATTCAATGTCGCTTATGGAAACTCTCGGTAGACAGTGTCTTTGGTATACTGTATGTGTGTGTGTGTGTGTGTGTTTGATTCACTCCGTGTCCTAAGGGTGTGGTGGCCTTCGGAGCGGCGGTTCTAATGGAGTGCCCGCGGGAGTGCACCTGTCAAGAGGCGCCACTGAGAGCCGCATCCTTCGTGCTCACCTGGATGACGTCATGGGGCGAGGATGATTTGCCGGAGATCCACCCTAATGAGGTGAGTCACACCGGAGTGCTCTGATGTTCGACTGAACTACTAAACTTTCTCTCTCTCTCTCTCTCTCTCTCTCTCTCTCTCTCTCTCTCTCGTATGACACAGCCTTGCCCTTTCAGGTGGGCGAGCCTAGCGACCTTGTCAACTCCCAGACGGCGGCCAGTGCAGGTGTCGACGTCGACGTGGTAGGACTCCACGCCACCTGCGCCCTTACAAGAGATACTAACCTCACCTCCCTCCTGCAAACCCTGCCCTCCAGCACCATGGTTAGCTATGTCTAGCAGCTTTTAGTATTTTTAGAAGAGTAGATAATTTCTTTACACTTAAAACATCACACCTTCATTTCGTGACACATTCTACATATTCATAAACTTGCCTTTCAGGTACTGACGCTACTACAGGCAGCAGGGAGCGATTTGACAGTGGTGGAGGCGAATCACTTGAAACCTTTGTCGGAGCTTAGGGCGCTGCATCTCCAAGGCTATGCTAGAAGAAAAACTGTGCAGGTGTCTGGCTACTTCTCCAATCGTGTGGAGGAGATGGTGGAGCACAAAAAACTGTCAGCGGAGAGGGAAGAAGAGGAACAAAATTTGCGGCTGGCCTTGTCTGAGGATGCTTTGACTCCCCTAAGAGGTCTGCAGCTTCTTGACTTGCAGTATGTCCGCCTGGTGGCTGCCTTGGAGGGTGGGCGGCTAAGAAGGGACATTGAGCCGCTCTCCACCACCACTGTACTTGACATGCACTTGCCACACTTCCTCGCCATAGCTAAACAGCTGGAAGATTTAGATATTCCTTCAGAGGTGTTGTCGAAACTGCCAGTACCGCCGTTGACTGATGAGGAAGGCTCGGAAGTAGATATTGTGTTGCTGGACGAGCCTTCAGACGAAGTAGTGCCTTACGACGTGTTTAAGACAGAAAACAAAGTGGTGCTAGCTCCTTTCTTGGGTCAGACACATCTGAAATATCTCCGTCTAGCTCACGCAAAGCTGGATCGAGTAGGACCTGAACTGTTAACGGGGCTCTCTAGCCTCCACACCCTCACACTTGAACACAATCACATTAAGGTGCTTCCCGCGGCCATGTTTGCTCCCACGCCGCACCTCCACCACCTTTCCCTGGCTCACAACAACATCCTCACACTGGAAGGTGACAGTCTGGCAGGCCTCGATGAGCTGCTCACCCTTGACCTTGACAGCAACAAACTAGACAGGATTGGACCTGGCACCTTTCCACGCCTCCCGAACATAGCTACTCTTCGACTCCTTGAAAACCCCATTGAACACGTGTTTCCATTCACTTTCACTAGTGTTAATTCCACGGAAACGCTATTGTTAGGTGCCCGTGATGTAGCCGCCGAGATTCATGTGGATACATTCCGAGAGCTCAATGATTTGAAGATCCTCCAGATTGAGAACACCTCCTTGTCCTCGCTGAGTCGTTCCCTCCTTGAAGGCATGCCTACCCTCAGAGAATTGACTATTCACGGCCATGTCCCTTCCATTGACTTCGATGCTTTCACGTCCACCCCTGACCTCGACTCCCTCAACCTGGATCATTGTCATCTGACGAAGCTGTCGCTCGACGCTTTCTTTGGCCTAGATAAACTGCGTTATCTCGATTTGAGCCACAACGACTTGAATGAACTTTCTCCTGGAACTTTCGACCACTTGGCGAGCCTGAGGGAGCTGTATCTAAATAATAACAATTTGACCACCTTGCCACCGGCCATCTTCCTGCCTTTGCCCGCCAAGCTCATCCAAGTGCAGCAGAACCCGTGGCACTGTACCTGCGACCTGCGACAACTGCGACCTGCGCTAACAAATAAGGTAAAGATCAGCTTATTGCGTCGTTATTATATTTTCAAATTCTTGCGTGCTGTATAATAAATACCTACTTAAAATTGCAACAGAACCAACTGATTTTCATTTTCGTTAATGTAACAAGTCTTGTGATAAAGACATTTTAACTTACTAAGCTCTGTGTGTGTGTGTGTGTGTGTGTGTGTGTGTGTGTGTGTGTGTGTGTGTGTTGCAGGTGCGGGCGAGAGGATATACCACATGTCGCTTCCTGGAACGCTCGGGAATGGTGTGCAGCCAGCCAGACCCTCCTCGCCTCCGCTACGATTCCAGAGTAGCTCCACTATGTGCCACACCTGAACATTACCGCCACAGAAGTGTCTTCAAGGTCACCGCTCGTCGCCTCAAGTGCCCAAGGCATGTGTGGGACCCACGGCCACCACTCCGCCCCACCCCTAGTCTTCCAGTTGAAATACCAAAGCCAAAAGTGGACATTGTAAAGTTGGACACACCAGTTACGGAAGAACACAGTTGGATTCCCCTCATTGACTTCTCTGCTCCTCCCCACAAGGCGAAAGATTTATTAGAAATTGCAGAAGCTGAGATGCCAGAGGGTGCCTACGCTCCACTACCCGAGGAAGATGTGGTGGTGGAAGAGCTGGAAGTAGAGGTGGCTGTAGAGGAGGAGACGGAAGAAAGGGGAGAGGAGGAGGAAGAAGAAGAACAAGAAGCAGTGGAGCTTATCGAGGAAATTGAAGTGAGCGAGAGAGAGAACACGGAGGACATTCTGACAGGAGACCAGGATCTACATCCCTTCGACGTGGCAGGGAGGTTTGTCAGAAGGCAAAGAGAGAGATACCGCCAGGAAAAACAGGAGATGAAGAGACAAATGGCAGAGGAGCAGAGGAGGCGACTTAAAGCCCGACACGCCCTCAAACAGCGACATTGGAACAGGCTAGCAGATGATAAAAGAAAGTTTAGGGCACAGATGGCGGCAGAGCGGCAAAGGCTGTTAGAGAATAGAGAAAATGCAATGAATGAATTCATGAAAGGACAACAACATGCTATAAAGTAGTTTGATGGTTTAACACTGGTCCCCTTTTAATCATACACGTGTCATGGCCCATTCATCTCTCGGGCCACTTATAAAACATGCCATCAAACACACATCCTCTTCATATCCTCTTCCAGCTTATTTCCTTTATTTTTTTTCCTACGCTGTTTTTTTCCCTCATATCGAAAACAAAGAATACTCATCTTTTATTACCACATTTATGTATATTGTAAAAAATACTTTTGAAATATTATAAACATATGCATGATGTAAATCATTTTTTCGTCGAGTACTGGTATGCGTTATCGTTAGTCTATGAATTGATAAACTTCATTTAATTATAGAAGTTTACTATTATTTCTATGAAAAGGAAACACAAATTTTAGTAATATAACGAGGTAACAAGTTTTATCAGTAATGTTGTGTATTTTTCTAAATTCTTATTTTTATCTTAATAGGGAATGTAAGCTAACTAGTGGTATATGTTTTTGCACATTGGTCGTAATAAAAGTTAGTAAGACGTGTTGGTTTATAGTACCTAGGTACAACTTTTGCAACTACCGGAGAGGGTGGATGAACTACTGGTAACTGCGGAAAGGAGCGGTAAGTTGGTAAAGCACGGAAAAAAAGAAAAAAGAAAAAAAAATCATCAGCTGTTCAAGTTATTACCAGAAACGTTGAGTACCAGTAACTAGGACAATAACCGAGTAAACTAAAACACCATAGTGTGCCAAGTGTCACATACTGCATATGGAGAAAGATGCAGTTGAAGATATGCTTTGTTGAAGTCGTGAGGAATGATAAGCTAAAAAATGAAAAAAAAAGTATCCCAAGTTCCCAAGTGGCGCTTGGCCACAGCCCCCTGAAGGTTTGGCACACTGTTACTATGGTCCTCACATACAGACTTCAGACGTAATTCAGATCTCACCTCAGATACTTCATAAGCACACTGTAAGTATACTTATTGCTTAGTGAGTCAAGTTGCTATGGAGCATGAAGGAGGTGAATGGGGTGAGTGAGAAAGAGGGAAGAGCCGAAGAGAAAGTACTCCGGGGTGGTAACACTGACACTGAGCAACAACACCACAACACCGGCCCCTCCAGCAGCCAAGGGCAGCGTATATCAGCATTACCCTCCGTGTACCTCTCCATCATGCCTACTGTCAGCCCCATCAAGGATTTCCTGGCGGGGGGGTTTGGAGGAATGTGCCTGGTTGCTGCCGGACACCCACTGGACACCATTAAAGTAAGGACACAGGGAGGCTGCACCCTACACCCGGCACCCTACTTACACTTGAGGGAATGAGTTCTATCTCACACCGTAGACCATCAGTGTTAGTGATTTCTGGGTATTATTGGAGTTTCAACCAATACACCACACGTAACTAGGCATATTCTCACGGTGTAGATCACACTTCTACGAGCATTTCTAATCCCATTTTACCCTACCGAAAATTAATAATAAGGTTAGGTTTCCCAGGAGGTCCCCAAGCTTGTTAGACATAGGGAAAAGGGTAATTCTTTACAATACATCCGTCCCCCTATTCTCTACCCACACCCCCCTAACCCCTCCAACAAGCTTGGGGGTATGTGGGGAATCGGAGGTTTGGGGGTGAAAGCTAAAATAGAAGAAATATGGGGTCCGAAAAAATCTAAGGACAAAAACCGCCGTTTTCAAGGAAAAAAAAAAAAAAAAAAATTCAAGAATAATTTTCACTGAAATTATCCCTCCCCAGTCCCAGTAAGCTTGGGGGCCTTTGGGGAATCGGGGGTTTTAAGGGGGGGAGGCATATTTGAGTGATATATGGACTTTATAAAATCTGGAGAAATTTCCCAAATGTTCGAAAATATTCTTAAATATAGGGAAGTTTTACATAACCCTTCCCCCTACATCACTAACCCAACCCTAACATGAACCTAACCTAATGTAACCTAACCTAACCGGGAGGCTGCGCCCCCCTGAACCCCCATACAACACTAACCTAACCCTTACATAAACCTAACCTAACGAGGGGGTGGTGTGCTCCCCGGACCCCCCCTACAACATAAACCTAACCTAACGTAACCTAACCTAACTGGGGTTGCACCCCCCCCGACCCCGCCCTACAACACTAATATCATAGACAGACTACCTTGTTAATGCGGAGTAATGTAATGTTCTACCCTATGGTGTACTGGGGCTGTGTATTGTTCCGCTACCCCAAGGGACGCCACGCTCAGTCTGGTTCTTAACGCAGCTTAAGGAACAGGCTCACGCTCTGTTTGGCAATCCGCTTGCCTTCTTTGACTGGTCCTCCTGTCCTGCACAGCCAGTCTAGTTTTACAGTCTACTGTCTACAGTCACACTCCAGTGTGTAGACTGTAATTATACATCATTACGCTTGCTACAAGCTCCATGTAGCCGCTACCGATTACAAGTCTCTCGTCGCCGTCTACTTCTCAAGCCTTTCCACGGCCGCTCGCTACCAAGCTACCAAGCCTCCAGTACATTTTGTATCCTACAATAAACACAGGGAAGCTCCCTCGGTGTTTCTCTTCAACCACACCAGAACATATTGCTGGTGCCAGCAGTACCAGGACACTAACCTAACCCTAACATACACCTAACCTAACGTATCCTTGCTTTGGGGCAGCTTCCCTCCCCCCCCACACCGGTTCTCTTATAGCTTCACACAATATGCCCTACCTCTACCAATACCCCTCCTCACAATACCTTAACGAAAGGATGAAGGTCCTGGCTGGTCCTCTTCTCGATTGTACACTGACTTGCATTGCAGGAGCAATGATTTCCCAGTAATGAAATTCGCAACCTTTACAACTAATGTCACTGGTGGCCATAGCTGAACTGCACACACAAATGTCTCTGTCCACCTGTCTGCCCAGCTGTGCCCCGCCTACGAATACATATAGCAAAATCCCATTGGCGCAGCTTGTGGTGGAAAGAGGTGGTGGCATGTCATTGGACAAAAGAACTATAGACACAATAAGAATCCTATTCACCAGTTACCCACAAACCCCAGCAAGAAACAAATGCAAGTCAGTGTACTGTTTATTTCTGAGTGTGATGGAGCTCCGTGAGACTTAGATTCTGTGTGGTATAGAAACCTTTTCGTCCCATTTATAGCCACCATAGACGTGGCCCCACCAAAACTTTTGTGTTTACTACAAGCCAACATAGTCCTCTACAAAATATGTGATTTCCATTACTGTAAGTGACACGGACGTATTAGAAAGATTTCCGGAAAAAGAAATATAAGATAGGGTATATTGGTTGAAACTGCAAACTTACTGATTTTTATAATCCCTGATATGTTGTACTGTTGTGACTTTCATGATTTGTTGACTGCAGGAGAGGAAAAGTGGTTAGTTGTAATTCAGGGCAGTACCAGAAGTATGTAAGAGTTTGTTTTGTGTGTGTTGGCCCAGACTTTTTGTTTTTTTATTTTTAACATCTGTAAAGCGATATATCGGCAATTTCAATACAAAATTATGTTATTATTTGTACATTTTGATGTGGTGTGATTTATTCTAATAGTATCAGTTCATTGATAGAATTGCACATCTTTTATCACTTACTGGAAGAGATAATAAAATAGGTAAGGGTTTAGTACTTGGTGGATGCAGTTTATCAAAATTATGTTAATGATGCCCTTGGTTTAAGATTAACCGAGTTCCTGATGACGGTATTTTTACTCCGTGTGTATTTTCATTTACTAGGAGTGATAATAACATTAAAAGCTATCTGAAACAGTGTAGTGTTCATCCCTGGGCCCTTATAAATTCATATGAACTGCCTTGCTTCAGTCTTGGACTCCAAATAGTTAGGATAAAAAAAAAAAAAAAATTATTTCCTTTAACAGTTAACAGGGCCTCTATCCATGGATATTTTTTAATGTGACTAGAGACAGAGCAGTGTGGGAAGTTGCAAAGAGATGAACAAGACAAACACAAGTAGACATGTGCAGAGTCTTTCTAAATACTGATGATAATGCTGATAGTTGTAGGAAGACGGAAGTATAGAAGCAGGCAGGGAGTTCCACAGTTTACCAGAGAAAGGTATGAATGATCAAAAATATTGGTTAACTCTTGTGTCAGAGAATTGGACAGAATAGGGATGAGAGGAAGAAGAAAAACTTGTGCAGTGAGGCCGCAGGAGGGAGGCATGCAGTTAGCAAGATCAGTAGAACAATGAAGGATTGAGGGAGTCAAGTACAATACCTTAAGCCAATTTCACTTCATGGAAAGAGTGACAAAGTGATGTGAGATGTACAGATGGCTCCCTACTTGATGAAACAGCCTTATTTTTTAGCTAGTGCGACATGTCAACTCTGGAGATTTGACAAGGTAAATATCATGGGCCAGTTGTGACGTGTCAGTTAATACACACCTCTTTTCTCAACCCATTCTCATGTCCACCTCCCATCCACACTCCCTCTGTGTTGCTACATCTCTCATACTCCCTCCCTCTCACTTCCATCTAAGCTCTCTCTCTCTCTCTCTCTCTCTCTCTCTCTCTCTCTCTCTCTCTCTCTCTCTCTCTCTCTCTCTCTCTCACACACACACACACACACACACACACACATACATTGGTGAGGAAACTGTAGACAGAATCTTGGATATGAGACTGAGGAAGTGGTTCATAACCCAGAAAAGTACAGCAAGAAAGGACTAAAGAAACTTACATATGAGCGAAATGTAATGTATTCCAACATAAATGGAGTGATATCGGGGATTTTAGAACTCAACGATTACTTGAGGGACAAGAACCCAGATATTGTGGGTCTTACTGAAACAAAACTGAGAGAGGGAGAAGACCTGATGATGGTTGGAGAAGGGAAATATAATGTTTGGAAAAGAAATAGAGTAGGTAAGATGGGAGGAGGAGTGATGTTGCTGGTTAAAAAAGATATAAAGGTGGATCAAGTGAAAAAGGTATGGGAAAGGCAGAAGTGCTAAAGATCAGAGCAGAAACTAATGAAGGAAAAAGAGGCACTACATAGTGGTGTACGTACCACCTAAGACAAATGCATGGTCAGTACAGGAATATGAAGAAATGATAAGTGATACAGGAACATGTCTGGAAGAAATGTTGGGTGGCTGTGAACGAACTATAATGATGGGAGATTTTAATTGTAAAGAGGTGTGTTGGGAGGACTGGTCAATGGAAGGATCAGAGACAACATGGGAAATACACTATTGACACTGGCAATGGAAAATGTGTTAACTCAGTGGGTCAAAGAAGATACTAGGTTTGGAGGAGAGGGAGCATCGTCAAGACTGGACTTGGTCTTTAGTACAGAGCCAATGGTCATTGAGGAGATGAGGGTGGAGTGCCCTTTAGCAAAGAGTGATCATGCAGTTTTGGAGTTCAAGGTGATAGACGAAGAGAAATCTAGAAGAAATGAAGAATATAAAGTGGGAAGATGGAATTATGCCAAGACAGATTTTGGAAACCTAAAGAAATTCTTTCAAGAGACAAATTGGATGAAATTCAAGAGTGCTAAGGAGCAAATGAAAAGTGGAAGGAATTTATAAAAATATACAAAGAAGGTGAGAAAAATTTGTACCAATAAGACAACATAGAGAAGTTGGAAAGCAGGACTGGTTTAACGATAGATGTGAAAAGGCTAGAACAAGAAAAGAGGATGCATGGAAGAGGTGGAGAAGGAAAAGACGGATTAAGCAGTGGGAAAGTTACAAAAGAGCAAGAAATGAATATGTGTTGATTAGAAGAGAAGAAAGAAAGAAACAAGAAAAGGATATAATTGATAAATGTAAAGACCAACCAAGGCTTTTTACAGACATGTGAACAACAACATCAAAAATAGAGAAAGTATTGAAAGTTTAGAAGTAAATGGAGTATGCAGTGAAGATCCCAGGAAATGGCAGAGGCTATGAATGGATGCTTTCGGAAGGTATTCACAAAGGAGACTGCTTTTGACAAACCACTGGTAATGGAACAGAAAGGGATTATGAAGGAGTTTCAAGTAACTGTGGAGGAGATCAAGAACATGATGGGGAGTTTAGAAGTGAGAAAAGCTGTGGGACCTGATGGGGTATCAGGATGGATTTTAAGAGAATGCAGGGAGCAATTGGCAGAAAAAGTTTGTGAAGTAATTGATGCCTCATTAAGGGAAGGTGTAGTGCCCCAAGACTGGAAAAGAGCTAACATTGTCCCAATCTATAAATCAGGTAACAAGAGAGACCCATTGAACTATAGACCAGTGTCACTTACAAGTGTGGTAGCTAAGATGTGTGAGAGGGTGGTGAAGAATAGATGGACAGACTTCTTGGAGAAAAATGACATACTTTGTGAGTGTCAATTTGGTTTTAGAAAGGGCGTTCATGCACGACAAACCTGATATGTTACTATTCGAGGGTGATAGATGTAATACAGGAAAGAGATGGTTGGGCTGATGGAATATATCTGGATTTAAAAAAGGCCTTTGATAAGGTACCACACCAGAGACTGATCTGGAAACTTGAAATGGTAGGAGGAGTGCATGGCAGTTTACTAAAATGGATGGAAGACTTTTGGTAGGAAGAGAAATGAGAACAATAATTAAGGACAGACCATCAGAATGGGGATTGGTGGAGAGTGGAGTTCCACAGGGATCAGTGTTGGCACCAGTAATGTTCGCAGTCTACATAAATGACATGGTGGATGGGGTGTCCAGTTATGTGAGCCTATTTGCAGACGATGCAAAATTGTTAAGAAAAGTGAGATGTGACAAAGATTGCGAACTACTCCAGGAAGACTTGGACAGAATATGGAAATGGAGCTGTACATGGCAAATGGAGTTCAACACGACAAAATGCAAGAAAATAGAGTTTGGCAAGAGTGAAAGAAGAATCAGGAGTATGTACAAGATAGGAAATGAAGACATAAAACCAGTCATGAAGAAAAAGACCTTGGGGTGACAATTACCAATGACCTATCGCCAGAGAGACATATAAACAAAATAATTGGAGAAGTATTGAACTTATTGAGGAACATAAGAGTGGCGTTCGTATATCTAGATGAAGAAATGATGAAGAAAATAATTACTGCAATGATAAGACCGAGGCTTGAATATGCAACAATACAGTGGGCTCGAACTTAAAGAAACAAAAACTAAAATGGCCACACACACACACACACACACACACACACACTGAATGATAATAATAATAATAATGCTGCAACAGAAACAACAACAACAACAACAACAACAACTATTACTACTACTACTACTACTACTACGATATTGCTGTTAATATTATTATTGTCTCCATTAGGATAATTCAGGAAAGAAAAAAAAGAAAAGAATACTGTGTGTGTGTGTATGTGTGTAATTCACCTCCCCTCGGTCGCCTGCTGGTCACCCAGCCAGTCTTCCCCATTACGGAGCGAGCTCAGAGCTCATAGACCGATCTTCGGGTAGGACTGAGACCACAACACACTCCACACACCGGGAAAGCGAGGCCACAACCCCTCGAGTTACATCCCGTACCTATTTACTGCTAGGTGAACAGGGGCCACACATTAAGAGGCTTGCCCATTTGCCTCGACGCGCCGGGACTCGAACCCGGCCCTCTCGATTGTGAGTCGAGCGTGCTAACCACTGCACTACGCGGTGTGTGTGTGTATTTTTAGAATTTTGATGAAAGAAAAATGGGAACGGGTACTCCTTATGTGGTACTGAATTTCTCTGTTCAAAGTACTGCACCTGTTCGTGGTCATCGTGTGGTACCGGATAGGTGTCACAGCTGACTGAGAGTAAACAGAAGAATTCGCCGGATGGCTCATGGCACCTTCCATCAGAACTGAGCACGTGACCACCAGCTTCCCCATACCTCTCAGACTCCTCCCATATCTCTTAGCCTCCACTATAGAGATAGGCCCAGGGATATTACTTATCTGATAACGTATTATTTTGGCAGATGGCTCTTGGTGATCCTGTGTTATTTTTTTTTTTTTCTACTTCGTTGCAGCTTTTTATTTTTTTTTTCCTCGCGAGATGATGATATTATCGACACGTGTGAGAAATCAATTATAATATTATTGGGAGTGACAGTTGATGTTATATAAGCCTCACTTGAACACGCACACATTCAATAGTACAATCTTCCTCACACACACACACACACATTTATCAAACACATAGTAACACTCCCTCTCGAGCACATTATTGGTATCTGGCATCGTAGTACCCTGCCGGCCTTCACCTCTCACCACCACCAGACAGCTGAGCCGTCCACCACCAGCAGTTTACCTGAACTCACGGGGTCCAGGTGTTGTGGTGGTGCTGGTAGCCTCACACCTTTTCATACGTTCCCTCGCTTTTCCCACTCCTCTCACTATGCCTGAAAAGACCTCAGCTATTAAGGACTTCGTTGCGGGGGGCTTTGGCGGTTCCTGCACCGTGGTGGTCGGCCAGCCGCTCGACACTATAAAGGTTGTAGTGTTTACTCATCAAAGTTTGTTGTGTTGTATTTTATGTGAAGTTATGTGTAAGTATGGGTGATAATATGGTGCCTCTTATGTGTTGATGTGTTATTTTGTTCTTGAACAAGTTTACGGAATTCATCTCTCTCTCTCTCTCTCTCTCTCTGTGTGTGTGTGTGTGTGTGTGAAAGAACATCGTTTTATTATGGTTTACTTGGTTTTCGTTATGACTGGTATTCAGAAGACCAGAAAGGGTTGGTCGCTTCATTAAAGTGTGTGTGTGTGTGTGTGTTACACTGCTTGATCTGCTGCAGTCTCTGACGAGACAGCCAGACGTTACCCTACGGAACGAGCTCAGAGCTCATTATTTCCGATCTTTGGATAGGCCTGAGACCAGGCGCACACCACACACCGGGACAACAAGGTTACAACTCCTCGATTTACATCCCGTACCTACTCACTGCTAGGTGAACAGGGGCTACACGTGAAAGGAGACACACCCAAATATCTCTAACCACTGAGCTACCGGGTGTGTGTGTGTGTGTGTGTGTAAGTTGGTCGCCTTGATTTTCTTCCGCGTAAGCATGAAAGCAAGGACATGTTTCTATTATTCAGTCGTATCAGTTTTCTTGCATCAAGCCTGATAATGCGGTGAGCTAGACAATGCATTATTTAATGGCATTATTCAAAACCGATCGGACAACTACACACACACACACACACACACACACACACACACACACACACACAAAAGTAGAAATGGAATAGCTGGTTATTTGAAAAGTACATGTATTGAAGAAAAAACGGAGACAAACTTAAGTAACCTCTCTAATCTAAAGTTAGCTGTAATGATCTAAATATATATATATATATATATATATATATATATATATATATATATATATATATATATATATATATATATAGTACACATATATCTTTCATCACCCAGAAAAGGGATGGTACCGTGCTACGGGCTTTAACCTCAATTTTCACAGGGGGAGATAAAAGATAACACCGCTTCTAGTGTGTGCGTGATGGGAGCTGATACACATTGTGTTCAGTTAGTTGGCAGACCTTGCACTACTGAGTGCCGTTGAATACCCGCATTTTTACCGTTACTGTATTTTTTCTTCACCTCTCCATTTCCCTTAGAGCACTGATTCACTCGTCTTCCCGCCTCGCATTTTTCTTTACCTTTATCCACATTATTCTGTCAATAGTGGATGCTATGTGGACAGTTAGCTTGTGTTGTTTGATAGTCATTCACTCACGACAATTCTAGAGCGTTTTTATTTGTTGTTTTAACGCTATTGCATAAAATGGAGAGTTAGGAGAGTAAGGGAGTCTAATCAGTTATGTGTGTGAGTGTGCCCTCCACCCGCAGCAGTTATTGTCAAGCACGTACACACAGCTGAACCTCTCAATTAATGTTTACACATCTTTGTCTGAGTGGTGGTGTGATTAAGATTGGTGAGTATTTAGAAAGTTGATTTTTTTCTTTTCCTTTTTGTAAGAGGGGAGAACTGATCAAAGGCAACAAAAACGACTAAACAAATAAAGCCCAATTCCATAACAAAGCCGTGAGAGTTAGCCATAAGAATGGGCTAAATGTTTTGAAAGGTCCCTCTTTAATGAGTTTCAGATGAATTATTAGTATTGGAATGAGTACAGTTTTAATGTTCTTAATTTTAGGGTTACTATCAGGTGTACTAATATTGATAGCATAATAAAGGAATAGCACTAATACATGTCTAACTTATTTATATTGTCAGGTGAGGCTGCAGACCCAGCCACTGCCAGCACCAGGACAGAAGCCTCACTATGCTGGAACTTGGGACTGTGCCTTGAAGACCATTCGCAATGAAGGCTTCTTCGGCCTTTACAAAGGTGACTGGAAGAATCAGCTAGTGCCTGTTGACTGGAAAAAATGCTAGTTGATCTACACAGCTTCATCTCTCTATCTTCCTGCTCTATCATTTAGTTAAACTGGTAATGTTTTAGAAGAGTAATAAAAGTAAAAGCCGGAAATCTCTCTCTCTCTCTCTCTCTCTCTCTCTCTCTCTCTCTCTCTCTCTCTCTCTCTCTCTCTCTCTCTCTCTCTCTCTCTAAATGGAAGTTTGTAAGTATAACACATTTCTTCTATACCTGATGATAAAAATGTCTTTTTATGTTCTTGGGAAAGGTATGAATATAGAATGTGTAGAAATTAAGAAATGTTTGAGCCTATTAAAGAAGCTGAAGGCTTAACAAATATTGTAATATTTTTCCATTATACATAAGCTATGTAATTTGATAGACATTGAGTTATACATTATTCATTCATTCATTGTGTGGATCAGTTGGTTTCACTAGTTTTACCTCTGATTTTTGTATAGGTATGGCAGCACCTTTGGTGGGAGTCACACCTATGTTTGCTGTATGCTTCCTGGGCTTTGGCATTGGAAAGAAGCTGCAGCAGACTTCTCCTGACCAACAGCTCACTGCCGTCCAACTGTTCAATGCTGGCATGCTATCAGGAGTATTCACCACTGCCATCATGACACCTGGCGAGAGGATCAAGTGCCTGCTGCAGGTGAAGCTTGGCAGATTAGAGTCAAATTAGCCAAAGACCAAATTATTGAATCCCCTGTGTCTTGACTGCTGTGGTGTAGGGAATGAGGGAAGGACGGAGACATGCTGGATGTGCTGTTGTGTCCTGACAGTCTAGACATAACATAACTAGTCTTTCCTTTTCTCTCACATACATATTTGTGCTTGAGCACAAATTTATATCTTGTATGTGGTGCAGTTTATAGTAGTTTTATTTTACTCAAATTCAGTTTAATACAACTTGAAATAGCTATACTAAATTTTATTTAATTTACCTAAAGTTTTCACTTCAGCACAATCTAATTGTACAGGATTATGTAATTATTAGAAACTTTGAATTGGGTTCAAATTACAAACATGTTACACTAATGTGCATTTCACTGTTGACTTTTCTCTGAATTAAGTATAGGGAAGACAGTATGTTGATTGATGTGTTCTGCATAATACTTTTTTTGTTCACGACCTTACTTGTGCAGGTTCAAGCTGCTAGTTCAGGGCCAAAGCTGTACAATGGTCCTGTTGATGTGGTCAAAGTGCTTTACAGGGAAGGAGGCATCCGTAGCATCTACAAGGGTACCTGTGCTACTCTTCTAAGAGGTGTGTGTGTGTGTGTACTTTTACCCAACGTTTCCTTAAATATATGCACACCTGCTGTTGCAATTTCTTCACTCAAACTGTTCTAGATATCCACTGTTCTATGTGGAAAAATAAGCCTTGATGTTCCTTAAACATTGACTCTTTACAATCTTTTGAGAATGTCCTCTTGTCCGTTAGTCTCTATCTTCTGTCAGTGATATCAGGTCTTGTGTGTCTGTCTTTTCCATATGGTCTTCTATTTTACACATCGTTATTACTTATTAGATCTCCTCTCTCTCGTCTATCCATCAAAGTTGGTAGTACCATTTCTATCAGCCTTTCTTCATAGGTAAGGTCCTTCATCTCTGGCACCATCTTTGTAGCTGTCCTTTGTATTCCTTGTAATTTCTTGATATCCTTTTGCATATGTGTTGACCACACCACTGTTGCATACTCAAGTCTGGGTCTTATCATAGTGGTTATGATTTTCTTCATCATACTCATATTCATATATTAATTAAACACCACCCTAATATTTGTTAGTATGTTATATGTTGAATTAGATAACCCATTTATGTGTCTTTCTAGTGTCAGAGTGTTTTGGTATAACTACTTCCAGGTCTTTCTCTTCCTTCCTCTTCATTGTAATCTCTTGTTACATTTTGTATTCCCATGTAGACCTTTTATTACTTTTACCTATTTCAATCACGTTTCATTTTTTAGCTTTAAATTCTAATCTCCACTTTTTGGGTCTACTCCCAGATCTTGTCAATATTTCCTTGCTGTTCCATACAGTCCTCATTGCTCATTATTACTCTCAATTGTTTTTGCGTTATCTGCAAATGAATTTATGTAGCTACTCAAGCCCTCTTGTATATTATTAACATATATTTGGAACATTATTGTTGCCAACACTGATCCCTGTGGTGCTCCACTAGTTACTATCCTTCAACTTTATGAGATGTCTCTTACTGCAGTCCTCATTTCCCTTTCAGTTAAGTGGTCCTTCATCCAGCTTAAGATATTTCCTCATATTCCTCCTGGGTTTTCTATTTTCCATAAGTTTTATGTGGTGCTCTGTCAAGTGTCTTTTTGATATCCAAGTACACTGTGTCAATCCTTCCATCTCTTCCCTGTACCTCATCTATTACTCTTGTATAGAAACTTAGAAAATTTTTTATACGCGACATTCCTTTTTCAAGAATTATGCATAGTATCATTTATGTGTGTGTGTGTGTATTGAGCACACTTTTTTTTTTTTTTTTTTTTTTATGAAGGGAAGAGAGCCAGCCAAGAAAAAAAAAAAAAAAAAGTGAAAAAAAGGCCCACTTGAGTGCTGGCTCTCTACATAGGGAAAAATGTCACCCAAAATTAGGGAGCAAATGCCTTGATACCTCAATAGACATTTGTGTCTGTGTCTTTAATCAATTAAGATATGCACTTATACATCCTTTTCACTTTATTTGGATATTTACTTTAAACTTGAATTCAAAAGATCAGTGTTGGTTTGTGCCTGAAAACAAAGGTTGAATGAATAGTGAGAGGATTATAGGAACACATACCATTGAACCCTCTTGCAGATGTCCCTGCATCAGGGATGTACTTCATGTCTTATGAGTGGCTGAAGCGTTCCCTGGCACCAGCTGGCAAGGAGGGAGAACTGAGTCCCCTCCGCACAGTAGTGGCTGGTGGCATTGCTGGGATGCTGAACTGGCTGGTGGCTATTGGCCCTGATGTTCTCAAGAGCAGATTACAGACAGGTGAGTGACTAACACCTATGTTTTAGTATTGTATTTACAATTATTTGAAGATGAATTTGAGCATATAAATGTTTGAAATTTAACTTTATATAAGAGATTTTATACATATTTAAGTTGATGAAAATGAACACTGAAATATTAGTACAAATTAAAAGCAAGACGTTTTCATGGGGTGATAATTGGGTTCATGGATTGTAATAAATATGCAGAGAATAATTGCAATAATGATTGAATTGACATAGAAATAACAGCTTAAGAGGAACTCATTTTCTAGCTCCTGAGGGCAAGTATCCCAATGGGATCCGAAGTGTGTTTGTGGAGATTATGAAGAATGAGGGGCCACAAGCCCTGTTTAAGGGAGCCACCCCTGTCATGATCCGAGCTTTCCCTGCTAATGCTGCCTGTTTCTTAGGATATGAGGTTGCTATTAAGTTCCTGAATATGATTGCTCCTGATTTGTAATTTAGTCTAGCTACATTTTAACATGTACAAACAGAATAGATTAATAACTGAGATTATCCAGTGATAAATGTTAATGTTGCTGTGATATCTGTTTCTGTTAATCTGTTCGGGTGCCAATCATTTTCTGATTCTTGATTTGAGGTGTTGATGGTGATTGAGAGGGAGAGGGTGCTGTCACTATTGTGTTAGTTTGTGCACAAGAAGCTATGTGATAGGAATAACATTTGAGTCACTAGTGAGGCAGAGTCACACCATAGTTTCTCACCTACCATAAGCACAGAAACAAGGTTGCTAGTGAAACATTAAGGACTAAAACCTCTTGTGCCATTACATTTATTATGTGGAGAAAAGTTGAGTAGCTTTTGATGGTGAAACTCTTGATTTAAAATAGCTGCTGAGCATTGTATACCTCAGAATTAATGAAGCTCATTTAATATGCTAATGTGAACTAGCACTGATGACCATTCCCCATAGCTCCCTGAAGGAGTAGGCTTGGCAGGAGTGTGCATGGAGTTGTTATATAAATATTAAATTAATTTTATTAATATTCTGTATGGGAGTACAACAGATATTTGAAGGTGAACTTTTACATTTCTAATGAACCCTTAACATTTTTAAAACATGCATGTAAATATAAAATCATTTACACATGTAGTTCCTCAATGTATTTGCAGATGTAAGCAACTCAGGGACAGATGGAAATTAATTTTTTTCACACCTTGTCATGCTGTATTGAGATGCAAGTAAGAGATAAAGAAAGAAAATATTTGTGCAAATGCAGAGGAAGCTATATTTGTTTATACTGAGCAGCATTTTCTGCTGCACTGGATTAGTTACTAGCTGTTGTATTAGACATAATTCAGGGGGGGACACAGTGCTCAACTACCAATCACAATGTGGTGTTGCACACTTTAGTTGTCTCTCCAAGCACTGCCCAACCTGAAACTGGTCCCTCCATCCTATGCATTGTAGCCCCTCTATTATTATTTTTTCATTCTTTGGATGAATGATTAGATACAGGCCCAAAGGTCTGAGACAGAATGACACAGGTAAATAACATTGAAGCTGCAGGACAGCAGAGCCAGATGTGGTCTTCTGTGGTGACCAAACAATTTGCATACTTCTCTCATTGCCGCACAGAAATCTTTTCTCTTAACTTTGTTTCTCATTGAAATTCCTGGTATCATGCTTTTGCTCATTAATGGTGAAAATTTAATTTGCAGTAAATACTTGATTTGAATTAAACCATTAGATAAAAAGATATATGGGGATGCTGATGCAGCAGAAATTAACCTTGAATGTACTAAATGCTAACAAAAGTTATAAATCATCAAAGCTTCAGCACAATTGATATCAAAATAGAAATTCCCTCCAAGATGATAACACTTCATTGCTTGTCTTTTGTCACATAAAACTTCGCAGACACAGAAGTGTACATACTGTACATATTTTTAAATACTGTTAAATATCATTAAACTCTGTGTTGTGTTTATTGCTTTGACTCTCTTCGCCTTATTTCTCCCTTTGTTCGTACTGAATTCTGTGCAGTGTTCCACGTACATAGATGACATTATACTGAAATGCTAATGGAAAGATGAGAAAAGTGAATAGGATAGCACAGCTTTACAAGAATTCTTCCAGTCACTGTTTCCCATGTGATTTAATTAGAGTTTGGCTCTTAATTGTGTGTCTGTACATGTAAACAACTTTACTAAATGCAATTTATTTCTCTAGAGAAGAATCTATCAATGCAATTAGTATAAGTGTTTTCTTTTTTTTTTGAGTAGTGGAGTAAATAGAGTTTCACATTTTATTAAGGATGTTATACCATAGTTTATTGACTTTTTTGTTTGTCTTAACAAAAATTAAGGCATTGACACATCTTGAGAACAGTACCTCAGCTTGCAGACTTAAGCAGAGATAAAGTTTCCTAATAATTTACAGTAGGAAGATATACCTATTTAATATTATAAGGAATGAAAATCTTTTAAAAGTTCTTTAGCAAACATGGTAATGAGTGCCTTTGAATGTTTTGTTTGAGAGTTTGAGAACATGGTGTTGGTAGTCATCAGAGATCTGCTAGAGTTTTTAAAGATCATGTAGCATTAACTAATGAAGATGTAATATTATTTAGAGGAAAACATAATGACTGAAGTTGACCAATATTACAGCTGAGGATTGTTTGGGTAGAATCAATAAAAGTAGGTCATGAAGTATAATTGGTTTATATTTTACCATTTCAGACCCTACTAGTCTAATCTGCTGCTGCTAGTTTTTCTCAGTGACTTGAGTTTGTCATCCTTTACCAGGTTAGTCGTGAGTAGGTGCTGATATTTGTAGTGTGTCTTTGTTTTGGGTCAGTAGAGTAGTAATGGTCTTGTATCGTGAGAAATGTAAGTAAAATTCCCAAACATAATGTCAAATTCGTTTCAGGTGAGTATGGAAATGTGAACTGATGAAAGAAATAGTTACAATTTTTCTTTTTATGTAAGAGGAGAAGACCAACCAAGAGCAACAAAAAATCATTAAACAAAAAGGCCCACTGAGATGCAGTCCCCAAACAAGGTCTAAAGATTTAGCTAAAATAAAAGGATAAGTGCTGTGAAATCTCCCTCTTAAATGCATTGAAGACCTATGTAGATGGAAATACAGAAACAGGCAGATAACTCCAGAGGCTTTATTGTATAGTTAGTGAGTGTTGAAGTATCTGTTTCATATTCCTGGAGGTGTTCCATTACACATCATCTGGTCATTATGTGGCACTTGTGATTGAAATAGAAGTGAAGCCACAGTTGTTGAGTAAATGGCAAAATGGTTCATACTGCTGCTGCACATTACATATAGTAATTCAGTCATCTGGGATTCATCACCTCTTCTGCTCATTGAAGTCTTGTTTAAGGAAGGCCTTACATGTTATGGTGTGAAAGTGAGTGTCATCAACTTGGGTTTGCCAAGTGGTATGAGGCTCTTGGGCGGGATGTTGCAGTCTCCAAAGGTTCTCTTTCCTCTTGTATTGTAGTCATGTGGTGGACGTGGATGTGTGGATTAATGTTAAGTTGTGAGGACCGCCTGATCTGCTTCACCAGAGCTACAGTTATAAGGAACTGAGCAATGGTGAAGGAGAGCAGGGAGGCAGGATGGCTTAGAAGGAAGCGAGGTGGCAGTAGGAGAGCAAGGAGGCAATGGTCAAGAGTGAGCTGGAGGACAGCACTGACTGCCACCAGCAACAGCACACGGCGTGGAGTTTGGCGCTGCCGAAGGGAAATATATAGAAATGTAAAGTCTTGTTCATTTTTGAATTTTACTATTAGCTGCATCCATGATAATGTTTAATATCAGTGAACCTGCACATGAACCAACCCAGCAACAAATCTGGAGGAATGATACTCACTCGTATCCATACAAGTAGTGGATGTGAAGGTCTGTAGATGAGGAGGCGTGGAGCCCACACCACCAGCAAAGATATGAACAAGGCAACAAGAAGCACAGTGAGGCGTGTGATGAGGGGTGGTGCTGTCTCAAGGAAAACGTGTTCACCACACCATGCATCATACTGACACATCCAGGCAGGAACACGGCGAGCCTTAGAGGGATACAAAGAATGATACTTAGATGATGGATTGATTGAGGCAAGGATATGTTAGAAATATGATGTGAGAGGGAGAGAAGAGTGTGTTAGATATGGGAGAGAAAGAGTGAAGGATACTTACTGCGGCCTGGGTGAGGGAGGGAACCATACACCACTTTCCATCTGTCACTGAGACTCTACACATGTATGGTGACCGGAACTTGCCCACCAACCACACTTTGAACAATGTCTCCACTGTCTCTTGCAAGGCGCCCACTGCCCACAGCCGCCACACCCACACCCGCACGCTGCTGCTTCTCTGGATGCATGGATGGATGATGGATGAATGAAGGAAGTGAGAGAGAAAAGAGACTCAATATTGTGTGAGTCTAGCAGACCATTACTTATTTGAAAGATATAGTTCATTAGCAAGGCCACGGATTAAGAATACTGTCACAAACAGATCAAATGCAAGATATTTCAATTAATTATGTTGCTGAGAACTTGTGACTGACCTAAAATTATTAGATTTTGTAACACATACTTTCATGTTGTTGATCTTGAATAATGGTAGTTTTATCTCCAAACTTGTTCTCATTCATGTGAAAGTGCAAGACAAGCAGAGACATTACATGTCTACCAGATCAACACTCACATTCCGGGTGGCCCAGACAAAGCACAACACATGAACACTAATTGTCAGAACATTGGTGATGACTTGCTGCTTGAATTAGTGTTTTTCCTATTCATTGCAAAGGATTTGACTTTATATGCACTTTACTTTAGGAGACAAAGGCAAACATGTAACTCTTTCTCTGCAATATGCAATAACTCAGAACCCTAAAAGCAATCAATCTTTATAAACATTTAAAAAAAAAAGGGGGGGATGAAGATAATAGATTTTGCAATTTCTAGCCAATGCAGTGTTTAGAGGTGGCTGTGGAACAATAAAAGATGTCTTGGTGGTTGATAATTAAGAGGAAAATGGTTCAGATAACAGTGAAAGAATTGATTATGAAAAATAGATGTAAATAATTCAATATTTTACACCAAGCAGGAAATGAAGCATTAGTTCATGAAGTAAGTCATCACCAATGTTCTGTCAATTAGCACACTTGACTGACTGCTTTACATGAGACACTACTTACTTACCAGCGCCATGGTAGTAAAGTATGTATTCCTACAGAGCTATTCCAACATTCCTAACTATGTATATGTAAATGGTTCTTTTACAAGGCACAAAAGCAAAAGCAAACAGGAGACAGGAGGGAGAGGGAGAAAGGGAGTATATCACGTGTGCCTATAGCAGCTCCAGGACTGACTAGGGAGAGAAAGTTACAATACCAGGAGAGCTGTTTGTCTTATCTTATCATCTTAATCTAACGTCTGATATCAATTACTTTCTGTTCAAGTATAGTAATAGTAGTAGTGGTAGTAATAGTAGTAGTAATATCTAATAGTAAGAGAGTGTGTGTGTGTGTGTGTGTGTGTGTGTGTGTGTGTGACGCCTCTGCCTGCCACCCAACTTGCGTATGTGCGTCGCTCCCTCCCTCCCCTCCGTCTGAGTGTGCTTTGTGTACTTAGGTGTGAATGACAGGGAGGAGCTGGGGCTGTTTTTTCCCCTCGTGGCGTCAGGAGAGGCTCTGTTTCTCGCATCAGCTGCCTCTCCTCCTCACATTCACGGATTCCCTTTCTTGTCTACCCTCCTGGTGTCTGTCAAGGCTGCCTGCTGCTCCTCCCTTATTTATGGAGGTCTGGAGGTCTTCATCGTGGGTATTTGTCTGTGTTTTCAGCCTATTTTTTTGTATTCCACTTCCTTTTTTTGTGGTTGCTTATGTATATATTTTTTTCAGATATTATTTTGCCTGCTTACATGCATAATTAGTTACGATTAGATTTTTTTTTTCTGTATATTTTTTTATCCCTTGTCTAGAAATGATAATGAGTGCATAATTAATTACCCAAGCAATGCGCGTGAGTTACATGTTATTTGTACTGGAATGGCTTTAACCCCTTCAGTACTGAGACGCATCTTTACCTTGATTTTTGGGTACGATTAGACGATTTTATTTGTATTAGGATGGGTCTATGGAGGTCAAAAGAATGATGGTCAGAGTCTCTACTATTCAAATCCCAACATATGTATCTGAAGTTGTATAAAATTGCCAAATAGGAATTAATAATGTACTTCCACGTTTATTTGTATTTTTTATTATTATTATTCTTTTTAGTGCCACATCCCTAATTGTTGGTTTATTGGGTAGCCCTTCGCTTGCTAATCAGAACATAACATTTGTAGCTTCATTTTGAGTAACTTCAGACGATTATACAGATTAGAAATAATTAGACCGCGACCACTAAAAGCTTTCTCCTTGATAACATATTTTGCTACTGGCGGAGTCCTAAATCTTAACTGTAATCGTACACTAGACTAGCAGGTTTTGTCAAGCAGATATAGAACTAGCAAAGAGAGGTTTGGAATACACTATTATCGTTTTTATTGCCAGTGGTATATTTTTAATTTTACTGTGATTTTAAACAAGTAAGGATAGAAATGCAGACGCGGAAAGGTTTCACATACAACATTATTATTTATCATACTGACTAGCATGTTTTGTCAAGCAGATATAGAAGAACCAGCAAAGAGATGTTTGGAATACACTATTATCCTTTTTATTGCCAGTAGTATATTTCTAATTTTACCGTGGTTTCAAACAACTCAAGTAAGGATAGAAATGCAGACACAGAAAAGTTTGACATGGAACATTATTATTTACCACCGTCAATCGTGTTCTACTGAAATCTTGAACTAGGTCATCCTATTAACTTGAAGAAGTGGGTTGAGTCAAAGGTTAAAAGGTTCAGACACGCTGTAACTGCAACCTCGAGTAGAATCTTGGCTTGGTGCTTAAAACTCATTCAATTTAACTTGGACACGCCCTGTGGTCAAGGCTGGGTGAGTAAAGGGTGTCCTTCAGGGTGTGGAGTGGGTGACATCAGCAGGCCTCCAGGATCCTGTGTCTTTCGTTGCCTTGGGAGATCGCTGTCTCTTTGAATTGATGGGGCACTTGTGTATTTTTTTGAGAAAGTGTCTATTTTCGCCACTCCTACCCACGCACTGTCTTGTCTGTCAGGCTCTCCTCCCCTACTCCACTAACACACTTCTCTTTATTCTTCTCTCCCCCAGTTATGTGTTTTCCGTCCATTCTCTAATTCCTCTATTCTTTCTTCCAATGTTTCACTCGTTTTCTCTTCTTTCAAAAGCTTCCTTGCCTTCGCAGTCACTTGTCCTCCGTCCATCCTCTTTTTCTTACTCCTTTTCCCTCCTTTCCTTTAAACTTGAATCCCTTTGGTTCTCTCCCAGTCATTTTAAAACACACACATCTCTCTTTATTTTTACCGATTTCACTAATCTAATTGTTATCTCCCTTTCCTTCATCCCCTTCATCTCTTCTGTTTTCCATAATCCGATACATCTAATTCCTCATTCGGTCACTTTTTATCCTATAAAGCTCCATCTCTGTACATTGCCCTTCCCTCCTTCACTCCCTCGGCAAGGACACTGCAACTCACGCCCTTGACTCTGGCACTCGGCTGAGGCCCACATCTGCCAATGCTGCTACTGCGGGCGGCGCTATCTAGGCCATCACAGGAATGCTAAAGACTCGATCTCCACTCCAACCCTGCAATTATGTGTCGCGTACGGCCGGTCTCCTCTTGTCTGTCCTTGTGTGTGTGTGTGTGTGTGTGTGTATACTGGATCTCTCTCTCTCTCTCTCTCTCTCTCTCTCTCTCTCTCTCTCTCTCTCTCTCTCTCTCTCACGTGTGTCTGCTGGTTTTTCGATAATATATGACGTGTTAGTCTTCCTTTTCCTTTTTATTTGATGTATTTGCAGTAATATCTCGCCGATGCCTTGGTGTTAATGATGCTTTTGATGATGGTAATGATAATGATGTTACTTTTTTTTTTTTTTTTTTTTTTTTTTTTCTTCTTCTTGCTAGTTCGTCTGTATCAACAACAACAACAACAACAACAACAACAACAACAACAACTACTACTACTACTACTACTACTACTACTACTACTACTACTACTACTACTACTACCACTACCATCACCACTACCACTACTACTATTACCACCACTCCTACTACTACTTCAACAATTACAGTAACAACAGCAGCAGCATCAATAATAAAAGCAATAGTAATTAAGCCGCTATTCTCTCTCTTATTAATTAATTGTATAAACTCCTTCCCCTGATGGCAATACCACGCCGCGTCCCCACCTCAGTCCTCACTCTGCTGCTGGCCACGTCACTGCTTATCGTCTCTTATCTCTCTCTAAACATGTAATAGAGCAAACTGCATTATAGTGGGTAATAAAACCTTGGCGAGGATGCTTCTTCACACACACACACACACACACACACACACACACACACACACACACACACACACACACACACATAAATAGTATATAAGTAAGAATGAAATAGAAGATAAGGAATAATTGTGAAGCAGAGAGAGAGAGAGAGAGAGAGAGAGAGAGAGAATGCCTGCAGGAAGTACTACCATAAACACAATTATGAAAAAAATAAAGCAGCAACAGATGTGTAACTTTGTCTGTGGAGAGAGAGAGAGAGAGAGAGAGAGAGAGAGAGAGAAGTATGACGTAAAGAAGAAAAGAGAGAAAACAGTTTATTACATTTGTTCCTCATTATTTCGTTAAGTTCTCAATTTCTCCTTCATATTTTCGTTTTCATCTTCTTTCACTTTTATTTATTTATTTATTTACTAATTATTTGTGTAATTGTTACGTTTTATTCTTCTCAGTGTCCTCTTCACCTTACTCTCGACATTCTTCTCCTTAACCTTTCATTTTCTTTCTACTTTAATGCTTGTGTTTCTCTCTCTCTCTCTCTCTCTCTCTCTCTCTCTCTCTCTCTCTCTCTCTCTCTCTCTCTCTCTCTCTCTCTCTCTCTCTCTCTCTCTCTCTCTCTCTCCCAATTTCTGGACTCGACGGCTTCCTGCAGCTTCTCTGACTTACTTTATTATGTTCTTAACTTCTCCAAAGAAAACTACAGCAATACTTATAACTTATACTGTTTCCCTTTCCTTTCATTCACTTTTTATCCTTTCCCTTCTTTCTCTCTCCACTTCCATTATTATTTCTTATTTATTAAACTTAATTTCACATTTTGTGACCTAAATAGGAATTAGCATTAGTTCACATAAGTTTTCATTTATTTTCTTAGTCTGCTTTCCTTAAGGACATGAAAAATAATAAGAAAGAAAGAACAAGAGAGAGAGAGAGAGAGATGCGTTAGAAAATCGACTCCAGTGTTTGTGTGTGTGTGTGTGTGTGTGTGTGTGTGCAGGAGATGGGTGGGAATCATGCTTGCTGGTGGTGATGGTGCGGATGTTGGGTGTGGATTAAGTGGATAGAAGGAGAGGGGAGTGCCACGTGGGGGGGGAGAGGGGGAGAAGGGTGGAGTGAGGGGAGAAGGTGTCTGCTATCATTTCTTGCCTTCCCAGTTGTGTTCTCATGGGAGTAAAGTGACTCCGCAGTGGTTCATTCACAGGAGGAAGAAGAAGAAGAGAGAGGAGAGAGCTCGTTTTCTCTTTCTCTTTCTCTTCTTCCCTCTCCTCTTCCATCCATTGTTTATATTCTTCCTGTGTCCACTATAGTCTGTTTACGCTAAAATGGCGCCTCGATTTCAAACATATTGTAGCTTATTCATAACGCAATTGATTTGATGTGAATAATATTTGTCTTGTTGATCAGCGCTCTTATTACAAGGAGAGCTCACGGTTTTCCTCAGTATTTGATAACCACGCATTCTCTGGGATACAGTTCAAACCGAGACCCAGGAGCCATTTTAGAGTAGACAGACTGTAGATGTATCGTTTTGCTCCTCCTCTCCCCCGTGACTCTCTCTTTACTAATAGCTTACTGACTCGTGTTGTTGTTTTTTTGTTGATTATTTTACTCATTTTTACTCTTTTTTTTGTCTGTATATTAAGTTGTGTTATTTGTCGATTACGTATTGTTATTGTTGTTATTAATCTACTTTTGTTTTCTGCTAATAAGATTCCTTCTTTGCTCTTTCTGACCTACAGATTTTCTTCGAGACAAGCGCCTCTCAGCACCTCTTCGATAAAGGCAAGAACTGTGTTTGCCATCCACTAGTACCTTTACAGTCTCGTAGTACGTATCAACTTACAATCATTACCAACCATTATTTAATCACGTGATAATCATTAGCTAGGAATTTCGCGTCCAGAGAGGCAAGGCAATCGTACGCAAGAGATAGTTATCGTATACTGATCGTGGCTTGAAAACTTGTAATATTCCGTGACGTCTATCCGAGAGTGCAGTTTGGGTAAAGTTCTGTAGTGTGGGAAGTTTAAATTAGCGACAGGTGTTTCTTGGTATTGGGTGTGTGGGACTGCGTGTATTTGAGGGATTATGATGAAAAATCAGTAGATAAATTGATGAATAAATAAAGAAGGAAAGAAAGAAGGTGTGGGAGTATGTGTTTTTGCTCACTTATACGATAAAAAGTAATAGTAGATGAGTAAATTAGTAGAAAAAGGAAAAAAAAAAGAAGGGAAGAATGGAAGGTAAGCAAGGATGTTGAAAAAAGACAGGGAAGAAAGTAGGGATGTTAAATTAAAAGAAGTTAGAGAAAAAGTATAAGTAATAAAGAATGAGAAAAAAAACAGCAAAAGAAAAGACAATAGCTAGAAAACTATAGGAAGATAAATTTTGTAAGACTAGATGAGCAAATGGGAGAAAAATACAGAACAGGAAAATTTGCAGTGGAACTATAGAGACTGATAGTAATGGTGGTGGTGGTGGTGGTAGCGGCAGCAGCGGTCCGCTCATGTACTGCAACAACCTCGGAAAAGAACAGAAAAAAAGGAGGAACTTATCAACGAAATGGGAGTGTACTGTTAGTGCTGATAGCTTTGTGCGCCCGCGTGTGTGTGTGTGTGTGTGTGTGTGTGTGTGTGTGTGTGTGTGTGTTATCGGTGGTGTTTTGTGGTGTTAACTTCCGCGAGGCGTGATCTGCGTGAGGAGATAATTAGTAGCGTTAATCACAGCCTTGTCTTGCGTATGTTTGTGTGTGTGTGTGTGTGTGTGTGTGTGTGTGTGTGTGTGTGTGTGTGTGTGTGTGTGTGTGTGTGGTCATGGTGTGGATTTCTCACGACCTCTTTTTGCTAATTAGGTTCGTCTTCTATATCCATTTCTTGTTCTTGTTATTGTTGTTTTCGTTATTGTCCTTCTTTTACATCTTTTTTGTTCTTATTGTCCTTGTTCTTCTCGCTCTTGTTCTTGCTCTAATTCTTCTTCTTCATATTTTTCGTCAAGTACAGTACAATATTTTTTCCAATTTGATGCTTCTTTTTTTTCATTCTTTATTATCATCACCTACGATTTTCTACCTAATTTTCGCTTTCCTCATCAGTGAACGTTTATATTTGTGAGCATTCATTTTCATCAATCTCCTTAACAACATCTTTAGTAAACTATTTTAAACAGTCTTTTGGCAACAGTTCGAGAGGTGTACAGAATTTTCTTAGATGTATAGAAAAAAATAAGAAAATATGAGGCTACGTAACTAAGAATACACCAATACAAAACTAAGTGTCTGAAAGGTTGAGAGGAATTAAATGAGTAAGAAATTTTAGTAGTAATAGTGGTAGGTTAACCCCTTCAATACTGGAACACATTTTTACCTTGAGATTTGTGTACGATTAGATAATTTTATTGACATTAGGAAGGGTCTATGGAGGTCAGAAGATTAATGGCCACAGTCTTCACTATTTTAATCCCCCACATAAGTTTCTGAAGCTGTAAAAAAAAAAAAATATAGGAAGGAGAAAGAATATGAAAATACGTCATGGTACTGAAAGGGTTAAGAATAAAAAAAAAAACATAAGGAAAGAAAAATTAATAAAAAAAAATCAAACATAAGGAAAGTCACAAGAATACAATAGATCTTAGCGTGTGACTCCTTTCAGTTGCTTTGAACTCATTCATATTCACAACACTCTTAGAAGGGAATAATTTACATGGACTCAAAGAAATGTATAATATGAGAGTAAATTTCTCTTCTGTTTGATTTAACCTCTTCAGTACCATGACACGTTTGCATATTCATTCCGGTTACTATTTGGTGATTTCATACAGCTTCAGAAACTTATGTGGGGATTGAAATAGTGAAGACTGGCCATTATTCTTCTCACCTCCATAGAACCTTCCTAATGTCAATAAAATCGTCTAGACATACCCAAACCCAACGATAAAAATGTGTCCCAGTACTGAAGAGGTGAAGGGCTTTAGTATGAAAATGTCGAAAAATATAAGAGTTGGTGATTAAAGGATAAATTGTTTAGAAGCGTAAAATTAGCTGTCAGTCTTCTTCTGCCTCTCCTTCTACCTATGTTAATATTTACTTGGTTAATTGGTAAAGACTTAATTAATAGTGAGTTAAAGACGTCGATACTTTTGTTACTTGTCTTAAATTGGGGTATTAGTATGCGTAGACTCTCTCTCTCTCTCTCTCTCTCTCTCTCTCTCTCTCTCTCTCTCTCTCTCTCTCTCTCTCTCTCTCTTGTGGCTTTCTTCGTTTTGTCCGCGATGAAATAAAAGAATGGACAATTTAGAGGAGGAGGAGGAGGAGGAGGAGGAGGAGGAGGAGGAGGAGGAGGAGGAGGAGGAGGAGGGGGAGGAGCCAATAGGGAGGAGGTAAGTGCGGAAGTACTACGCGGACCCTTTTGGAAGAAATGAGAAAGAGGAAGAGGAGGAGTAGGAGGAGGAGGAAAAATAAAAGAGGAGAAAGGAAAAAGAAGAGAAAGAGCAAGAAGAAAAAGAAAGAAAATAATGATATTGATATGAATGTAATAAATTTGTGAAAGAGAGAGAGAGAGAGAGAGAGAGAGAGAGAGAGAGAGAGAGAGAGAGAGGAAGGTTATCAGGATGGCTGTACCAATGAAGGACGAGGATTATTCTTGTTATTATTTCTGTTCCTTCATTCTCTTCTTCCTTTCACCCTTTCCTTCCCACTCATCTTCCTTCCTTCCTTCACCTTTCCTTCTTTACTTCCTTTCTCCACCCATTCATTTTCTCCCCTCTGATGTAAGTTATTTCAAGATCTTCATTCTATTTTTCCTTCCTTCCTTTCTTCTCCTTCCTTCTTTCCTTCCTTCCTCTCTTTATCCCCTCTTTCCTTCATTCCCTCATTCTTGTCTTGTTTTTATTTATTCCTTACTTTATTTCTTTCTTTTCCTTTGCCTTTTATAATTTTCTCCATTCATTCGTTTTTCTGTTTCTTCTTTCTTTCCTTCCTTCCTTCCTTCCTTTCTTAATTTATTTATTCATTCACCTATTAATTATTCATTGTTTTACTTAAGTTTGAGTTTTCATTATCTAGAGAGAGAGAGAGAGAGAGAGAGAGAGAGAGAGAGAGAGAGAGAGAGAATATAATGATGATGTCAATGTATATGCCCCTCTTGCTCTAATCAGTCCATCGCATGCGCCCTCACCACCACCAC